>NC_091469.1:83029378-83349378 GCF_036971445.1 Narcine bancroftii
ATCATTCCCATGCTGACATGTCGGCCCATGGTCTCATGCACAGCCAGATGGGGACTGCCTGCCAATTGGAGAAACACCTTGTATTCTGTCTGGGCACCCTCCACCTGAATGGCATCAACATCAAATTCTCTAGTTTCAGTTAGCCCCAGCACCACCCATTTCTTCTTTCCTCTGGCCATCCCTTTCCTATCCCTCTGTCTTCTTTCCTGCATTCCCTCGATCAATTCTCACCTTTCCTCCTCTGTCCTCCTATCCATGTCCAATTATCATCTTTTGCTCCTCCCCCACCCCTCAGCTTTTTTTTTTAAATTCAGGAACCTACCTGCTTTTTATTCACAACTTAAAGAAGGGCTCAGGCCCAAAAAGTTAGTTAAATATCATTACCTCCTATGGTTGTTGCTAGACCTGCTGAGTTCCTCCAGCATTTTTGTTTTTGCTACAATCACAGCATCTGCACACTTTTGTTTTATTCCTGTTGACAATTATATTGTCATGCACACTATACAACTTACATATACACCAAAATTCTAACTTGCTGCTTTTGTAAATGAATACAAGCTGTTCATTGGATCCAGATGTTTTTGAATGCAAGTCACTTAAAGCCAAAAAAAAGGAGTAGCTAGCATTAGGGAATCCAAATGTCATGTTGGCCTTTACTACAAGAGGATTCAATGAAAATGATGTGCAGATGCAAATATATGGGGATTGATTACTACAATTTTGGTTTACATTAATAAAAATGGGTTATTTGCCATTGAGGAAATGGAACAAAGATTCACTCTGGATCCTGGGTGATAAATCTGCTCTTCAGAAGAGTAGACAGGGTTGTGCTTGTTTTGAAGAATGGGATATTGCATCAAAACACATTTCTTCCAGAGCCTGACAGACAATATGCAGGAAAGATATTTCCTCTGCCTGAGGAGCTAGACCCAGGGTCATAGTCTCAGAATTGGGCATGAGCCAGTTTAGATGAGAAGAATTATCTTCATGTACAGTGGAGAGATTTGGAACTCCCCATTCTAAAGGGCAATAGAGGGTGAGTAAAGAGTACATTCAAAACAGAGTTGGGTAGATCAGGAAATACAAGGAAATGACAGAAATAAAGGAATAATCATGATCTTGGCAAATGCTTGTCGGGACACAAAGACAAACATTACTTATATTTCTGGGAATGGTAACTTGCCATGGCTCAAATTTAGAGGCGAGTTAAAAATCAAATAAATGTTTCTTTGTTTTTAAAATGATGGAATTAAGTTATGTCAGCTCATTAGGTAGCATCTTAATTGGTAGCATACAATCTGACACTTGTTTCCTATTCTTGTTAACTAATGCTAAACCTCAATCCATTTTTTTTAACAAATTATTGAATTTTAGCATTTTGTGTAAAATATTAGATACACCAGTAATTAAGTTATTTTGAATTGATACAACATGTAGAACATCAAGTTCAAATAACAATACCAGAAATGTAATTTATTCCAAGATGCATCAGAAAAACAGGTTAAAAATTCTTTCGTCTAGCTCCCTTGAATCCTGATTTGTGCCAGATTCCAGAAATTATGCCCGAACGGCATCATCTGACTAGGAGAACTGTTCAAGAGTAGACAATTCCTAGCTCATGCAGGGGTTTCAAGAACTGTCTGTAACCAGAAGTCAGAAATGCCACTGGATGAGATGGTAAAAATTGCACTTGTAGGTTCATTAACAAACACTTTTACTAATCTGTTAAATTTTAATCTTAGATAGATCTTAGTTAGAATTAGTTACTTAGCAGAGAACTCTATTACAGATTAAAAACATCAGATTAGAGTTTCAATCTGTAATTAGCATTGTACAATTAAGCAATCCAACCTGTTATTCTTTGGTTACAAAGAATAAATTGAAACGGGCAAGTATCATGAAAGAATGCCAGTTCTCATCAATCATCTTGAATACAATGAACATCAGTGAACAGGGAGAAATACAATACCAAGTTCTTCAATGGACCTGCAATCCCAAAGAACGTCATATTACACATTCTATACGTAAAAGCGGCGTGGACCATTGCTCCCTCACACCGAGAACCAGAGGCAAACACTCCCCTCCATTTAATTCCTCACAACCCCCTCCTCCTACCACAAACCACCCCCATCCTGTGGATACTCCACAACCCCTGCCCCTACTTCTTTAACATGAAACCATCTTTTCTGCAGTCTCCCTACCCTTAACTCCTTCCATCAAATCAGGTAACCTACCCAGTTACATCCCCCCCCCTCCCCAGCTCCCTTCCCCTTGCAGCAACCCCCTAGTCCCCTCCTCCACAGGTCCTTCTCCCCCCCCCCCCACCCCCCCCCCCACCCCGCAGGCTCCCGCTGTCCCCTCGCAGGCTCCGGTGGTCCCCACCTCCTCCCCTGCCTGCACGCTCCCGCTGCCCCCTCTTCCCCTCCTCCGCCCCGTAAGCCCCCTCTCCCTCCACCAACCCGACCCTCACAGCCTCGCCCCAGCCCCACCACCCCCTGCAGCCCCACCGCCCCCTGCAGCCCCACCGCCTCCTTCCCCCTACCACTGCCCTGCCACCCCCACCAACCTCTCTTCCCTTTCCCTCAACCATTGCTCCCCATCCCCTGCTCTCACCGGCGTCCCAGACCTGCCTCACCTGGAACTCAAGCGTACACTTGGTGCCCTGGGCGATGTCCTCGTAGAAACACTGTTTGGCGTTGTCGGGGAGCTCGAACGTGAGCTCGGAGCCGCGGACCAGCGGCCAGAGGAGCTGGGCCCACAGCAACAGCCTGGCCCACATGCCGGCTCGGCCTGGGCTTCCCTGCACACACCGGACGGGAGATCGGAGCCGGGAGCGCTGTCACGAATCCTCCGAGTTTGAATCTTAACCGGCGGCGCGACGCTGCACTACTCCCGGATGTTGCGGGCATAGGAACCAGACGTGGCAGCACGGCCCCACCCGGATGTTTGACCTCTCACCCCAAGGCCGGAAAGAAACCCTGTACCTGCGCAATGTGTGAAGTAGCCGACAGGTGGCAGCAAAATCAACTTGCAGGCGACTTGGGAGGGGCAATGAGAAGTCATGTGATCGTAAGTCGCACCATGTGTTTGGATGTAAATCCACGTGTTCATATGTAGAGCATGTTTTCATATATAGAACCACATGTTCATATGTAGATCCATGTGTTTGTATGTAGAACCACATGTTTGTAAGTAGAGCCATGTTTTCATATGTATATCCCTGTGTTTGTGTTTACATATAAAGCTATGTGTTTGTGAGTAGAACCATGTGGTTGGATGTAGAGCCCTGCGTTCATATGTAGATTCATGTGCTCACACGAGGTGCCCTGTGTCCTTATAAAGATCACTGTGATCCAATATACAATCCTGTATTATCATATGGAAAGCCCTGAATAATCATATGAATTATTTGTCATGATTGTTCATATGAAGAACCCAGAGTGAAAGTTAGAACAGTCATGTGCACTTATAAGGTTGTTGTCAGGTTCGTGTGGGCCCCACAGGTTAAGAACCAGACCAAAGTGCAGGTACAAATCGCAAGTTTATTGCAGGGATGGAAATAGGACAACAGTGTCGATATGTTAGGCAAACCACTACACACACACACACACACACACACACACACACACACACACACACACACACACACACACGCACGCACACGCACACAAAATAAACTGGTACATACAATGATCAGGGAAAAATCACTACGATGGCCCCACCACCCCTCGACTCAGTGCAGCCACGGCTCTATGCTACAAGGGACACTAATTAAACACTCCCAACCCTTTTAACAGTGCACATCTTACCAACAGTTTCTCCAGCAAGCTTCCACATTTCTAGGCCTGGAGTGAAGCAGGGTGGTCCCAAGCTGGCAAAGAGAGAGAACAAACAGCACATGGCACCTTTATAGTGCTGGAGGTACAAGCCCACATCATTTACTGGGGGCCAATAGCTCAGTGGCAGGAGGATTAATCTAATTACAACAGCCAATGGCCCAAGGCCAAGTTCAGGCAGGCTGGAGAATGCAGTCCAGGTAATTTACATGTGCCCAACAGCAAGGTGCACTAATGGGTGGGGTGGAACCAAACCTTGATTGGCAGCTGGTGTGTCCTCTGACTAGGGGCGGGCGGGCGGGCGGGCGGGCGGGCGGGCGGGCGGGCGGGCGGGCGGGCGGGCGGGCGGGCGGGCGGGCGGGAGGGGGAAGAAAGTGCTGTCACATGACAGTCACAACTTTTCACAATACAAAGGTTTGCAACAGTGGAGAGAAACATATTACTTTTCTTGATTCACTTAATACTTACAAAGAATTATGGCCAAGGAACAGGCCCTTCAGTTTGTTATAGATAGAGAATTTAGGTTAAAAAGGGCTTAAGTTAAAATGTGATGATTAATCATAAAAGGGGAAGCCAGAATAGACAGGGAGCTTACCATAAAACTTCAGCTAGACAATGTTATAACAAACAGAGATTTTCATGGTCACAGAGAGACATGTAGGAGCCAAAGATTGATAAAAAGAGTGAGAAACAGAATTTAGTGTGTGTAGAGTTCGTAGTGTACGTAACAAACATGATAATTACAAATGCAAGTGTACTTAGGATGATTTTGCAAAAACTAACCAATTAAAACAGTGTTAAAAAGAAGGGGAAGGATAAACAAAAAAAGGTATAAAAATCAATGCACTGTATGTATCGGGGCTTGACTTGGCGAGAAGCCAGTTGAGTCCAACTCTGCAGACTTGTAAATAAAGCTTGTCGTGTCATCAATTTTAAAGAGACTCATGTGTGAGAATTTGTACTTCTGACAATTGGGGGCTCGTCCGGGATCTACACTCCAGCTGTATATAGAACCATGTGTTCATATGTAGATCCCTGTGTTTGTATATAGATCTATGTGTTCGTATATACATCCTTGTGTTCGTATGTATATCCCTGTGTTTGTGTTTACATATGAAGCTATGTGTTTGTGAGTAGAACCATGTGGTTGGATGTAGAGCCCTGCGTTCATATGTAGATTCATGTGCTCACACGAGGTGCGCTGTGTCCTTATAAAGATCACTGTTCCACCTTGTGTAAAGAAAAGTCTAGAGGCGGTGTTTGTGCCAATAGTCCACTCTTTCGTAAATCTGTAAGAGAGCGTGACAGTGCCTGTAAATAGTTCCTAACAAAAATATCCCCTTCCCCCAAGGTGGGACACCCCTCAACTGTACTCCAGAAAGGAAGCCCAAACATCATCTCATAAGGGGACAACCCCACATCCCTGCGTAGGGCAGTACGAATTCTCAATAAGGCCAGGGGCAGACACTTTATCCAAGGCATTTTAGTCTCCACCATTAATTTTGTCAATTGCGTCTTTAGGGTTCCATTCATACGTTCAACCCTTCCTGAGCTTTGTGGATGCCAAGGGGTATACAATTTCCAAGAGACCTGCAATGCATCACAAATCAATTGCTGGACTTTGGAGCAAAAATGTGGACCCCTGTCTGAGTCTATAGAATCCATTATACCATATCTGGGGATCACCTGCTCTAGGAGGAGGCGAGCTACTGTAGAGGCTGTAGCATTTACTGTTGGGAAGGCTTCCACCCATCGGGTAAAGTGATCTAGCACCACCAACAGATACTTCCATCTTTGGACTTGAGGTAACTCTGTGAAGTCAATCTGGATTCTTTGGAAGGGGCGTATGGCCAACGGTTGACCTCCCATGGTACTCGTCCTCATTACCTTCTTATTAATTCTTGTGCAGATGTGGCAGTTCTGCACCTCCTGTTGGGCCAAGGTGTAGATCCCCTTACACACATATTCTCGAAGCACTGTGTCGCACAAGGCTTGGGTGCCCCAGTGGCTCTGATGATGCAGGTGTTTTAAAATATTGCGAGTTATTTCCTTATTTAGAACCATTCTTCCATCCGGTGTCTTCCATGTTCCATCAGGCAGCTGGCTTGCGCTCAGCTGAGCCATGTCCTTTTCTTCCTTAGCAGTGAAAATGGGAGCCTTTTTTATACCTTGTCTTATTGGGATTAAGGTCAGCAAACGGACTTCTTGTTGCATGGTTGCCCTTTTGGCCTCTTCATCAGCCAGTCTGTTCCCAATTGCGGTCGGGGTATCTCCCCTCTGATGGCCTGGTATGTAGACCACTGCTATTTCCCGGGGTAATGTCAGGGCTTCCAAAGTCAGAGTAATCATCTGTTCGTGTGCCAATTCCTTTCCTCTTGATGTAATCAGACAGGTGCTTTCTTCAGCCATACCCTCTGTACAGATAAAATGGCAGCTGGACTCCTTGCTGGAGGAGATGAACCTATTCACATGAAGCTCCATGCATCTCATTTATATTGTTCACTAAAAAAGCCTAGTCAAAAAACAGACAGGAACTGAAATTAACAGCTTGGCCACTTGGCAGTTCAGTTCTGAGCATTTTCCTATGGAGATCAAGCACTGTTCATAAACCAACTGTCAGCCTCTATGCTATGGTACTGGATGGTCACTTTGGTCCTGCTTTTATTATCTATTTCCTGAAGAAGATGGAGTCTTCCTTCTGGTGCAAGAGGAAACATTGGATTTCCATCACTCTTCTTCATGTCCTTACTGAAGAAGAAAGTTGGTTAGTGTCTGTACCCATGTAGCGATCCTGCACAGATACCTCTTCACGGGGTATCCACCAGCTGACATGTGGTGGCAAAATATTTCTTTTGGGATATTGCCTTCAGTATGATGTGCAGCTCTCAGCAGCAAGCACCAGCTACAATACGGCCCTACATCCATCTATATGTGTGACATTACGCTGGTCTACCTCAATTAAATCCACTACAAATATCTTGTGGGTTTACCACCCATGGTATCCAGGGGCTTGGGGATCAATGTCTGTGTGAGTTTTCAGATGAGAAAAGCTTTTAACAGACAAAATTTTATGGCCACTGAAATTGCTGCTGCCATGAAATTTAAAATTTGAATTAAAAAATTAAGAAATTTTGGCCAGTGCAGAATGCAAATGTGCATGCACTGTGTAAGCCTGATGGAATGATGGCACTTGCTTGCCTTTGCTCCCTCATTTAGGTAACCCCAGTCCATAGTGGATGATTTTCTACACAAATACAACCACCATAACTGACATCATACAAATAGAATATGTTATATACTGAGGAAACCTGGAACTATTTTATGCTAGAGCATGAACACTAACACTGTAAGAGCCACATCACACTTGAGAGTGGTGCATGCGCGGTGAGAGACATTGTATCTATACATGACCCAGTAGCCTGATGTAAGTAAAGAAATGTGCTGTAAACTTACAAGCCTTTTTGGTGTTTATTAAGACTTCAGATGGTACAACCCGGACACAACATGGTGGCAGCGGTGGGATCGATCGAAACCCACACCATATAGAAAAAAAATGGAAATAAACATGGAGAGAAGGAAACAAAGAAAATGCTGCATTATCTGACTACCAGTGCTGGAGAAGAAGATGGCCACAGCAGCAACATTGCACCCAGTAATGGACAGGGAAGCTGATGACATCATAGAGGTTTTCAAAAGGTTCAAGCAGAAATGAAACCTGGCATTCAAAAGCTTCCTCAAGGGAGCTACACCACAGAAATTGGTTAGTTACATTCGGGAGAGCGAGGACTAGACCTGTTTAATAGCTGGGAGCTGGCTGAAAAGGAAGAAAATAACCCAGAAAGGATGTTAGAAAATTTTTCCTCTCATCTGGAACCGAAATCCAACCATAGAATACAGTGATATGAGTTCCAGGGATTAAAACAAGAGCCTGATGAGTTGGTAGATAATTTCCTAACAAGGCTAAAGAATATTGCAGCAAAATGCAAGTTCTAAGAAATAGAGGAGAGAATCGTAGATCAACTAATCTGGGGAAGCACTCATCCTGAAGGGCAGAAAGCTCTCATAGGAAAAGACAGCTTGGAACTAGCAGATGCCGTAGACACAGCTAGGGACTTCGAGGCCACTAGGAGGCAAATGTAATCCCTCTCCATGCAGGCCCACATGCAGCACAGTGATAGAAGGGTCGATGCCATAAAGTGCACACAGAGAAAGCCGCAGACATCTGAGAACAGTAGGAAGTGCAGCAGACTACACCTCTTCAATGACCGCAAGAAATGCCCTGCGTATGGTCCGAAGTGCAGGACCTGTGTGAAGGTCAATCACTGGGAAAAGATGTGTAAGTCTGGGGCGGAAAGAGAGAAAACAAAAATATAGAAGGAAAGTACACCACAGCAGTGACTCCGACACACTGACACTTGACATCAAAACAATACTCCTCCATCAGACGTCGAAGAAAGGGAAGGGAAGAAAAAGTGAATTGCACACCACGATCCAAGTGAAAAGAAAAATCAGAAACAAACCAACAATATTCAACTTGAACATAAAGTTGGACACTGGATCACAAAGCAACGTCCTCCCACTTAGAGAGTAATGTCAGATGTTCCCTGAGAACATGGTGAACAGGTACTCAGAGGAAGGCATACTAGAAGCCGTAAATGTCACGCTACAGCCTATGGTAGTCCCGTGATTAAACAACGAGGAAAAGTCCAAATAAAAGGAAAGAGCATCACATGCATATTCTTCATGGTTGACGCCAACAGACCAGCATCCTAGGCCTGAATCGTTGTCAGGAATTACAGCTAATCTCTGTAAACCATGAGATCAGGGAGAAGGAAATGTCCAAGAGGATCAATAGCGGCACCCCGATGAGCAATGCCCTCTGATCACAAACAAGGCCGAGCTCATGGACATGTATCCTGAATGCTTCAAAGATACAGTCGGGTGTTTCGGAAATTTTGAATACCCCCAATGCATACCCCCAAGCTCCATGGAAGGTGCCAATAGAGCTGAAACAAAAGCTAGAGCAGGAGCTGGAAGAAATGGAAGAAAACAAGTGATATCGAAAGTGGTCGACTGTGTGAATTCCATTGTAATAAAGGAAAAACCAAATGGCCACCTGAGGATATGTCTGGATCTCAAAGACTTAAACCAAGCAATCAAAAGAGGTCACAATCCAACACCAACACTGGAAGACATCACTTCTGAACTAACAAGATCCAAAGTCTTTATAAACCTAGATACAAAGAATGGATATTGGAATGTGAAGCTGGATGAAGAATCGACACTGCTCACAATGTTCAAAACTCCATTCAGCCGGTACAAGTTCCTGCAACTACCTTTTGTCCTAAAGGTGAGCCAAGACGTCTTCTAGCAAAAGATAGATGAGACCTGCTGCAGATGCAAGGGTGCTGTTGACATCACAGACAACATCTAGGTCTTTGGTAGAGATTGGAAAACCCATGACCTTCACCTACACAAACCCATAGAGAGAACAAGAGGGGTCGGCATCAAACTCAATGCAGACAAATGCATTATTAAGGAGAAGGAGTGCCAATTCTTCAGAATAGTGTACACAACTTTTTTTAGAAAATTGTATTTAGTAAATCATAATAGATATGTTACAAATACAATATGGATACAACTTAAAAAGGACAAAATACATGATAGATATGTTACAAATAAAATATGGATACAACTTAGAAAGGACAAAATACATGATAGATATGTTACAAATACAATATGGATACAACTTAGAAAGGACAAAATACATAATAGATATTTCTTACCTGCACTGAATGGGACTGTGACGCAAGGAAGATTTGGTAATTAGACGGGTACATTTTTAAGTTATATTTTTGCACAGTTCGTGAGGCTATTAAACTTTCTGTGGAGCCTGTGTCAATCAGGCACTTGGTCTAATATCCGTTTACCTTCACCGTCACCATTGAGTTGCTGAGCTGGTGAGGTCTATTCTGGACAAGGACCAGCAATGCTGAATTCAAAATCGGGTCGTTGCAAGATGGCTGCCAAGGCTTTTTGCACCATTTCGTAGGTGGTAGGTTGCACAGCAGGCGATCTCAGACAAGACTGGGGCAGACAACCTGGGGCTGGAATCAGATCCAGGAGTGGTACAGGCCATGGACTTCCCTGGACCTCCCTTCGTGTGGTAGAACCTTGCCCAATGTCCCTTCCTCCCACAGCTGGAGCAAGCCGAATCTTTGGCTGGACAGCGGGCACCAGGGTGCTGTCCCTTGCTGCAGAAAAAGCCCTCCCAGGGTCAGGAAGTGGCAGCCATTAGAGCAGGAGCCACCGTAGCGGGAGCAGCCAGTCCTTGGAGGTGCTCATCCGAAAGCGCAAGTTCGCTGGCCTCGAGGTCGTCATTCTCAAGACTGTTGGCCAGCAGACCCATGTGTCTAGAGTGTCCCAGATCTGTTCATCTTCCTGGATGCGGCCCGAAGCAGCCTCATACCTGCACTTCTTAGCCAGCATCCGCAGATCCAGCAGGTATTTATTAATCGACTCTCCAGGCATAGGGTGAGCCGGTGCCTCACTAGGACCTCATTCAGGTCCTTCAGGTAGCGGGCCTTCAGCGCCTCAATGCTGGCCTCATACGTCGGACAGTCTTGGACAACTCCATACTCCTCCCTGGTCGTGTTCAGGTAGCCCTGGAAGCTGTCTAGCCAATATGCGAACTCCTCAGCTGCATCAGAGGACTGGGGGTCTATTAAGTGCATACTGGGCTTGAGTAATGCCTCCATCCTTGTTTGTAAGCTAATAAAATTGTAGCAAAGATAAAAGCCCACACTCAACTGGAGGGAGAACTAACGCTTTTATTAGCTTACAACACAGGTAGAGTTCATAAACATATTTCAGAGGGTTCGAGGTATAGGTGGGAAACCAGAGTTATATATGGGCCCCTAGGGGAGGAGCCAGGAGCCGCAATCAGTCATCAGTACAGCACACTTCTAGTGAATCCCAGTTCACTACAGAGACCCAATTCACATAGTGTGAATTTAGAGAAATAGCTCCAGAATATGGGTTCACCATCACCACATCATAACCATTTTACCCCAGGGGCCATGGATTCATTCAGCGGCATGTCCAGACAATTAAACGCACTCTCACTAAGTGTCTAGAGACAAAGGAAGACCCTTACCTTGTTCTTCTGTCACTGCTAGCAACACTCTTGAGGGCTGACATGAAATTCCTGGCAGACCTTCTGAATGGCAGAAAGTATAAGACAACCCTGCCAAGCAAAATCTATTCACCAGACGACCAAGAGCAAATAAGAAGAAAGTTGACAAGCATACAGGAGGGAAGTCGTCAACATTACAACAAACATGCACAACATTACCAGAACTCTTCACAGGGCAGCATGTGCATGTTCAAGAGCCAGTGTTAAAAACCTTCAAAGTTTGTTAGAAAAGCTGAGATGCGAAGGTCATACATCATTGAGACAGAATCTGAGACTAAATAAGATCCACATTTGCCCAGATATGACACAAAAAGCACCAGGAGCATCAGCAACTTTTGTAATTCTAACAACTTGTAAGGGAACGTGAGGCAAAACCCCAACCAACAACACAGCAACAACTGCACAGCAACCAGCAAGAGAACCACAGAACTAAACAGTTGCAACAAAGCCTACGAGGTGGAGAAGCAACATCCTGCCACCAGTGCGATTCTGCTGAAAAGAATATAGAACTGCAAATGTGTAAATAGAATAGTTAATTCTTAATTACAATTGCAGATAAAGAAGCAGTGATGATTTATTTTTAAGAAACCTTAAGTTGTAATAAATCCTTAAAAAATTAATATTTTTTTAAAGAAGGAGGAATGTTATAAACTGAGGAAACCTGGGACTATTTTATGCTAGAGCATGAAAACTAACACTGTAAGAGCCACATCACACTTGAGAGTGGTGCATGCACAGTGAGTGACATTGTATCTATACATGACCCAGTAGCCTGATGTGAGTAAAGAAATGTACTGTAAACTTACAAGCCTTTTTGGTGTTTATTAAGACTTCAGATGGTACAACCCGGACACAACAGAATATACATTATTAGCTAACCAAAAAGATTGAGGAAGAAATTCTTCCCCAAAAATTAAAACAGCCGAAGGAATGAAGTTGGATAAAACGAGACAAAGGATACTAATTGATGATAATCCTTACATGTCCCAGTGTTCAGCAAGGATGTGCCATGATCAATCCCAGGAAGTTTTGTCATGCATGCTTGAAGTGAATGAAAACCATGAAGAACCTACTTTAAATAGTAAATCTTCTGCAGAATTAAAATAATGACAGGGAATGACCAAAAACTTTAAATGACTTCAGTCTCAACTGCTGATTGATCTGTATTATGAAGAAACATATATAGGCCAAAGTTCAGCATCGCTATTGCAGCTTCTCATCCATGTTCCACAATACCTTGACTTGGGGGGAAAAAATAACTCTCCCTTTTTAATCGCTTCTTCTAAATCCTGTCATGGGTGATTCTTTACACAAATACAAATATTAAAACTTAGAGCATCAAATGGAATGCATGGGTGTCTCAGTATGTTGGCTGCTTTTCCAAGGCAACAGGAGGGGAAGGAAGTTTTTGTTTGTTCGAAGCTGCGTTCAGCACCTTCTTTTGCTTCTTCTGTCATTGAGCATTACAAAACTGTAATGCATCCAGCAAGTATGCTTTGAATAGTGCACTCATAGAAATTGTGTTTTTTTTTGGTCTTAAAATAACCACTTTTTTTTATTTGGGCAAATGACAAAGATATAGATCAATAGTACACAACTTTTCTGTTGGAAGAGTCAGCTTGATCATTTAAATCAGTGCTGATGGCTACAGCACCCGATTCATACAGAAGCCCTGACTGTTTTACATCACTGTAGCTGTCATGCCTCAAAGCCATGTGGACAGCAGCAGCAGATTGGAAACATGACAGAAGATATACCATGTAATCTGACTGCTTAACCAGAACCAGTTTCAAACTGGCACGGGTTCAGCGACTGCACTGAATTAGTTCAACAAATGGTTTTGAGGAAACACATTTAAATTTTGTTTAATCAATGAAATCAATTTAAATATATTTAATTTGAAATTAAATGCAGTTGTTTAGGTGTTTACAGGTATTTCTAAGTGTTTTGATTTAAATTCTTTTTTTTGATTTCTCCAAATAAAATGAGGATGTTTGTCAGAAACCTTTGCAGATAGCCACTATACCTGGGGACACACCATAATAGGTGGCTTTTGAGATATTTCCAAGGGTAAGGCCACACATGCAGCAAGACACCAGGGACCCTCACCCACAGAAGCTGGCTTCCGTAGCCAAGTTGCTGCTGCAGTCAAGTACAGGTAGTTGGCTCACCATGAACTGAAGCAGAACCAAATAAACCATGCCATGATCCAGATATGCGAAGGCAAGAATGATTAGCTTTTCTAAGATGCTCCCAAATTATCAATGAATTTTTAACAACCTACTCGAAATATGTACTGGTTTAACACCTTTTATATGTTGCTGCATAACAGCCTTTGTGAGATGAATTTCTTTCTAAGGAACCACCTAATTCAAGATCAAATAATTATTTTCAGGAATAGAAAATGTTCATAAACTGAATGGAATATTTTGCAGTATTTGATTGTTTCTTCTTACTTTACTAAGTCACTTATATTCTGTCCTGGATCCTGCAGACTTAATTTGAAATAGCAATGACATCATAACAAACATTTAATCACTTACAATTCTGTTTATTCACTGTTTATTCCAAAGCAAATTTAAAAAAAGCTGCATGTTGTTTTCATTTTAACACAACTGTCAACGCTTGCTTAAGTGTTTAAATCTGTTGCCATGAAACCATAATAAAACATAGGAGCAGAAATAGGTTATTCAGCCATTGAGTCTTCCTCACCATTTAATCTGGTGATCCATTTCCCTACTCAGCCCCAATGCCTGGCCTTCTGCTCATAATCTTTGATGCCCTGGCTAATCAAGAAAATATCAATCTCTGCCTTAAATGCACCCAATGTCCGGGTCTCCACAACTACCTGTGGCAACAAATTTCACAGATTTACAATCCTCTAGCTAAAGAAATCCCTCCACATCTCTGTTCTAAGCAGACATCCCTCAATCCTGATGTTGTGCCCTCTTGACCTCTCCCACTATAGGAAACAACCTTTCTACGTCTACTCTATCTATGCCTTTCAGCATTCAAAATATTGCATTAAGTTCTGCCCTCATTCTCCAAAATTCCAATGAATACAGGTCAAGAGCTGCCAAATGGGCTTCATATGATAACCCTTTCATTCCCAGAATCATCCTTGTGACCCTCCTTCCAACCTTCTCCAATGTCCGCATATCTTTCCTTAAATGAGGAGCCCAAGACTGCTCACAGTACTTCGTGAGGGCTCATCAGTGGCTAATAGAGCCTCAACATCACATCCTTCTCATCTATTCCTCATAAAATGAATCTCAGCATTGCATTTGCCTTCTTCATCACTAACTGCAAGTTTACCTTCAGACTATCCTCCACAAGCACTTCAGGTCCCATTGTATCTGGGTACATTCAATTTTCTCCCCATTTTAAAAATAGTCTGCCAGCTTATTTTTCTACTACCCTTTCTCCTAATCTATCTAAGTGCTTCTGTTTCCTCCACCTACTTTCATATCATCTTCAAAATTGGCCACAAAGTTATTCATTCCATAATTCAAATCATTAATAATAACATAAAAAGATGCTGCCCAACACCAACTCCTGTGGAACACCACTAACAACTGGCAGCCAACCCTTTGCTTTCTGCCAATCAGCCAATGCTCTACCCATGCCAATATGTTTGCTACTATACTATGGGCTCTTATCCTGTTAAGAAGTATCCTATGTGGTTTATCAAAAGCCTTCTAAAAATTCAAATACACAACTTCGACTGCATCTCCCTTATCCTGCCTGTTTTTCACTTCTTCAAGCAAGATTTTCACTTAGGGAAGAAGTTGATTTTGTTTTAACAACATTTTTGGTAATTGATCATTTTTAATTCCTCTCTCAATATGAATTCTATTCCATATTTTAAAATATGTTCAACACAGAAAAATCTTTAGTTCCTTTAATCAACTCACTATTCCATTGATACAAATTTAACTCCAATTCACCAATTTTATTCATTTCTATTTGAATCTAAGCTGTTTTTTCATCCCATTGATAACAGGAGGACAAAAACCTCAATTGAGCTGCTTTAAGATAATTTTTTTAATTTGTCCACCCTGATCAAATTTCCACATTAATTTTTCTAAACTAATTCTTGACATCTTACCTTTCCAAAGAAATTCACATATAATTTTATTTAAGTTTCAAGATTTTTTTTTTGCCCAAAGGCGGGGGAAGATGGCGGAGTCCCCCAAAAAAATTATTTTAAAAATTTTAAAAAGTTTCAAAAGAAAAATTCTGGTACTTGAATGGTCAATGATTTAAACAAATATTGTATTCTTGGAAAAATACTCATTTTAATACAATTCACTCATCCTATTAATGTTAAAGGTAAATCTTTCCATCTTTTCAAATCCTCTTCCAATTTTTTTAACAATGGCAAATAATTTAGTTTTGTGCCACTCTGAAGAGCTGAAGTAAATCACTGCCACCACATCAATGGTCGTTAACAACTATTTTTATTCGAATTCAGCATGCCCCTGTGGTGAATCTCTGTTAAGCTGCCTGTCTCCCCTCTGGTAAGCCTTGCTGTACTAACATTGGCTGTGCATTATCTCTACCATTAAAGACATTCCCCTTGGGTATAACTGTGTATGCACCCATTGACTTTCA
Organism: Narcine bancroftii; assembly: GCF_036971445.1. Classification (NCBI taxonomy): domain Eukaryota; kingdom Metazoa; phylum Chordata; class Chondrichthyes; order Torpediniformes; family Narcinidae; genus Narcine; species Narcine bancroftii. The sequence continues at coordinate 83,045,024 of NC_091469.1, forward strand.
TTATTGTACCAGGATTCTGCTAATAAAAGCCATGAATATAATGTTTTACCACATCATCTTTATCTACTTCATCAACTGGCACTACAATTTTATTAGCAGAAATGGTTGCAGCACTCAAGCCAGAGCAGCTGATACTCGACCAGTCTGCCCCGAGGGCCAGAGAAATTTTCATCCACCGGATTGTTTGTTTCGATTACTACATGACTTGAAACAATGTGGTCGATGAGGTGATACAGTGGAGCCTCTTGAATTTCCTGCTGGGTGAAGTCCCCTTTGCCATAATGCAGGGAGCTACCACTTTGGCTATGGCCTGAGAACATCTGACTGCTTACTACGCGGTGCCACGGAATGTGGTGCTTGCTCAACACCAGTTGCTGACTAGACTCCAGAAACCCGGGGAAAGTGTTGTTGCCTATGCACTAGCCCTTAACTCACTGGCAAATGAATGTGATGTCAGGGCAGTCAATGTGCAACAACACCACAATGCCTTGAAGCTGGATGCTTTTGTCAATGGAATCGACTCCAGTTACATCCATCAGAGGCTGCTGGAGATGGAGCCTTTAACCTATGATCGGACAGTCACTCTAGCCAAAACACTGAGAAGTGCTATGCAGTCCAGTGAAATGCTAGAATCCGAAGGGGAAACATCCAGGAGTGGTAGAATCCCGAAGGAAAGCAAATGCTACTTCTGTGATAAGAGCTGGCATCCCAGACAGAAGTGCCCAGCCCAATTTGCTACCTGCAGCTATTGTGGGAAACACGGCCACTTCGCTAAAGCATGTAGGACGAAAAATACTTCCACTGATAAGAAGAGAAGCACCTAGAAAATTCATCCTAGAGCTGCGGGAATGGAAGACAACTGTGAAAAGGAGGAATCTTCAGATGAGCCAACTGAATCGGCTTCAAGTGACGTTGAGGTGAGATCAACACAAAGCTCTCCTGTGATAGCTCAATTGACTGTAAAGGTTGGGGGATGTTTCGGACTGGAAGGGGGAGGTGAATGGTGAGACTCTCGATTGCCTAATAGACTCGGGGAGTACTGACAGCTACATCCACGAGAAAGTCGCCAAAGCCTTAAATTTGCGGAGATATCCAGCGAACTGAAAGATATCGATGGCTTGTAGTGAACTTACAAAAATTGTATGGGACAAGTGTAAAGTTACTTTAAACTTGCAGGGACATTGCCTTGCTGATGTTTGGCTTTTTGTAATGCCTGAGCTCTGTGCTCCTGTGTTACTGGAGTTGGATATTCAACCTCAGATGAAACGTGTAGTGTTAAATTTGGATGGGCCACTACCTACACTTAACATCCCCAGTGCTAGTTACTGTGGTCTGTCCACATTAAGGATCAAAGCTCCCTCCCTTTTCAGTGATTTATCCCCTGAGTGTCGGCCCATCTCTATCAAGAGCCGTTCTTACAGCAAAGAGGATCGTGAGTTTATCAAAGCTGAGTCCCAGAGATTGCTTAAAGAGGGAGTGATTGAACTCAGATAGAGTCAGTGGGGAGCCCGGATGATAGTTGTGAAAAATCACACTATTGACTATTGACTTCTTTTTTCTTTGGCTTGGCTTCGCGGACGAAGATTTATGGAGGGGGTAAAAAGTCCACGTCAGCTGCAGGCTCGTTTGTGGCTGACAAGTCCGATGCGGGACAGGCAGACACGGTTGCAGCGGCTGCAGGGGAAAATTGGTTGGTTGGGGTTGGGTGTTGGGTTTTTCCTCCTTTGCCTTTTGTCAGTGAGGTGGGCTCTGCGGTCTTCTTCAAAGGAGGTTGCTGCCCGCCAAACTGTGAGGTGCCAAGATGCACGGTTTGAGGCGTTATCAGCCCACTGGCGGTGGTCAATGTGGCAGGCACCAAGAGATTTATTTAGGCAGTCCTTGTACCTTTTCTTTGGTGCACCTCTGTCACGGTGGCCAGTGGAGAGCTCGCCATATAACACGATCTTGGGAAGGCGATGGTCCTCCATTCTGGAGATGTGACCCATCCAGCGCAGCTGGATCTTCAGCAGCGTGGACTCGATGCTGTCGACCTCTGCCATCTCGAGTACTTCGACGTTAGGGATGAAAGCGCTCCAATGGATGTTGAGGATGGAGCGGAGACAACACTGGTGGAAGCGTTCTAGGAGCCGTAGGTGGTGCCGGTAGAGGACCCATGATTCGGAGCCGAACAGGAGTGTGGGTATGACAACGGCTCTGTATACGCTTATCTTTGTGAGGTTTTTCAGTTGGTTGTTTTTCCAGACTCTTTTGTGTAGTCTTCCAAAGGCGCTATTTGCCTTGGCGAGTCTGTTGTCTATCTCATTGTCGATCCTTGCATCTGATGAAATGGTGCAGCCATACAGGGGAATCACGTTGCTCTCCATTGCAGGCAAAATCTTCGCTAGGATTCTACTAAATAGAATAATACCTAGTGTCGCCGAGAATATTCTCCCAGAATCACAGTGCGGCTTTCGCGCAAACAGAGGAACTACTGACATGGTCTTTGCCCTCAGACAGCTCCAAGAAAAGTGCAGAGAACAAAACAAAGGACTCTACATCACCTTTGTTGACCTCACCAAAGCCTTCGACACCGTGAGCAGGAAAGGGCTTTGGCAAATACTAGAGCGCATGACTATTGACTACAGCCAGACAATCAACCATTATACTAACCTGTTTGCCTACCCCCTGCCACGCATCAATGAAATGATTAATCAGATAGCGCAATACAAAGTGTACTGCACTATCAATCTCAAAGCAGCTTACCACCAAATCCCTATTAAAAATTGGGAACTACCCTATACGGCCTTTGAGGCAAATGGGGGTTATACCAGATTAAAAGGGTACCTTTTGGAGTCATTAATGGTGTATCAGTGTTTCAGAGGGAAATGGATAAGATTGTTAGAACGTATGAGTTACAGGGTACGTTTCCCTATCTGGATAATGTCACTATCTGTGGGAAAACACAGACTGAGCACGACAACAACTTAAAGAAATTTTTAGCAACAGCTAAAGAACTTAACCTTACATTTAACGAGGGTAAATGTGTTTTCAATGCAACAGAGCTGCCTGTTCTGGGCTACATTGTCCACAAGGGCGAAATCCTCCCCGATCCGGAAATAATGGCTCCCCTTAAGAAGTTACCACCCCCAGACTCAGCAAAAGCCCTTAAAAGGTATATGGGATTCTTTTCCTACTACTGCAAATGGGTACGTGACTTTGCTACGAAAGCTCTGCCTCTGTTTGACACTAAATCTTTTCCTCATTCTGCTATGGCCTTGAAGGCTTTCGAGAGAATTAAAGCTGATATTGCCAAAGCTGCACTTTTGTCCATTGTCGAGGATGTTCCGTTCCAAGTGGAAACTGATGCCTCAGATTGTGCCTTGGCAGAAACCCTTAATCAAAAGGGTAGACCTGTGGCATTCTTCTCCTGCACATTACACGGACCTGAACTAAAACATCCTGCCATAGAAAAAGAAGCCCAGGCTATTATTGAAGCTGTTTGCTACTGAAGACACTTTCTAGCCGGCAGAAAATTTACCTTAGTCACTGATCAAAAATCTGTAGCCTACATGTTCAGTACGAAACACAAAAGTAAAATCAAGAACAATAAGATGCCACACTGGCAAATAGAACTCTCAACTTATAATTATGAGATCCAGTACAAACTGGGCAGGTTAAATGATCCCTCTGACGCATTGTCACGAGCTGCTGCCGGTGCTCAGCTTGAGGGACTAAAAGAGATCCATAGCAGACTGTGCTACCCAGGTGTCACGAGATTCTTCCACTACATAAGGGCTAACAACCTTCCTTACTCCCTGGAAGAAGTCAGAAAACTGACTAAAAGCTGTCCTGTTTGCACAGAATGCAAACCACAGTACTTTAAAGCTCCGGAGGCCACTCTCATCAAGACAACCCTACCTTTTGAGAGGATTAGCTTAGATTTCAAAGGGCTGTTACCTTCCAACAACAAAAATGTATATTTACTTACAGCAATCGACGAATATTCAAGGTTTCCCTTTGTGATACCCTGCCCTGATGTCTCGTCAGTGTCTTGTCATTAAGGCACTTCACAGAATTTTCAGCGACTTTGGCTTTCCCAATTACATTCATACAGACAGAGGCTCAGCATTCATGAGCGCTGAGCTGCGCCAAGCCCTGCTACGAAAGGGGATTGCCACCAGCCATACCATGAGCTGAAACCCACAGGGCAATGGGCAGATCGAAAGGGCTAACACTACAGTCTGGAAGACTGTTAACCTTGCTTTAAGGACACATGGTTACCGTGTTACCTGGTGGCAGGAGGTGCTGCCTGAGGCACTACAGCCCCTTTAAGGGCAGCATGAACTCAGTCAGCTGGTGCATTGAGATGTAATAATTGCTACCCATGGCATGCGCTGGAAGGGATGCTGGAGTCAAGAAGAAACCCCTGACGATGCCCTCTCCTAATGGCTGCCTCACCACGTGGCGATACAAGCAGGGCCGGTTTTCCATTTGGCTGTGCATCTCCACAGTTTAAACAAATTACTTATATTTCAACTAATTTTAATTCCTAAGAATTTAATTGCTTCATTTTGCCATTTAAATTTTGTCAATCTTTTACATTGAGAGTAATCCATATCCACCATAGGCATTACTTCACTTTTTTCAACATTCACTTTATAACCTGATACTAACCCATATTCTTTTAATCTCTCATTCAACTAATTTAAAGATATTTCTGGTCTTGTTAAATATACTATAACATCATCAGCAAATAAACTAATGTTATGTTCTTTATTACCTACTTCATTCAAATCCTTTAATTTCATTATCAGTTCTAATTACTTCTGCCAATGGTTCAATTGCTAAGGCTAACTGGTCTATAATTTTCTTTCTCCTATCTCCCTCTCTTCTTGAATAGTAGGGTGACATTTGCAATTTTCCAGTCATCTGGGAACGTACAAGAATTTATTGATTCCTGAATGATCATTACCAATGCCTCCACGATCTCTACCACTATGTCAGAACCTGTGTGTGCAGTCTATCTGGTCCTGGAGACTTGTCCACCCATAGACTATCCAGCTTTCAGAGCACCTTCTCTCTTGAAATAGTAACCGCACTCACTTCCTTGCCTTGGTACCCTTCAACATCTAGTATAATGCTAATGCTTTCCACAGTGAAAACTGATGCAAAATACTCATTTAGCTTCTCTGCCATCTCCTTGTCTCCCATTATTATTTCTCTGGCATCATTTTCTAGTGGTCCTACATCTACTCTCCTCTCTTTTATTCTTTGTGTTTGAAGAAACTTTTTGTATCCTCTTTGATATTACTTGCTACTTCATCTTTTCCTTCCTTATGAGTGTTTTAGTTACTTTCTGCAAGTTTATAAAACTTCCCAATCCTCTATGTTCCCACTAATTTTTGCTTCCTTGTAAGCCTTGTCCTTTGCTTTTATGTTGGCTTTGACTTCCCTGGTCAGCCACAGTTGTGACATTTTTCCATTTGAATATTTATCTTTTTTCGGATGTATTTATCCTGCACCTTCCCCATTTCTTGCTGAAACTCCACCCATTGTTGCTCTGCCATTTTCCCTAGTAGCATCCTTTCCAATCTACTTTGGCTAGTTCCTCTCTCGTGCTCCACTGAAAAATCAACACATCTGACTTTATTTTCTCCTTCATAAATCTCAAACTGAACCCAGTCATATTGTAATCACTGTGTCCTAATAGTTCTTTTACTCTAAGCTCTCTGATTTCCTCTGGTGCATTACACACCACCCACTCCTGTACCTGATCCCCCATTGGGCTCATCAACAACCTGCTCTAAAAAGCCATCTAGTGGACATTCCACAAATTCTCTCTCATGAGATCCAGTCCCAACCTGGTTTTCCCAATCTACTTGCATATTGAAATCTCCACGAGACTACCATTTACTTTTACTCTTGTAATTTTTTATCCACATCCTGGCTACAGTTTGGAGGTCTGCATATAACTGCCAACAGTGTATTTTTACCCTTGCCATTTCTAGCTCAACCCACGATGATTCTATATCTTCTGATCCTATGTCACGTCTTTCTAATATTATTCCTTATCAAGAGAGCTATCCAACCCCTTTGGTTACCTGCCTATCCTTTTGATATCCTGTGTATCCTGAGACATTCAGCTGCCAATGACATCCATCCTTCTGTGACGGCCACAACATTATACCTATCAATTTGTTGCTGTACTACAAGGTCATCCTGTTTGGATGTGTGCTTTGAAATACAAAACCTTTAGCCTGCATTAGTTACTTTTTTTGACTCTGTGGAATTTCAACTCATCCCAATGGCTGCAATGTTGCCCTAGCTGGCTGTCGTTCCATAGGAACTCCCCACCAGATGTTCCTACTTCTGCATAAAATGCCTCTTCCTCTACTCCTTCACCTTAGTTCCCAATCCCCTGAAAATGTAGTTTAGCACCCCCCCCCCCCCACCACATAGCATTGGCAAATATCCCTGCCAGGATATTGGTTCCCCTTAAGTTCAAGTGCAACCTATCCCACTGTGGAATGGTGCAAGAACAACAATCTGAGTCTCAACATGGACAAGACAAAGGAGATGATCATGGACTTCATGAGGACCAGGAAATACCACCCTCCACCACTCATCAATAACTCGGTACTGAAGAAAGTAGAGAGCACCAAGTTCACTTAACCAGAATCCTGGATGCACAACATCTTCTCACTTGTGTAAGGTAAAACATCATGAGATGGGAATGTGTAAGGAGTTACCCTGTACAGGGCTGTAACAAGATGTGAATGCATCCTTGTACTTACAAGATAAGAGAGACATTGATGGATTGAGAGGCAGGAAGCTAGCAGGGAAAGGATAGCAACAGTTTTAGTCATTGGACAAGTAATGATATGATGATGTTCTAAGCACGTATCCAAGGGTATAAAAAATCACCATTTTGCTGATAACGGCAGAATGCATTCTCCGACTAACATGGTTAGTTGCAAGTGTTACAATCCGGTAATAAAGAACAAAGAACCCTGATTTCGACTCAGTCTGGTGTTTGTCTCACTCATTCATGAACAAAGCAGACCTAACAATTGCCAGAAAAGTTCAAAAGCATCTGCACTTCCTGAGAAGACTGAGGCGACTAACCATCATCCTGTCAACTTTCTACAGGAGCTCTATCGAGAACATCCTGGCTAGCTGTCTCACAGTGTGGAACAGTTGCTTGTAGAGCATTGGATTGGAGGTAAATCCACAGGACCATTAGAGAAGATCACTGAGGTCTTTCTCCCCTCTATCGACATGATCTACCTGGATAATTGTTTGAAGAGGGTGCATAAAATCATTGAGAGCCCTACCACCCACACATCGGCTATTTACATCAAATAAGTGATACAAGAGTATCAGAGCCAGAATCTCCAAATTGAGAAACAGCTTCTTCCCATGGGCAGTGAGAATGCTGAATGATTGAATGAACTGCCAGTACTAACTCTCCGAGACTACTATTTATTGGACGGTATTTATTTATTTTTATATATGTACTGCATACGTATCGCTTGTCAGTTTATTTGTTACGTCTGCTTGTGTGTTTGCATGTTTTTACACTGAGGACTGGAGAACGATGTTTTGTCGGGTTGTACTTGTGCAGTCAGATGATAATAAACTTGAACTTGAACTTGTGCAGGTCATCCCTTCCCCAGAAAAGGTTCCAATGATCCAAGAACTTGAAACCCTGCCCCTTGCACCATCTCTTCAGCCATTCATTTCTGTACCATCTTCCTGTTCTGGCCTTCCCTAGCTCAATGCCCCGGGAGTAATCCAGATTACCACCTTGGAGGTCCTGCTCTTCAGTCTCCTTCCTAACTCCCTAAACCTATTTTGCAGAACTTCTGCCCCACTCTTGCCTATGTCATTGGTACCAATATGTACCACAACCTCTGGATGAACACCCTCCCCTTAAAGACAATTCTGCACCCACTCAGTGACATCCAGAGCTGAATCACCCAGGAGGTAAGAGCCCATACCACCCAATCACACCTAATTGGTCTAAAATCCCCAGTACATTCTTGAATGGTGGGAAGAAACCAAAGTGCCTGGAGGAAACCCACGCAGACATGGGGAGATCATACATACTCTTTTGCAGCCGCAGAATCTCCCATCTGTCCCCCTGACAGTTGAGCCCCTTATGACCTCTACCTGGCTTCACCCTTCCATTTTGAGGCTCAGACATGACCATGGTGTTATTGGTTTGGCTGCTACCTTGCCCAGAGAGGTCATTCCCCCAGCAGTATTCAAAGGGGTAGACTTGTTGCTGAGGGGAATGACCACAGAAGTACCCTGCACTAACTGCCTGTTGCCTTACACTCTCCTGACTGTCACACAAGTACCTTCCTCCTGCCTCCTAGGTGTGTTTGTATTCCTGTAACTCCTGTCTATCATCATCCCCTCAGCCTCTTGAATGATCCGGAGTACATCCAACTCCAGCTCCAATTCCCTGACACGGTTTGCAAGGAGCTGCAGTTGGATGCACTTAAATTTTACATTTAAATTTTTTTAAAATACATTTAGACATACAGCACAGTAACAAGCCCTTTCAACTCTCAAGCCTGTTTTGCTTAATTAAACTTAACAGATCTACAATCCCCGGTACATTTTGAATGGTGGGAGGAAACTGGAGCACTCAGAGGAAACCTACACAGACATGGGGAGATCAAACAAACTCCTTACAGACAGCATGGGATTTAAACGTCGGTCCAGGTCTCTGGCACTGTAACAGCCTTGTGCTAACCGCTAAACTAACCATGCTCTAGATCACACATGTCAAACTCTGGCCCGCGGGCCAAATTTTGCCCGCGATATAATTATATTTGGCCCGCAAGATCATGTCAAAAATTTATTAGAGGTGGCCCGCTGGCCGCCGCACCAGTATAGCGCATGCCCAGTAACCGCTGTGTCCCAGGGTGAGAGAGAGAGAGAAAAATCCTGGTCCTTGAAAAGTAGTGGTGGGTGGTTTTATAAACAAGCTGTCATGTCCCCCCGCCCACCCCCCCACCGCAGCGCGGCCTGGCCGGTGTCAGGAGAAGCCAAGGCCGCTTCCCAGCGCCCGGAACCCCAGTGGCACAGCGTTTCTTGGAGCTGCAGATGGAGTCGGGACACCAGAGGGAAGATTGGGGCTCCCCGCCGGGCGATGGGGGCGCCGGCCGCCGGCTTCCCTGCGCCTTCCCACCGGACCAGCGGCGGGTGCCCGGAGTACACGTGGAGAGCGAGTCTGGTCAGGCAGGTAGGGTGGAACCCCCCGCCAATCTCGGGAGTGGCGTGGGCTGGATCGGGATTAGCCGCGCTCACCTGCTCCTCCACCGCTGACTGGGATCCCAGCGTGGTCATGAGCGTGGAGACTGCCCTGGAAAGGTCCTGGGACACCGGCACGGAAAGAAGAGCAGGGTCCGTAGAACATTACAGATCAGAAACAGGCCCTTCGGCCCTTTGACTCTACCTCGTGAAAACCCAACACTGGAGAAACTCAACGGGTTAAACCGTATCCTTTATCCAGCAGAGAGGTACCTGACAATGTTTGGCCCTTGATCCCCCTCATCAATGTATGAGCGAAAGTCTGTGGTTCTCGTAAAAACACCAGAAGGGAGAAACTCAGCAGGTCAAAGGGGGTCCGGGAGAAACTCAGCAGGTCAAAGGGGGATCCGGGAGAAACTTAGCAGGTCAAGGGGGGTCCGGCAGAAACTCAGGGGGGGCCTGACCTCGCCAGGACCGTTGCCCACTCCCCCTCCCTGCCGCAGGCCGACTCGCGACTCACGGTGACGGGGCCGCTGATCCGCCGAGATGCCGCCCTGCAGCGAGAGCCGATGCCCCCGCACTGTCGTTGCCCAACCCGATCGCCCACAAACCCCGCCCTCCCGCACACAGGCCTGAGTAAGTATTATGAACTTTAATCTCAGGATAAAACGATCTTCCAATAGTTTCATGTCACAGTGATAAATATATTCCTGGTTAAAAATGGTCCTGCACCTGGATACAAGCTCATTAGGCATAAAACTTGAAAAGTGTGTAAATCAAAGGATATTTGTACCAATGGAAAAAGGGCATGGCAAATAACCCACAATCAGTCACCCATTTGATTGTTTCAGGAATCATGTTATTCTCCCACATTCTCAATAGCCCTCAGATTTTACTATTCGACAGCACACTAGCAACATTTGACAAATCCTCTATAGAGAAATATTATTTATTGAATATTTTATTTCTCATTTGTTAATGCTTCTGCAAAGAGTTTATCCAAAACTATTATTAAACATTTATTTTAATAAGAAAAAGTTTAACATTACATATGTTGAAAGAAGAGAAAATATGCAGATGTTGTTGAAAATTTTCAATAAATATTTAGTTCGGCCCTCGACTTAGTCCAAGTTTTTAATTTTGGCCCTCCGTGAATTTGAGTTCGACACCCCTGCTCTAGATGAAGTTATTAGGAATACTGTTGGCTTCCCTGACTATCCACATTCTGCAAGAGGAGCATCTCCCTGTCCTGGCTGTCATTCCCACTCTCTAGTAAAGACAAAAGAGAAAAATCTGTCCTTATCTTGCCTCAACTCTTGCACCTCAGTTCACCAAAGCCCCTCGATCCAAAGTCTCAAATTCCCAATCCTACACTGAGCCTCTCACACAATGGCCTTACTTTCCTTTCATTGGCTACAGCTAATCAGCCAATGGATACATTTAAACAAGCACCTCTCTTTCCTTCTGTGATAGTACAGATCTATCACCAATGTACATAGTGTATATAGTTACTGTATCTAGACTGTGCTTACAGCGATTGGCTGAGAGCTAAGCCACGCCTATTGTCTGGGCCTTAAAGGGTTGTGTCCCTAGCCAGGTCGGATCATTCCAGACTGGTCGGCCACCTGTGAAGAGCTCCTGTCTTTTGCTAATAAAAGCCTTGGTTTGGATCAGCAAGTCTTTGGTTCTTTCGACGAGCTCTACACCTTCTTTCCCTCTGCTTTTTATCCTCTCCTTCTCTCATGGTTTAAATCTCATTTGAGGAATTTTCTCAGACATCCTCCCTCAGTAAAAGAAATGCAATCTTGAACTCTCTCACTTGAAACTTCTTGAACCTTGGGATACTGACTTGCCAGTCATGCCCATTTTCAACCATGTCATAGTAAACAATATTGTAGACCCCTATGTTAATTAAAGCTTTGAGTTTGTCTACTATACCAGTTATAATCCTTGAATTAAAGTAGATGCAATTTAGGTTTGTTTTTCTTTGTATTGAGCAGCTCATTTCTAACAACAACATTAAATAAATCTCACTCTTGCTACTACATTATCCTGTGATGGAGAAGGAACAGGCCATGTGACCTCCTGCATTCTTTAAACTTTAAACAATGAACTGCCCGGAAGTTGCTTTTCATTTATAGCCAAAGGAAGAAGGAAGTTCAGGATGCATTTAACAGAAAGCCAGAAAAAGCAAACTCAGAAAACTGTTGTGAAGTAGCTCCATTCAGGAAAAATTAAAAATCATCATTAAATGTGTTGTCAAGTGTGCTATCACAGTGGTCCTCAGTGCCAAAGCTACTTCACAACAGACTAATTACAGCCACACTCCAAATATTCTCCAGCTGAAGTTAGGATGATTAGCTTCAACATTAAGGCAACAAATGATTCCTGCACCTCCATGCAGTCAGAGTAGATTTTATTTTATTTAGATGGACCTCAGATTAAATGTCTGCTGGGTAATGCAAAGGAAGATGGTTGTGCTTCTCACCTTGGCTCTGGGAAATAACTGCCAGAGCTCTATAGGGAAGTGCTCCAAGCCCAACCATCTTTAGCTGGTCCAACAATGACTTCCACCATGTCAGAAGTGAGGCTGTATATTAAAGCAGAAAACATTCAGCTGCAGGAATTCACAGGTCAAGCAACCTAAGTGGAGGGAAAAGCTTGACAATTCACTTGCACCCCCCTGCTGCTGCTCACCTCACTGAGTGTCCCCAGCAGAATGCTTTTTTGCTCTATATTCCATCATTTGCAGTCTCTTGTTTGCATATTCTTGCTTATGCAAGGGTCTGGTCTCTTCCAACAATAAGGCATTCACGCTTACATTAGGCTTAGAGTGTTCCATGAAAAATACAATTCTTGATAGGATCTCCAAGAACAGAATAATAGCTCCCTTGTCTTCACTTTTTGTAACATTAGCCTTATTGAAGGAAACACCAATATCCTTGTAGAAGTAAAACATGAAAGTCTACAGGCACTATGGTTGAAGGAAAAACACAATGCTGGAGAAACTTAGCAGGTCAAACAGTGTCCTTTAAAGATACAAGGACCTCGATGAAGGGATCAAGCTTGAAACATTAGTTATGTAGCTTTATCTTTGCTCTATAAAGGACACTGTTTGATCTGCTGAGTTTCTCCAGCATTGTGTTTTTACCAATATCCTGGTGACAGAATGGAGGTATCACTATTTACTGAAATTTAACTGGAACACCCAGAGAAATGGCGTGATTCTGAAGTCAGGTCGGAGGCTGGGTATCCATCATGAATGACTCACCTCTTGGATTCCAAAACCTTTACGCCATCTACAGTACAAGAGACGAGATGTGAAGGAATGAGTTCTCCCTGTGGGAATGCATGAAGTTCCAAATTCAATCAGTAAGTTCAATATCTTCCCAAGACTAAGGAAGTAGATTTTCATCCCATTTACACCCCAAGCTCACTCCAGCACCAGAACAATGTGGCAGCATTATGTACCTTCTGCATGTTGCAATAATCTATGAATTACTGTATTCATACAGTATCCAACTACCATCTAGAAAGACAGGTTCACCAGGCACATGGGAATATCACAATGCCATGGCTGGGAAATATATCACTGTTTTTCCGTTCTTGCTAGCCAAATATTCAGGACACTCTCCTGCAAACATTCATCCGACAGTTCAGTGAGAATCCCTGCACCTCATAAATTGCAAGTAGGTGGTTCACATTCTATAAATGAAAAACATTCTTTCCTCATTGTTATGTGGGTTATTTTGCAACAATTCATTGTGCTCAAATTTTTGGCTCAGATTTTACCTTTGCAGCACAGATACCAATCTTCATTCTCAATGTGCTATCAAACTGACAGAACCTTCCGGATGTTCTCATCCATGCTGTGGAATGTGGAACTTCCCAAGTTGCAATTCAATTCTCTCCTGCAGGTGGCAGTATTTGCAGGCTTTTCCACCACAATCTCCAAAAATGAATTAGTTCCATGAGTCACACCCCACCTGATTGTAAAACACTCTTGTTAAACAGCTCTAAATGAGTTTCGAATGTAGAGCTTATTTATTATTATGAATAATGTAAGTATTCTGTACTGCCTCACAATGGATTTTGAATAAAACCTTTGATTTAATGTTTTAATTTTTAAAAATTATGATATTTAAGTTTCTCACTCAATAAATGTGTTCATTCCAACCTGTATTGTGAACAGTTTTGGGCTCTTCATTGAAGAGGGTTCAAAAGACGTTCAAAAGGACGATATCTGGGAATGAAAGAGTTATCACGTTAGGAGCCCTTTTGGCCTGTACTCATAGGAAAATGGGGGGGGGGGGGGGGGGGATATCTCATTGAAACATTTTCAATGTTAAATGGCTTGGCAGAGTAAATGTAGAAAGTTTGTTTCCCATGGTGGGAAAGTCTAGGACAGTGGTTCTCAACCTTTTTACTTCCACTCACATACCACTTTAAGTAATCCCTATGCCATCGGTGCTCTGTGATTAGTAAGGGATTGCTTAAGGTGATATGTGAGTGGGAAGGGAAGGATGAGAATCACTGCTCTAGACTCAATTGTTACTGAAATATTTTGCTTGAGAAAATTTGTCATTGGCCCTTTTCCTTTGGAGTTATGAAACCGTGCACTTAATGAGTCAATCAGGTACAATTAAAACAGTGGTTTTCAAACTGTTTCTTTCCACCCACATACCACCTTAAGCAATCCCTTACTAATCACAGAGCACCTCTGGCATAGGAAACACTTAAAGTAGTATGTGAATGGAAAGAAAAAGGTTGATGACCACTGAATCTAGGACAAGAGGGCAAAACTTCAGGATTGAAGGATGTCCACTTAGAACAAAGGTGCAGAGGAATTTCTTTACCCAGGGAGTGGTGAATCTGTGGAATTTGTTGCAATCTTTTTGCCCATCCACACTCATCCTATCAATAGACTGGGTAAGGCATCCCTATCTGTGCATTGCCTATTCAAGTGTCTTTCTACATTTTTTTTTAATGTCGTGACTGTATCTGATTCTGACAAATACTGTAATCAAAGAGAACAAGTTTATAGTCTGGATGGACAGAAACACTGTTGGAGAGGAAAGACCAGTGATTTAAATAGTAATTATTTCAATGTGAAAGGCTTAATAGGTAAGGCAGGTGAACTCTTGATTGGTTTAGGGGACGAGGAAATTATAGCCATTACAGAAACATAGCTGAGAGAAGGGCAAGGTCAGCAGGTCAAAGTTCCAGAGCTGCATGCATGTTAGAGGTGCAGGTAAGAGAGGGGTAAGGGTTGCCTTTTTGATGATGGGATATGTAGCATCAGTACTTAAAGAGGAAGTTCACCAGGCTGATTCCAGAGATGAGGGGGTTACCCTATGAAGAGAGATTGAGTCACCTGGACTGTACTTTCTGGAATTTTGAAGAATGAGAGGGATCTTATAGAAACATAAAATTATGAAAGACGTATATAAGATAGAGGTAGGTAAGTTGTTTCCTTTGGTGGGGGAGATTAGAACTAGGGGACATAGCCTTAAGATTCAGGGGACTAGATTTGGGACAGAGATGAGGAGCAACTGCTTTTCTGAGGGTAATGAATCTATGGAATTTGCTGACTATTGAAACGACCTCAGTAATTATATTAAGTTGAAATGATTTTTAAATACTTGGGGAATTAAAAGAAATTGGGAAAAGACAGGTAGGTGGATTTGAACCTATCATCAGATGAGCCATGATCACATTGAATAGCAGAACAGGCTTTACAGGCCAGATGGCCGACTCCTGCTCCTGTTTCTTGTTCGAGATGATATTAAATTTAAATTTAGACATACAGCACAATAACAGGCCATTTTGGCCCACAAGTTCTTGCCACCCAATTTACATCCAATTAATCTGCATCCCCTGGTACATTTTGAACAGTGGGGGGGGAACCAGAGCCCCTGGGGAAAACTCATGCAGATACAGGGAAAATGTACAAACTCCTTACAGACAGCGTTGGATTCAAACTCAGGTCCTAATCGCTTGCACTGTAAAGGTGTTGTGCTAACCGCCACATATTCCTTGCCACCCTAGGAGGAATTGTCCAGTGAGGCTACATAGGCAAAATTGAAAAACAAGAAAGCAATGAACATTTTGATAAGTCTGCATTATAGACCCCTAAAGAGTCAAAGGGAATTGGAGGATCATATGTGTAGGGATCTTGTAGATAACTGTAAGAATAATAAGGTAGTAAGTAGTACTGGGAGATTTTAACTTCCCTCAGATTGATTGGGTTAACCATAGTACCAAGGCCTTGGATGGGGTTGAATTAATTCAGTGAGCCCAATACAGCTTCCTAAATCAATATATTGAAAGTCATCCTACGAGACAGGGTGCAACACTGAACTGACTCTTGGAGAACAGATTAGGGCAAGTGACTAACTTGTCAGTGAGGGAGCACTTTAGGACCAATGAATTTTAAAATAGTTATAGAGAAAGATAGGACTGGTCCACAAATTAAAAAAACTAAACTGTGGCATGTTCATTTTTTCCAGGCTTTATACATGAATGTGTAGAGTTTGATGGGGAGAGGCTACTGGCAGGTAAGTGGAAGGCTTTTAAAAGTGTGGTAGCAAGAATTCATGCACAGCATATTCCCGTAAGGGTAAAGGGCACGGACAACAAGTTTAGGGAACGTTGAATGATGAGCAATATTTAGGCTCTGTTCATGATAAAGAAGGAGGCATATACCAGATGTTACCAGCCCACATCAGGTGAATCCTTTAGTTAGTGTCGCCAGTGTAAGACATGAGATAGAGCTGGCAGGCAAGATAAAGCAAAGTTCCAGGAGATTCTACAAATATATAAAGAGTAAAATGGTAGCTAGGTAGAGAATTGGACTCATTAATCATTAATATGGCCATCTTTTGGTGGAGCCACAGCAGATAGGTAAGATTTTGATATCTCACCTCTCTGACCTTGGAAGCCAAGAAATTAAAGCAAATGAGTTGTGATGTCCTGTAGCACGTATAGAGTGCCATGGAGGAAATGTTAGTGCCCTTGGAGCACACTAAGTTGGACACATTCCCAGGACCTGGTCAAGTTCATCCTCAGGCCTTATGAGAAACTTGGGAAGAAATTGTGGAGTCCTTGCAGGGATATTTACATAATCTTTGCTCTCGGGTGAAGTGCTTGCAGACTGGAAGGTGGCAAATATTGTACCATTATTTAAAAAGGGTAGCAAGGACAAAGCATGGAACCACAGACCAGTGGGCCTCTTGTCAGTGGTGGGTAAGTTCCTGGAGGGAATTCCAAGGGGCAGGATATGACCAGGAATAGGATATGCAGGGGAGTAGGTCAAAATGGCTTTGTGTATGGGAGTTAGTGTCTTATGAATCTAATAGAGATTTTTCAAGAGGCGACCAAGAAGGCTGATGAAGGCGTGGTGGAGGATGTTGCATATATATGGACTTTAGTAAGTCCTTTGACAAGGTCCCATGTGGCAAGTTAGTCTAGAATGGCAATTCACATGGGATCCAAGGAGAGCTGTCCAATTGGATTCAAAACTGGCTGGATGGTAGGAGACAGAGGGTGGTAGTGTGTGTGTGTGTGTGTGTGTGTGTGTGTGTGTGTGTGTGTGTGTGTGGCAGGGATTATTGGATCCTGTTGTTTGTCACTCATATTAACTATTTAGATAGCAATCTAGTTAACATGATTAGTAAATTTGCAGGTGATGCCAAAATTGGTGGTGTGGTGGAGAGTGAGGAAGGTTTTTATTGGTAGGAATATGTATCCAGGGCTGAAGTGCCTGTACTGTGCTGTAATTTTCTATGGTATCTAAGTTTACAACAGGATCTAAATCAGTTGGGAAGGTGAGACAAAGAGTGGCAAATAGCACTTAACTCTGGCAAGTGTGAGATGTTGAATTTTGGGCTTACACAGTAAGTGGTAGGGCCCTGGAGAGTGGAGTAGAAAATAGAAACCGAGAGGTACAGGTGTGTAGTTCCATGAAAGTAGTGACTCAGGTGGACAGGGTGGTGAAGAGGGTGTGGCCATGCTTGACTTGTGAAGTATTAAGAACAATAGCTGGGACCTCAAGATCCAGTTGTACAGGCACATTTGGAGTACTGCGTGCAGTTCTGAGCGCTCAGTTGGAAGGAGTGCAGAGGAGATTTATCAGCATGTTGCCATGACTAGAGGGCTTAAATTATAGGGAGAGATTGGATAGGTTGGGCCTTTATTCCCTCGAGCACAGAAGGCTGAGGATTATAGACTTTTATAAAATCATGAGGGGCATGGATAAAGTGAACATTCACAGTCTTTTTCTCAAGGTATACAATTCTAGAACTAGAGAAATAAGTCCTGAAGTGAAACTTTTTCATTCAAAGGGTGATCCATATCTGGAACAAGTTGCCAGAAAAAGTTATACAAGTGGGTCAAATTATGATGCTCAAAAAGAAAGTAAGGTCATCCAAACCAAAATCTCCCAAAGGAAAGTCCTCCAACCCAAGCAACACACAGGTATATCTCATCTGTACTCTTTCCAGTGCAACCACATCCTTCTTAGAGGGTGGTGACTGCAAGCGTGGCCTAACCAGCGTTCTGTAAAGTTGCAATATAACCTCCAAACATTTATAATCAATATATCATGGTTTGCTGTCTATGAGAATTCTTCAGTGTGATTGGCTGTTCAGTTAGCTTGATGACATCACAGATGCTGAACCTCAGTGATCTCCATGTGATGCCAATTGGTGACAATTTATGTTTAAAAGAATATGGCAATGCCTCAATCATCACAATGCCTTTGGGTACAGTATTGTGCTATAATATTCCTGTAAATTCTACCACAGCATTTTCTACACACTGAGGATTTTTGAAGTATTGAGTTCAGCTCTTGACATCTGGATTTTTCTTTATATCCAGAGGCTTGTAGTTGGGAATCCACTGATATTTCATTGTGTTCGCGTATTGCACTGAATGATCACATCTTCTATTTAGATGCCACCTTCTGCTCTGACGTAGAATTACACAAAGGAGGTGCTTCCATTCTTTCTAGGTAACATCTCAGTCTGTTAAAATGCACCTAATTTCAAACAATGGCTTGAATTGAAATACCTTACATTTGTAAAATGTACTTCTCTTCAAAAATTTTATGAAATATATGATACAGAATATCAGAAAAAAAAACTTCAATGTTTTCAGATGGGGAGGATGGAATTATATTACCAGGAGGTTAAAAAAAAGTTATATTTATAATGGAATCGCCATACATAAACTAGAGGGTGTAAATTCAAAATGACCAATGTGTACAGGGAGTAGCTGCAACATCTAACTTCAATCCACTGCCAGCATTAAGGAACATCAATGTTTGAGAAAACTCTGGCTTTTCAATGGCTTGGAAGATGCAGAATCAAAATACTATATGAGAAATAAGGACAAATTCAAACTGGCTAATGAGTATAATGTGGTCTTGTCCTGATTTCATTATGTGCTTCCTACTAATCTTTCTCCTAAAAAAACCCTGAAGATAATGCAGGCAATACTTTGGCATATCAACTAGTTATGTTTAAAGTGAGCAACTCAGATAGTTTAACAAATCCACTGGTGTTATTTATATCAAAGGTTCCATTTTCTTTGCTTTGGAATGTTTTAAAGTTTTGTTTAATTTTGCAATAACCAGTATTTCTATAACATACTTAGTATAGTGTGACATAAGCAATGCTACAGAATTGCAGAATTTTACTCAACAAGATGTTGCTAAGAAATTGTTGGTAAAAACAACAGCATTTATTTATTAAATACACAATAGCATTCACAATAAGCTGATTTCCTGATAAGAATTAATGGGGAACTTTTTATTTCATTTACACAACCTTTATTTATAAGCAAAATGCCACATTTTTACCTCCTGCTTTGCTCTGCTATGTTGTACAGTATAACATACTTTCAAAATGGTTAAATGATTCTGTTACGGGAACATGGAGTCAGAGCAAATTGCCAAATAGATATCAAATTGGCGATCAAAAAAGAAACTGGAGAATGGAGATCAAAGGTAGTTTCTCCTCCTAGCAAAGGTTGGATGTGATGGTACGTGAAAGATCCACATTAAATGCTGGAATGTGGATGGGGGTAGGATAAAGAGGAAAATCAATAGTATGGCTCACTATTAAATTTAAAAACGCAAGAGTCACATTAATTATGCAAAACCATGGCCTTGTACTATGAACAGTTCTGGCTACTAAAGATAAAATGAGATATAAATAACTCACAAGAGGCACTTTCAGGTGGCCAATTGCCCCGCATGTAAAGTTGCATGTTTAGGCAATATGCAGCTGTTTTGAGGCCACCTGAATGTACAGGAGGCGCTTTTGAGGCGAGCTACGTAACACTCCTCCGAGACGGATAATCAGCTCAGCTCAGTGGCTCCCCCAGCCACCTGAATGCAGCTGGCTGAAAGCAGATGTTAAAGGGTCAGGCTGCTGATCACAGCTGACACTGGGCAAGAGCTGGAGTGTGCTCAGAGCCGCCTCCTGGGCAGCTGTGTCCTTCAGGTGGCCAGCGTTGCGCTTTAACGCTGCCACCTGAACAGCAATTTAAAGGGCTGCTTCTGCCCCTTCAGGCATAGAATGCACCTGAAAAAGCCTAAGGATAAAACCAAAATTGATGCAACGTTTTTACCTTGTAAGACCTGTCACTCAGACGTCCGGTACAGAGCATTACTCCTAATTTTCACGTTCAGCGGAGTATTTTGTTATTGCAAGGTTTTCCTTTGAAGTAGCTTGATCGAACTTTCTGCTTTGATCTTATTTCCTGACTATAGCACAATTTAGGAATAGAATGAGCTAAATGTATTCACTTTAAATTTTGATAGGACCAAAATTAGATATGATGATTCCCATGGTTAGATCACTTGTCAATGCTTGCACCTCAAAACATTTGGCCTGGAATCTGTAGCACCAGGATTTTGTGAATCAGGCTGCTGATACAAAATGGCTGTGTCAGGGAGATGAATGGTTAGTACACCTGAACACCTGCTGCGGCTGTCTTTGCAAGTGTTTTTCACAAAGTAATATGCCAGTACGATGTCATTTAATTAGGCTGAGAGGTGCACAAACAGATGCTGTCACTACTATCTATCTGTTCTCTAGTTTAGATGGGTGATTGGAACTGGAATAATTCCATGCTGAATAGGTCTTATATACAAATGCACCAGCATATTCGTGTAAGATTAAATATGGAAAATTGCGGATTTTTTTCTTGTTGTGCTGCTCTGACAATAGCTTGGTGTAAATGACACCTCTTAATCTAGCTCCCTCCTCAAGCAAAGCAAAATATGCAAAATTTCTGAGCTTACATTGCAGATACAAAGTAAACTTGGCGAAGGACGATACATCATGCAGCTCAATCAATCATAGCTTGACTTCGTGAACAAAGATTTAGGAAGGGGACTGTCCACGATTGCTGCAGGCTTGCTGGTGGCTGACGAGGCCAATGCGGGACAGACATGCCCGGCCGCAGCGGTTGCAAGGGAACTTCTGTTCTGGGCTTGGTACTGCTCTGTCACAGTTCTTCCTCCATCTCCTTTTGTCCTGAAGGCCAGCCCTGTGTGCATTCTCAAAGGAGGAGACCGACTGGCGAATGGTGTGTCATCAGACCATGCGATCAGAGGCTAGAGCAGACTACTGACGATGGTCAATGTGACAGACACCAAGGGATTTCTTCAGAGAGCCCCTATGTCATGGTGGTCAGTGAAGAGTTCGCCATACAGCACAATTTGGGGCAAGCGATGATCCTCCATCCTAGAGATGTGCCCTGCCCAGCGTAGCTGCGTTTTCAACAGCATGGTCTCAATGCTGTAACCTCCGTCTGTTTGAGGACTTCTATGTTGGTGATGAAGACACTCCAGTGGATGTTGAGGATGGTGCTGAGGCAGCACTGGTGGAAGTGCTCAAGGAGTTGTAGGTGGTAATGATAGGTGTCTCACGACCCGGAGCTGTACAGGAGGGTGGTCAGTACAACAACACTGTACACACTGATCTTGGTGCCTTTCTTCAGATGCTTGTTGTTCCAAACTCTTTTGTACAGCCTGCTGAATGCGCTGCTTGCCTTTGCCAGTCTGTTTTGACCTCCTTTGTCATCCAGGGCTTCAGGTTGGAATATACCCGAATACATTTGTTGACGGTGACATTGTCAACACAGTTCTGCATATAACAGAGTACAGCTGATGTACGCACCTCCAAATCCTGATCTTCAAAAATGTCCCAGTTAATCCTTTCAAAGCAATCCTGTGACTGCAAGAAAGCTCCTTATGGCCATGTCTTAACAGTCCTTATACTGGGTTGAGCTTTCCTTCTAAGGGGAGTATAAATTGAGATTAAGAATATGGATAAGTGATCTGATGGGCCCAAGTGTGGTAATGGTATTGACCTAAAGCCATTCTTAATATTTGTATAGACTTTAATGTGGTGATAAGTAATTACACCACTACTGAACAACTGAAAAGTGGCAAAGCAGCAGGTATGGATGGAATCCCCCAGTGGTCTGGAAGGCTGGCGGCAAAACTCTGCATACCAAACTGCATGAGTTTTTCATGCTCTGCTGGGACCAAGGAAAGCTGCCTCAGGACCTTCGTGATGCCATCATCATCACCCTGTACAAAAACAAAGGCAAGAAATCAGACTGCTCAAACTACAGGGGAATCACGCTGCTCTCCATTGCAGGCAAAATCTTTGCTAGGATTCTCCTCAATAGACTAATACCTAGTGTCGCCGAAAATGTCCTCCCAGAATCACAGTGTGGCTTTCGCGCAAACAGAGGAACTACTGACATGGTCTTTGCCCTCAGACAGCTCCAAGAAAAGTGCAGAGAACAAAACAAAGGACTCTACATCACCTTTGTTGACCTCACCAAAGCCTTCGACACCATGAGCAGGGAAGGGCTTTGGCAAATACTACAGCGCCTCGGATGCCCCCCCAAATTTCTCAACATGGTTATCCAACTGCACAAAAACCAACAAGGTCGGGTCAGATACAGCAATGAGCTCTCCGAACCCTTCTCCATTGTCAATGGCGCGAAGCAAGGCTGCGTCCTCGCACCAACCCTCTTTACTATCTTCTTCAGCATGATGCTGAAACAAGCCATGAAAGACCTCAACAATGAAGACGCTGTTTACATCCGGTACTGCACGGATGGCAGTCTCTTCAATCTGAGGTGCCTGCAAGCTCACACCAAGACACAAGAGCAACTTGTCCATGAACTACTCTTTGCAGACGATGCCGCTTTAGTTGCCCATTCAGAGCCAGCTCTCCAGCGCATGACGTCCTGTTTTGCGGAAACTGCCAAAATGTTTGGCCTGGAAGTCAGCCTGAAGAAAACTGAGGTCCTCCATCAGCCAGTTCCCCACCATGACTACCAGCCCCCCCACATCTCCATAAAGACACAAGAGCAACTTGTCCATGAACTACTCTTTGCAGATGATGCTGCTTTAGTTGCCCATTCAGAGCCAGCTCTCCAGCGCATGACGTCCTGTTTTGCGGAAACTGCCAAAATGTTTGGCCTGGAAGTCAGCCTGAAGAAAACTGAGGTCCTCCATCAGCCAGTTCCCCACCATGACTACCAGCCCCCCCACATCTCCATCGGGCACACAGAACTCAAAACGGTCAACCAGTTTACCTACCTTGGCTGCATCATTTCACCTGATGCAAGGATCGACAACGAGATAGACAACAGACTCACCAAGGCAAATAGCACCTTTGGAAGACTACACAAAAGAGTCTGGAAAAACAACCTCCTGAAGAAGCACACAAAGATCAGCATGTACAGAGCCGTTGTCATACCCACGCTCCTGTTTGGCTCCGAATCACGGGTCCTCTACCGGCATCACCTACGGCTCCTAGAACGCTTCAATCAGCACTGTCTCCGCTCCATCCTCAACATTCATTGGAGTGACTTCATCACCAACATCGAAGTACTTGAGCTGGCAGAGTCCGCAAGTATTGAATCCACGCTGCTGAAGACCCAACTGCGCTGGGTGGGTCACGTCTCCAGAATGGAGGACCATCGCCTTCCCAAGATCATGTTATATGGCGAGCTCCCCACTGGCCACTGAGACAGAGGTGCACCAAAGAAGAGGTACAAGGACTGTTTAAAGAAATCTCTTGGTGCCTGCCACATTGACCACCACCAGTGGGCTGATATCGCCTCCAACCGTGCATCTTGGCGCCTCACAGTTCGGCGGGCAGCAACCTCCTTTGAAGAAGACCGCAAAGCCCACCTCACTGACAAAAGACAAAGGAGGAAAAACCCAACACCCAACCCCAACCAACCAATTTTCCCTTGCAACCGCTGCAACCGTGCCTGCCTGTTCCGCATCGGACTAGTTAGTCACCAACGAGCCTGCAGCAGACGTGGACATACCCCTCCATAAATCTTCATCAGCAAAGCCAAGCCAAAGAACTACTTCACCAGGGGTCATCCCGGTAACCTTGTATATAAAGCAGTCCAGAGCTACAGTCTAGCCTTCCAGGTTCGTCTTGCAGAAACAAGATCTCTTAGTGTACATATTAGTTTATTAAAGCTGTCTTATACTTGCACTGCTGTTGTGGTTATTGTCAGTACAATTTAATAAACTAATATGATAGCTACTAGGATGGAAGCTGCTTCTGCTCCAATGCGCATTCCCGACCACCTGGAGACTCTTCCTGAGGAATGGAATCCGGGGACGACTAGCACGCACGCACTTCTGAGGACAGAGGTGGCGAGGAACCGCTGTACTGGAATCGTGGTGGAATGCGGGAAAGACCACAGAAGTACGATAGGGCAGGTAAGAAATGGCCAAGAGCCCTGCCTGCCCATGGGTACATCGGTACAGGTGCTGCTGACCCTAAACCCTGGTCCGATCAGAAAAGGGCCACTACAAGTGTGGGTGGAAGGATCTCCACAAGTCGTGCTCCCGATCGCCATGTATGTGCAGAATTCCTAAGCACTCCAGAGCCAGGGAAAGCAGACACCGTTTCCGTCATTCCCCCAGCAGCAGTTTCCCCAGTAACACGGAGACCTGACACCACCGCTGGGATCCCCCCCAAATCCGCTGCAAATATCCCAAAGCCAGAGACTCAACCAACAGCCCCAAGCACCCAAGTTACTCCTCCAGTGGACACAAGGCTCACAGTGGCTTTACCAGCAGCTCCCAGTACCCCAGGGTCCATCCTTGCTACACCTAAGGGACCAGAGACTGCGGCTTAGCCATGTGCTGCGACCAGACAGGCTGGAGCTCGACCCCAGAAATCCCGGAGCCGGCATGCACTTCGGCCACTGGCAGAGATGCATTCTGAATTACGTGGAAGGTGCTGAGGCATCGGATAAAGAGCTATTAATGCTGCTGTTAGCCCAGCTGGGAGACCACCCTTACTCCCTTATACAGGATGCCAGGTCCTACCAAGAGGCAATGAGCATTTTACAGAGGCATTACAGTAGGGAGCATAGTGAACTCCATTCCCGATACAGATTCATGACTAGGTCACATCAAGTAGGGGAGTCTGCCAGAGACTTTATACTCTCTCTGAAAGACCTGGCAAGAGGCTGCAAATTTAAAGCAATATCAGCTCAGGAGTATGCGGAGGACCTTATTAGGGACAGAATTGTTGCCGGCATACGGTCCACTGAGACGAGACATCGATTGCTGGAGAAGGGAATGGTGAGGCTAGATGAGGCAGAGACTATTGCAGAAGCGTTAGAAAGCACCAGGAAAGAATTGGAGGAGTACTCACAGGACCCTGGGGCTGGGACAAACATCAGAAGTACGATAGGGCAGGTAAGAAATGGCCAAGAGCCCTGCCTGCCCATGGGTACATCGGTACAGGTGCTGCTGACCCTAAACCCTGGTCCGATCAGAAAAGGGCCACTACAAGTGTGGGTGGAAGGATCTCCACAAGTCGTGCTCCCGATCGCCATGTATGTGCAGAATTCCTAAGCACTCCAGAGCCAGGGAAAGCAGACACCGTTTCCGTCATTCCCCCAGCAGCAGTTTCCCCAGTAACACGGAGACCTGACACCACCGCTGGGATCCCCCCCAAATCCGCTGCAAATATCCCAAAGCCAGAGACTCAACCAACAGCCCCAAGCACCCAAGTTACTCCTCCAGTGGACACAAGGCTCACAGTGGCTTTACCAGCAGCTCCCAGTACCCCAGGGTCCATCCTTGCTACACCTAAGGGACCAGAGACTGCGGCTTAGCCATGTGCTGCGACCAGACAGGCTGGAGCTCGACCCCAGAAATCCCGGAGCCGGCATGCACTTCGGCCACTGGCAGAGATGCATTCTGAATTACGTGGAAGGTGCTGAGGCATCGGATAAAGAGCTATTAATGCTGCTGTTAGCCCAGCTGGGAGACCACCCTTACTCCCTTATACAGGATGCCAGGTCCTACCAAGAGGCAATGAGCATTTTACAGAGGCATTACAGTAGGGAGCATAGTGAACTCCATTCCCGATACAGATTCATGACTAGGTCACATCAAGTAGGGGAGTCTGCCAGAGACTTTATACTCTCTCTGAAAGACCTGGCAAGAGGCTGCAAATTTAAAGCAATATCAGCTCAGGAGTATGCGGAGGACCTTATTAGGGACAGAATTGTTGCCGGCATACGGTCCACTGAGACGAGACATCGATTGCTGGAGAAGGGAATGGTGAGGCTAGATGAGGCAGAGACTATTGCAGAAGCGTTAGAAAGCACCAGGAAAGAATTGGAGGAGTACTCACAGGACCCTGGGGCTGGGACAAACATCACACTGCAGGACTCTCTAGCCCCACGAAAAGAAAAGTATGCTGCCTCACAGGAATTCACAGAAGCAGCAGCACCTTGAGGGTCCCAAGTGCTTTATCTGTGGACAAAGAAAGCACCCCAGAGCCCTCTGCCCTCCCAGAGAAAATGTCTATTCCAACTGTAGAAAACGTGACCATTATGCAAAAGTCTGCAGAAGCCCCAAGGCCACAGACAAGGCCAATTCTCATGCTAATGAAAGGCGGGAAAGCTCTTCTTTCTCCACAGAAACAGAAGAAGAAGAATGCCATGTGCAGCCGGCCATCTTGGACAAATGCTACAAAGCAGAGAACACAGTCTTCAGGAGATGAATATGACGCCGAGTACTATCGGATGGAAGGACACGAAGGACACGCCAGACTTGCTTCCTTGCGCATGAATCAGGCGAGTCCACACAATTTATCTGACGCCACTCTGTGCATCAAAATTAATGATGTGAGGGTAAATTGCTTAATAGATAGTGGAAGCACTGAAAGTTTTATTGAGCAGGGGTTAGTAAATCACCTTGCCCTTCCCACATGCCCAAATGAACACCAGATTCTGTTAGCAGCTTGTAGCCTTGCGGCTGAGGTAAAACAGTTTTGCAGGATCACTCTAGAAATCTAGGGCACAAAATACGAAGGGTTCTAATGACTAGTACTCTCTCACTTCTGTGCCCTGGTACTATTGGGGTTAGATTTTCAGTGCCATTTAGAAAGCATTACAATAATGCACAACGGGCCTCACCCCCCACTACACCTTACGAAGAAACAACACTGCAGCCTGTCTGTCTTGAACATAGAACCCCCTCCGCTGTTCACACTCCTGACCCCAGAATGCACACCAATAGCCACAAAGAGCAGGAGATACAGCCTGACGGATAGAGCCTTCACTAGGACAGAGGTCTGAAGGCTACTACAGGAGGGCATCATAGAGCAGAGCACCAGCCCCTGGAGAGCCCAGGTGGTTGTAGTAATGTCAGGAGAAAAACTGCACATGGTAGTGGATTGCAGCCAGACAATCAACAAATTTACACAACTAGATGCCTACCCCCTGCCATGCATAGCAGACATGGTCAACAAGATTGCACAGTATAAGGTGTTCTCCACCATAGACCTGAAGGCAGCATACCACCAACTACCCATTAGAAACAGTGATCGCATTTACACGGCATTTGAGGCAGTCGGCAGGCTGTATCAATTTCTGTGACTCCCCTTCGGTGTCACCAATGGAGTGTTCCTGTTTCAGAGAGAAATGGACCGAATAGTAGATGAGTTCCAACTGAAAGCGGTGTTCCCTTACTTAGACAATGTGACAATCTGTGGCCACACTCAGGAAGATCATGACACGAATTTAAAACGCTTCTTCCAGGCAGCCGAGGTATGGAACTTAACGTACAACAGGGACAAATGCGTCTTGAGTGCCAGGAAATTGCCAATCCTGGGCTACATAGTGCAGAATGGAGAAATCAGCCCAGACCCAGGCCATATGCGCCCTCTCCTAGACCTCCCAATGCCACATACACTGAAAGCGCTGATAAGGTGTTTGGGGCTGTTCGTTTACTACGCCCAATGGGTCCCCAACTACGCCAACAGGGCCCGCCCACTTATAAAAGCCTCAGTTTTCCCACTGTGCCCAGCAGCCACAAGAGCATTCAGGGACATTAGGGACCATATCGCTAAAGCTACCATGCGGTCCATAGATGAGTCGATCCTGTTTCAAGTAGAAACGGATGCATCCGATATGGCTCTGGCAGTCATCCTAAACCAAGACAGCAGACTGGTGGCCTTTTTCTTGCAAACCCTACAGGGGTCAGAAGTAAAAAACTCAGCAGTAGAAAAGGAGGCCCTAACCATTGTGGAAGCAGTAAGGCACTGGCGACATTATCTGGCATGCAAACACTTCACCCTCGTCACGGAACAACAGTCTGTGGCTTTTATGTTCGATAACCAGAACAGGGGGAGAATTAAGAATGACAAAATCCTGTGCTGGCAGATAGAATTGTCTACATTTAACTACAACATTCCATACCGCCCCGGTCAATGAGTCCCCGGACGCGCTGTCCGGAAGCACTTGTGCCATCCTTAACCACACGTCCCAGTTGCAGAACTTGCACAATGAGCTTGGCCACCCGGGGGTCGCTAGACTGTTTCACTTCATTAAAACCCAAAACCTCCCATTTTCAGTAGAGGAAGTGAGGTCAGTGAACAAGAGCTGCCCCATCTGTGCAGAATGCAAACCGCAATTTTACAGGCCAGACAAAGCCACCCTGATGAAAGCTACCAAACGTTTTGAGCGCCTCAGCCTCAATTTTAAAGGCCCACTCCCGTCCAATAATAAAAATGTCTATTTCCTAAACATAACAGATGGATATTCCCGTTTCCCCTTCGCAATCCCGTGTTCCGATGTATCAGCAGCCACTGTTATAAAATGCCTCCAACCCATCTTCAGCATATTTGGGTACTCAAACTGCAAACACATAGACAGGGGTGCTGCATTCATGAGCGCAGAAGTACAGCAGTACCTGCACGAGAGAAGGATTGCTACCAGCCGCACTACAAGTTACAATCCCAGGGGGAATGGACAAGTCAAAAGGGAAAATGCCTCTATCTGGAAAACAGTCCTCTTGACTTTAAAAGCAAAAGATCTGCCTATTACTAGATGGCAAGAAGTGTTGCCAGAAGCCCTACACTCTATACGTTCTTTGTTGTGTACTGCCACTAACATGACCCCACATGAACGTATCTTTATTTCACAAGGAAAGCCATGACGGGCACAGTGCTGCCTAAATGGATGATGACACCGGGACCTGTTCTTTTCCAGAAGCACTGCAGACCCCACAACGCGGATCCGCTGGTGGATCAAGTGGAGTTGAGGCATGCGAACCCTCAGTACGCCTTCAACACATTCCCAGATGGAAGAGAAGACTCGGTGGCCACCAGGGATCTCGTGCCGGCCGGATGTGTGAACAACGCGGAGGAAACACAGATCTCTATGGATCATCAAGGACCGCAGCAGCAGTCACTAGAACAGTCGTCCATCGAGTCACCCCAGAGGACTATACCACCCACCCCAGAAATCAGAACCTTGGGTATGCCCGCCCCACAAAATATCACCACCCTAGACTTGATGGCAGGACCTAATTCCATACAAGAGGATCCCCAGCCCACACGGCCACATGAATAACCAGTACTTCCTACTCCCACACCTCCACCAAGAAAGGCCGAAAGGCAAACCGCACTCCCCACCCCTACACCATTACCGAGGAGGTCCAGAAGGCAACGGAAGCCACAAAAAATTTTAGACTTATGAACTTACTACCAAGGGAAAGAGGACGGTGGGGGGGAGGGGGGGGGAATAATTTTTTAAGGGAGGGTGAATGTGGTGATATGTAATTACACCACTAGGTCACCAGGGGTCATCCCAGTGACCTTGTATATAAAGCAGTCCAAAGCTACAGTCAAGCCTTCCAGGTTTGACTTGCAGAGAAACAAGATCTCTTAGTGTACATATTAGTTTATTAAAGCTGTCTTATACTCGCACTGCTGTTGCGGTTATTGTCAGTATATTTATCTAGTGTGCTTTCCCCGGTAACACATTTAACATGCTGTTCAAATTTCAGGACTGTCTTTAAATCTGCGTAATTAAAATTTCCAGCTACAACATGGACTGCTTCAGGGTTCTGTTGTAGATGTTGAGAAGATAGCCTAAAGCTATACGCTCATTAGCATCTGGTGGAATGTAAACAGCTGTGACTATGACAACAGTAAACTTCCCAGGAAGGTAAATAGGCCTGCATTTAACAGTCAAATACTCCAGTTCAGGAAAACAATAACTGTCTCTGATCTTCGCTCTTCGCATTGCTGCACCAGTTGTTAAGTACATATAACTCCCCTTCCTTGTTTTATCATACTGAAGAAGATGGCGAAGAGAGTTGGTGTGAGGACGCAGCCTTGCTTTACACGTTGCTTATTGAGAAGGGCTCCAAGAGGTCTTTGCTCTGTCTGACGACCACGCTGATCTTCATGCAGCTGGATGACCATGCTGAAGAACTTTAGTGGGCATCCCAGTCGTTCCATGATTTGCCACAAACCTTGACGAAGAAGAGATCCGCCCACCAGATGCACCTTGCCCAACTGTCTTGTCTTGATAAGAAAGCAGCCTTCTGCCTTGTATGCAGCAATACCCAGTGCAAGTTTTGAGAGATTCAGAATGTGTGGGACCAACCTCACAGAAAGAACTCAGCTTTGTATAGACACCAGTGACTATAAAGGATTTTATGAAGTCCTAAAGCTGGTGTATGGCCCTTCGCACCAGGTCCAGAGATCCTTGCCAGGTGCTCTACACAGACAAGATGTCACCCTGAACCGGTGGTCGGAACATTTCCAGACTCTCTTCAGTGCAAACCGCATGGTCCAAGACTCAGCAATTCATCGTATCCCATGACAGCCAGAGAAAACGGAACTAAGATTCCAACCTGAGAAGAGACTGTCAAGACCATAGAGCAGCTGAAAAGTGGTAAGGCAACAGGAGTCAAAGGAATCCCACCAGAAATTTGGAAGTATGGGTGCCCAGCATTACATGCCAAACTCCACGAGTTCTTTGCCTGCTGCTGTGAACAAAGCAAACTACCACAGGACCTCCGTGGTGCAGTCATTACCACCCCGTACAAGAACAAGGGAGAAAAGTCCAACTGCTCCAACTGCCGGGAGATAACTCTTCTCTCCATCACAAGAAAAATCTTTCCAAGAGTACTCCTAAACAGTCTGGTGCCTATCCCTGCTGAAGAACACCTCCCAGAGAGTCAATGTGGCTTCAGAGCCAACCGGAGCACAATTGACATGGTATTTGTTCTCAGCATCTCCAAGAGAAGTGTAAAGAACAGAACAAGGGACTTTTTGCAACATTTGTTGACCTTACCAAAGCCTTCAACACAGTGATCAAGCTGCTCAAACTGCTACTAAGGAAATAACTGTACAATGACACAATATGCTGTTGAATGTGGTCATCAGAAGTAACACGATGCTCTGTCCCAGACATCTAGGATCTGAATGATTAGGGAAAGTAAGTGTGCATCTCCTTAATGAATCAGAACGGACCATTGTGAAAATAGATGCCAACTAGAATGTGGAGGGCACACCTATATTTCTCACTTGAAAAGATCACGTTGAGGGTTGAAAGGAGTTGCAGGGTAGATGAAGCAATTGGTATTCTAAATGTTTGTTACAGGAAATTGGAACTTATCCTTGAAGTGGGTAAATAATAGACATAATTCCAAATCAGCAAAAAATTGACCTAATAACTTTCTTATCAGCAATTAGTTAACCTTCAGCCCCTAATAAAGAAATAGAAGAAAGAATTTATGAAAACAACAGGCTGAAGTTCAGGGTAGGACATCAGGTAATTATTTATTTGTAGGGCAATCAAAAGTGCTATAACCTTCAATTTTCTAGTCCAGTGAACAGCAAACACATCCCAACAATCAAATGCCATTCAAATGTATGGAATTTTCCACTAAACAGCCAGCACAAGAACATTTCTCAGGCAACTAGGATAATACATGTACATAACAAAACTCTTTCAAGTAAACCAATCTGTTGGATCAATGCTAAATTATGACAAGTGAGAATCTGTGAATTTTAGGTGGTAATTCAGACTTGTTTCAAAGAAAGAATCCTCAATACCCAGGACTTTGCTGGGCCTGACTAATGGGCAGTGCAGGGGGAACTTCTTCCAACAAAAGTGTCACCTTTCTCCCCCCCTACAGTACGATCCCTCTGCCCCCCCCCCTCCACTTCCATCCAACGCTGCCGAAAAATCAGTGCACCTTTTTATGTGCTTGCTCCCCCTAACTTTAGAACCTGTCTATGCCCCTGCCTCAGATATGTCAGGAAAAAAGAATTTCCTGGTGAAAGCCTGCTGGAGCTGATCAGTATGATTAGAGCACCTCGGCCCATCTGGTTAAGGAGACAGGCTAGAAGCCTTAACCTTACAACTGCTGAAACCTTAACAACAAAAGAATCTGTCAAAGCTAAACCTCCCACTGTCTTGAAAATGATGCTTAGAAAATTGTTTACCTTATTAAAACATTCTGAAAACATCAAATGATTAAAATATTACAGAAAATACAAATAATTTTAAAAATGTACCATCACAGCCAGGATGTCGCCAAGTTCCAGAAACTGCTCTATCAAGTGCTCTCAGTTATTTTTTTATATAGACATAGAACATAGAAATCATATAGAATTAATCGAATTGGCTGAAGACTAGCTATGTGGTGTGTGGAGGGGGGATAGATATTCAGAAACGGAAGTAAAAAAAGAAAAGGAAGTTGGATAATTCTGTTAATAATGCATGACCATCATTAGCTCATCGTTTGTAGTTCAGAATTAGAATCAGTTTAGCTAAAGCTCTGCAGAAGCAGGGGTAAGTTATTACTAAACCTCTGAATAGGGGTGATGTAGGGTGCAGTATTCCTCCTAAGGCACCCATTATTACACAGTCCAGGCTCCAGCAATTTAATTCACTTCATAAAAAATGGATGTGGGCCCAGATAACATTCCAAATGCAGTATTGAAGACCTGTGCGAGAGAACAAGCTGTCAGAGGTCAATCATTCCAGTCTCAGGATATCATTGCAGGGCTCCTCAGGACAGTGTTCTTCACCCAACCACTTTCAGCTGCTTCATCATGACCTGTCTTCTTTCATAAGGTCAGAAATGGAAATGTTCAATTACATTTGTAATGATAGTGATCATGTTTGCAATGCAATTAGCAATGCCTTACTGTTTGATTCGACTTGGCTGCCAGCAGGGGACTGACATTCAGTATGCAGTATCTGTAATGGAGAATTGCAGCCTTATGGCCTGCCTCATGTGCTGTTTACATCAACTTTAAAGTAAAAAACCTTTTCCTTTATCAAGTCATCTCATATAGATACAAGTACACAAATAAAAGGGTGGAACTACATTAAACAGTTCCTTAATCCACATGTGAAACAAGTTATTGAATTAATCTATGATAACCATGTTAATTAGAGGGGATTTTGCAATAAAATTTAAATTTTTTCTCTCTCGCTTTTCTTTCAGTTTTACAAGAGGAGAAGAAATTTATGGTTAATATATATTTATTAAATACTAGTTTGTTCTTTTTCTTGCACACTTGAAAATACATGAATGCAACTTTCATCTTGTAAGTATGTTCAATATAAAAATAAACAGGTTGAAAAAGAAAAGAAAGAGAACCATGATAAACCCATATTTACCAAATTAATCCAAATTTTTTAAAAATGGTGAAAATAAAAAAAGCAAGAAAAGCAAACAATTAAAAAAAAACCCTGAAAACTAAATCTAATCTACCCCTTCCCTCTAAGTGTATCTAGTTTACTTGAAAAACCAAAGAAAGCAATTATCGGACAAGGTTCTATTTTAATCTTAAGAATCGTTGATAAAGTTTAGAAAATGTCTTTCCAAAATCTCTCTAAATTTGGGCAGTCCCAAAACATATAGATAAGTGGAGCTTCAAAAATTTTACATTTCTCATATAGAGGATCAATATCTGCATTTAAAAAAAAACTAGATAATGTAAGTTTGGACATATGAGTTATGTGCACTGATTTCAATTGTAACAAGCAGTGCCTTCCACAAAATGAGGATTCATTAATCAGTCTGAGAGTAGAGAACTAATCTTCTTCTGAAAATGTTATATTCAAAACTTGTTCCCAATCATTCTTAATCCTAGCCATCTTAAAGTCAATAAATCATTATAAATCTATGATATTAATCCACCTTGAAAAAAAAGTCATATGATGAGAAATTAACCCTTTTAAAGAAAAATTGAATATGTTTTGGTTGTTTGTGTAAAGGACACATCAGTAAAATGTAATAAGCAACTCAGTTGTGATATATGCAGTTCAAAACATCCCATTACTGCATACTTAATGAAATAAAGTTGAGAAAGAATTCAAACAATCTGAATCCATGTCTAAAGACACAGTCAAAGAGAATTCCTCAGCTTTGGTTCATATAAACAGTCTTACTGGGGCTAATGACAAAGCTCTCTCAATAGTTCCTGTGCAAGTTAAAGCTAAAAAAGGAAAGTTCATACTGAAGACTTACATATTTCTTGATCCAGGAAATACCACATCATTTTGTACTGTGAATTAATGAATAAACTTAATATTCATGGTTAAAGATCACAAATCTTGTTGAAGACAATGAATGATGAAAGGAACATTGAAACTAATATAGTTTCAGGTATAGAGATTGCTGGATTAAATAGCAATGAATTTTGTGATCTTCCAAATGTGTATACTAAGAATACTATGTGAGTGAATAAAGAGAATATTCCATAACAGGAAGGTATCAAACAGTGGGATTATCTAAAAGACATTTGTTTACCCAAGATTGATGCTAAGATTGAGATGTAAATTGGATTTGATGTACCTAAAGCTCTCAAACCTCTAGAAGTAATAAGGACTCAAAATGATAGACCTTATACCATGAGAACATTGCTTGGATGGATAATTAACAGACCATTAGGAGGAAAAATGATTAATGATCAGGAGTTATCAAATATAAATCTCAACAGAATTTCAATTGTCAAACTTAATGATCTGAAGGAACAAGTTTAAAATTGATTTCCCTGAATGTCACAAAGATATTCAAGAACCTTTGAAGGAGGATAAGCAGTTTCTGGATTTAGTTTCAAATATTTTGATGATCATTACTGTAGAGCATTACCATTGAAGAGAAATTTGTACGCCAGATAATAAAAGAATTGCAGAACAGCATATGCTGAAATTGAAGAGAAAATTCAAGAGAAGTTCTTCCTTTTATTTGGAATATATTAATGTCATGTTGGATATGATAACCAAGAGTTATGTAGAAAAGATATCTGAAGATATCTTGGAACGTAAAGATGGTAAAAACATGGTATTTCCCTCATCATGGAATTATACATCCACAAAAGGAGAAACTACGTGTAGTATTTGATTGTGGAGCATCATTTCAAGGAGTTTCATTGAATTCTCAACTTTTACAAGGACCAGACTTAACCAGTACTTTAATAGACATTCTGATAAGATTTTGTAAAGAGCTTCTTGTAATTGCTGCAGATATTGAAGCAATGTTTCATCAAGTGAAAGTACCATCAGAAGATCATGATTTTCTACAACTGTTATGGTGGCCTAATGACGATTATAGTAAAGATATGATTGAATACAGAATGACAGTTCATTTATTTGGAGAAACTTTGTCACCAAGTTGTGCAAATTTTGCTCTCAGGAAACGTGCTGAAGATAACGAAGAGCAATTTAGTTCTCAAGCAAAAAGCATCATCAAAAATAATTTCTATGTTAATGATTATCTTTCTTCAGTGGTTTCAGAAAATAAAGCAATAGATCTTTATCATGAGTTAAAATATATCTGTAATAAAGGAGGTTTCTTCCTTACGAAATGGATTAGCAACAGTCGAGATGTGTTGGCGGTTGTTCCTGAGGGAGAAAGAGCTAAGGAGATAAAACATCTTGAATTGGATTGTGACGATCGACCTTTCAAAGGAACTCTGGGAGTGCAAGGGTGTGTTCAATCTGATATTTTCAAATTCAAAATTGTTTTGAAAGAATGACCTTTGACAAGAAGAGGTATTCTTTCAATTGTAAGTTCTATATATGATCCTTTGGGAATATTGGCACCAATAGTATTAATAGCCAAGAAAATTCTACAAGAATTGTACGGAAGAAAATTTGGATGGGATGAAACTATACCAGATTCCATTGCACAAGATTGGATGAATTGGATTGAGAGTCTTAAAATGTTAGAAAGTTTTGAAGTCAACAGATGTTTTTAAATTTACAGAACTTGGAATTGTCATATTTGTTCAATTACATCATTTTGCTGACACAAGTGAAGGTGGTTATGGACAAGTCAGTTACTTAGTACTGCAAAATAACCAAGAGCAAGTACATTGTGGATTTGTAATGGGAAAATCCAGAGTGGTTCCATTAAAGCCAGTCACCATACCTTGAATGTATTTGACTACTGCTAGTAAGGGGAGCGAAATGGGCACCGTATTAAGAAGCAAATTATGGATGGAGTTAGCAGACTGATAGTAAATCAATGCTTAAATACATCAATATCAAAATCATGAGGTTTTTTTTTTACCTTTGTGACTAACCGTGGATAATACAGCTGATATGGCTTCATGAGGACCAAAAGTTCAATAATTTCTAAAAAGAGCCAACACTTAGGTGTTCGTTCCTCAATTTCCTTTGCAATCTCAAAAAGATTGGCCTCAAAATCCAGAACAGTTAAAATAATTTTCAATGGAGGATCTAGAAATCCAGAACACTAATGTGAACACTATTCAATTATCTCATGAGAATGATTCAATTATTCAATTAATTTGCTGATATTCTTCATGGTTGAGCCAGAATGGTGGACAGACAATACTTGGAAGGAGATTGGAGCCATCCACCATTGAAGAAGCAGCTTAAACTACCAAGCAAGAAGAAGACTCCAATAAGGCACTACATGCCTCATCAGCTCACTTAAAGTTTAGTGGAACTGAAACAGATGAATGTACATTGCAAAACCACCCTGGTGTTGTACCAAGT
This sequence comes from Narcine bancroftii, assembly GCF_036971445.1. Classification (NCBI taxonomy): domain Eukaryota; kingdom Metazoa; phylum Chordata; class Chondrichthyes; order Torpediniformes; family Narcinidae; genus Narcine; species Narcine bancroftii. The sequence continues at coordinate 83,081,633 of NC_091469.1, forward strand.
GAAATGCGGAGGATAGAGACTCAATCAGCAGTATCTGAAAGTTCAGATGTGAATCCTGATGGTAGTATTTCCATGGTTATGAGTGTAGGAAGATCTTCAAAGGCATCTACAGCAAGTACAGTTTTGCGTGCTTTAAGCATATCAGCTATGCATGCTAAGGCACAAGCAGACTTGGCTACTATCAAGGCACAATATGAGTGGTTGGAGAAAAGACATGTTCTAGATCATTGCTGATCCTTCATTTCCACTTCTTTAAGGCAAGAAGCTGAAATGTAGAATCAGCAAGAAGAATGAAAAAGACCATTGAAGAGAGAAAAAAAGCTAGATTTTGAGGAACAATATCTTATGAAAATGGCCAAAGTAAAACCATTAGCTCAGGCTTCTGCAAGATCTATCACTCAAAGTGAAATACCCAAAGGGCTATCACCTAACATTCCAGTAGATCTATGGGTACTGCAGCCACAGAAATGAGTGTACTTAAGCTACTTACAGTTGCAATGGCAAAGTTTGATTTATTGAAATTTTGAAATTGGGAAATACTAGAACTTGGAAAATGTCATTTATACCTGGTAAGGAGGCATCAACTCTCAGGTCAAAAATAAACTCCAGAGGTTTGTTAACTCAGCCTATGATATCACAGGGATTAGACCACTCCATCGAGGACATCTACATGAGGTGGTGTCTTAAAAAGCAGCCTCTATCCTCAAAGACTCCCACTACCCAAGCCATGTCCTCTTCACTCTACTACCATCAGGAAAAATGTACAGGAGCCAAAAGATGAGCACGTAGTGACACAAGGGCATCTTCTTCCCCACTGCCATCACCTGAATAATCAATGAACCAAAGACACTGCTTTACTTTTTGTGCACTTTTTTTTATATGGTAATGTCATAAGATGGTTATAATATGAATGTTTGCTCTATGATACTGCAGCAAAACACCAACTTTCATGACTTGTTCATGACAATAAATTCTGATTCATTTCTCAAGGAAATAAACTGCTGATTGAGATCTCACCCCAGAATCTGGACGAAGTATTGATACCAATCCTCCACATTATCGTGAAGAAAGCATTTCAGCATCTCAGACTCATTCAAGGACTCTTAATTTGTACATCATTTATTACTGAATATTCATTTATTTCTGTATTGCAGTTTCTTTTGTATACAATATACATCTTCTATCTTGAGAACAGTTTACAATTATTAACAAATATAAATTCTGCCTAGCCTACATGAAAAAATCTCAGGATTGTATATTATGTCATGTACTGACAAATTTGAATTTTAAAGTTCACCATGGCCTTCAGTGAAGCAGAATATCTTCTAATCACATGTAAGTGTTCAAAAATTAAGACTTCAAACTAAGCATGAAGCTCAGTAGTATGACCAGCAGTGCTCTCCTGCATGGTTCTAAATTAACCACAGGCACCTCAAGGAAGTGATATCATTATGAGAATTGATTGAAATTGATGATGATCAAGTGAACAAGGTTCTTGAAGATCTTTATACTTGAACAAATGATTTAAATGCATTTATGTGTATTCTGACCAAGGGAGGTGGACTTTTTACCTTCTTCTTCTGCAGCCATGTGCAACTTAATGGCAAGAGCCACTTCCTGTACAACAAAGGGAAATAGTACTGTTTTTTATCAGTGCTTTTTTGAGTTGTTTTTTTTTCTCTAAAGGGTTCTTTCTCTCTTTTTTTTTTCCTTTTTCTTTGGAGATGCAATTATTTTTGAAAATTTCAGTCCACTTGGATGGGTGGCAAGAGTTCTTTATTTTTGAGATGTGAAATATGGCTGTTAATAATGTATTACATTTTGTTTGCTTTAATGTGAATGGGCTTAATAACGCAATTAAGAGGAAATGATTTTTGGCTTATATTGAGGGTTGATAATTGCTTTTTTTTAATACAAGAGGCAGATTTAACTGAGAAAGAACATCAAAAATTAAAGAGTTGTCTTCATATAGACTTTTATTGAATGTTGATTATAAAATTATAGCAAAAGTGTTAGCAAATTGACTTGCTAAGTATTTACCTAAATTGATACATGTTGATTAAACAGGTTTTATTAAAAATAGAAATGCTTCAGATAATATTCTTTGATTGATTAGTCTGGTCAATGCATATTGACAGCAGCCCAACCATCCAATGGTGGTTGCGCTTAACATGGAAAAAGCCTTTGATAGGGTTGAATGGGATTTTTTATTTAAAATATTGGAGAAGTTTAAATTTGGCCCTTTTTTATTGATTAGGTTACTCTTTATATACGAACCCGACTGCTAGGGTGGTAACAAATGGTCAAGATTCATCATCATTTAAATTGATGGGTTCAACTCGACAAGGTTGTCCATTGTCACCAGCTCTGTTTACATTGGCTATTGAACCATTAGCTCAAATAATAAGGCAAAATGAACAGATAAGAGGGATGAGAGTTATGGATGAAGACTATAAGATTAATTTATTTGCAGATGATGTTGATATATTTAACAAACCCAGAACAATCATTGCCACATTTGTGGGAATGCTTAATACAAAATGGAACATTATCTGGATATAAAGTTAACTGGGACAAGAGTGAAAATTTGCCAGTCGGAGAAGGAGATTATTCAGAGTATAAAAATATTATAAAACTGAAATGGTCTGATAAAATTAAATATTTAGGAATAATTGTAAATACTAAGTATTAATCTTTATACAGTTAAATTATGTTCCATTATTAAAAAAGATTAAAGCAGATTTAATTGTGGAAAGATCTTCCGTTAACTTTAATTGGTCGAGTTAACTGATTTAAGATGAATATTTTTCCTCGTATTCAATATTTATTTCATTCAATACCGTGTTCTCTTTCAAAGAGTTTCTTTCAAGATTTAAATAAAGTTATGAGATAATTTTTATGTAAAGGTAAACTAGCACGGGTAGCATTATATAAACTTACTTGGAAGTATGCATTAGGTGGGCTTCAATTACCTAATTTTCAAAATTATTATGAAGCAGCCCAGTTGAAATTTATTAGTAGACTGATGGATTTGGACCAACCCCCGAGTTAGGCTAAAGTTGAGATGGCTTGTATTTCTGAAGTCGAGGTGTATCAATTTATATTTTGATGGAATGTAAATTTGTTGAGGGAATATAATTGCTGATATTAAAACATCTATTAAAACTATGGATTAAAAAAATAAGATTTTAGGATCAAAAGGTAAATTGTCAATTTTAACTCCATTATATAATAATCATCTTATTTATTTTTCAATATTTAATAGTCATTTAAAGAGTTGGGATTCTAAGGGTATAAAAACATTGCAGGATTGTTTTGTAGAAGGACAAGTTTCTTTCTTTTAATCAATCAAATGTTTTGATATTGCTGAAAATTCTTTATTTGTTTATTACCAACTTCGAGCTTTGGTGAAAAATATGATTGGTAGAAAGATGATTTTACCTGTATTGATGGAATTTGAGTCTTTGATTTCTTCTATACCAAAAAGAGGTTATATTTCTGTTATGTACCAAGCATTACAAGACAATATGGATAAGTTGGAATGGGAGAAGTCTAAGCTTAAATGGGAAAATGATTTAGCATTTGTTTTTCCTGAAGATTACTGGGCAGATATGTGTCATGATAGTGTTACTAAATTGAAGATTACTGGGCAGATATGTGTCATGATAGTGTTACTAAATTGACGAATGTGCGGTATGGAATGGTTAATTATAATTTTCTACATCAGTTGTATTTAACCCCAGAGAAATTGAAAAAATGTTTTTAGTAATTTGGATTCTTCTTTTAGATGCTGTTTGGTCTTGTGTGGATGTACAACCATTCTGGGATGAAATTAAGTTAATTTTGGAAAAATTATACTATTTTAAGTTACCATTAGATCCATCTATTTTTTTTAATGGGTTATATGATTCTTTTTAAAGGGATTAGCGTTGGATAAATTTCAAATTGCATTTATATATTTAGCATTGTCTGTAGCTCAAAAATGTGTAGCAAGTACATGGAAAGATATAGTGATTAATATAATGTGATGGCATAATGAATTGAAAGCTTGTATTGTTATGGAAAAAATTACATATCATCTACATGACAATTCTTTTTTTGTTAATAAGTGGTTACCATATTTGGAATATATGCATTTAGATATATTTTGATTTATTATATATTTTTAGTTTCTGTTTATATATATTTTTAGCTCTCCTTAAGAAAGCTGGCTGATGGGGTGGGGAATTTGATTTAAATTTTTTGGGTTTTTTTTCTTATTTTTTCCTTTTTTTTGTTTTATTTATTTAAATATATACATATAAAATTCTCTTTATGGAATGTATTCTGTATTACTATTAATGATTCTTCAAATAAATAAAGTTTAATTAAAAAAAATTTAAAAGAGTGGGTAGGTAAAATTATAGCTTCTTTTAATTCTAAGGCAAAATGAATTGATATTTTGATTAATAAGAAAGTACCTTTTAAGTTACATTCTGTAGTTAGATTCTGCATGAAGCTTTGTTTTAGTAAATTGTCATCTAGTATGATGAAAATTATTAATGTAAGATATAGATTGGTTCGATATTATTTTTTTTACATCAATTATATTTAACCCCTAAAAAATTTAAAAAAAGATTTAATTCAGCATTATTACATTTAGGTTTTAGATGTGGCCAAGAAATATGCTCATTTTTTCATTCTACTTGGCAATGTTGCAAGGTAAAGCCTTTCTGGATAGAGATGAAAATATCTTTGGAAAAAATATTAAAGGTACAACACCTGCATTACCTAATTTTATTTTTATTGGGTAATATTAAAATGATTAGTTATAAATTAACATTAACCATGTGTCAAATTGAATTTTCATGATTAGCTTTAGCTGTTTCCAGAAAATGCATAGCCATTACTTGGAAATCAGATGTAAATTTAGGAATGCAGAGGTGGGATGCTTAATTACAATCTTGTATTCCACTTGAAAAAAATAACTTATAATTTATGTAATAAATATCATTTCTTTTTGAAAATATGGAGCCCATATTTAAAATATGTTGGTTTCAAAGTTTGAGAGTTCTCAATAACTTGTTCTGGTGGTAATTTTCAGCTCCACAGTTATTGAATTGAAGTTATAATTATATTTTTGACATTCTCCTTTTTTTTTCTTATATTAGGGTTTATGGGTAGTTGGGGGAGGGAGGGACAGATGGGTAAGGGATATATATACACCATATATGTATTGTATTTTAAATATTTTAGTAATTGTAATTCTGATTTTAAAAACATAAATAAAATATTTTAAAAAGGAAGGAATACCCCCGACATATTACAAAATCATAAATCATTCACATCCATTGGAATGATAAGTGAACCAACATCCCCAGCATTGTCCCCAGTTACAATGAAGTCAGCACCAAACGGCAAATTTATGCCACTGGATCCCAAAACAGATGTTTTATTCTTAGCTCAGTTCTCAAAGCCTCCTTGAAAGTACATTCTAACCAACTGGTAGGAGTCCTTAGTCCTAAATGATTTGAAATGAAGCAGCATCCATGGATACCCCTTCATAAAAATATCTCAGTGTTATAGTAGGCGAATTACACATCCAAAACTATCCATCCAGTCAAACACCTCATGCATGGCTTGGAACAAATTCTGTAGCTCCCACATTGACTGCAGCCGCATCAGAACCCATAGAATTAGAGTGGAAGGTGTCTCTTAATCCCTCTCGATGAAGTGTCTTGACCTGTCAATGTTAATTTTCCACACAAGCATTTCACAAATTCAGTTTATTGTATTAACATCTAAAAACATTTTTTGCATATATACATGTAATCATTTCAGACATCATTAAATGAAACATCAAGAGGCCTGTAATAAAATCAGTACATTTACATCTCGTTGCAAGAAAAATGATGTTACATTTTTTAATATCACGTTACGATGTGCCAGCATCTATACTAAGTCTCCAAATGCCAAGGATGATTTTGATACTTATATTAGAATTGAAGGTTACAATAGTACTGTATAGTAAATATTGATATTTAGTTAGCATTGAGAGGCAATCTTCACATAAATGGCACAGGTGAAAAGAGGTATTAAAACATTTAAATCATGCCAAAAGGAAAATGAAGTCCAACTAAGTAAAACCACGAGACTCGTTTAGTTAAGATCACTTTTATTTGCTGAATCAGACCATTTAAAAATCTTTAGGATGAATTAAGTATTTAATTTTGCAACAAACATGTAAAAATAGCATTTTTCATCCTCCTCCTCAAAGCTCAAGGACAATCCATAGCTTCATGCTAATGTTACATTGGCATCTCAGAAATTCCAGCAAAGGTGGTGTTGCTGTTGAATGAGTTAGTTGTTTTCTTGAGAAACACTATTTGCCTAACAGTCAAAAACAAAATCAGTCAGTGAAGGCACTAATAAATGCAGTTTTTATTTAAAAAAAAACTTTGGTATGAACAAAATTGACCAAGTGTGGTTCCAATCACTCATTTACATCTTAACTTTGAACTTCTGCACATGCAAAGCCTAATGCAGACATCCAAGATGTCCCTAATATCATATGCCATCTGACTGCTCTGTCACTGGAGTCAAGAGTGCGGTGACGCCTCGATAACAGCGTCCAGATCCACTTTGCATCTGCCCTTCACATGAACACCAGGCAGAACAGCAACCATATTTAATCGGAATGTGTTTTTTGTCCCCTTGGAAAAAGATTAGTGATCTTTTAGTTAGTGTTTAATAGCATTTTTTTTAAAAACTTTCAAATGAAACATATTTACATTTAAAAAAAAGATTATAGCCCAAATTCAGCACAATGTGCAATACAAACTGATTGCTTGTCATTTTCCTAAAAAAAAACTATGGTGGAAGCAGTTTCCATAGCCAATGATCCATTGGAGAATAAAGTTGGAGAATTCAAGGTCACATAGTTTAGGATCATGATTAATCCAAATCTTAGGAGGTTTGACCAAATCATAAACCACTTTACACACTGCAGGATACAAAACAGCAATAAATAGAACATTTTTAATGTTTATATGTGGCAAATATAGTTCCCCTTAAAAACATAATTCACCAGGAATCTATGCTCAGAAGCAAATTTTAGTAGGGACACCATTTGTGGAAAAGTTAAATCTTGAAAATGATTACATGGAGTGTAATTTAAAGTTAAATGCTGAAAAAAAGTGCCAGACAGGGTCCTCATTGAAGTACAATTAGGACATAATCGTTGATTAACCAGATAGATACGAAATGGTATGTGAAGAAAAAAAGCTTTGGTTCATAAATAGGAAGTACAGTACAGGTATTATTGACTTTTGGTGTGGAGAAGATACTTCGCACCCCTTCCCCACCTGGCATGTTTTCTGATTACTCATTTCCAACTGCAGAAGAAACAGTGAGTACATTGTACTATTACAGATTTAGTAGCAAATAATTAAAGTCTCTTGATTGCAGGGACAAGTCAATTTTCCAGGGACAATTAGTGAACAATTTACTGCTTGTCTCAGATATTCTGCTTTATCTACAACTTGTCCTTCCAAAAAAGGCTGAAGCTAAATACCTAGTGATTAAATTATGATGTCGCAGATATCTCAATGTCTGTTTTAAGCAACAACACAGCATTCACTTGACAGATTAGTAGATAACTGGGAAAACCCATTAGGTTAAAAGATAAAGATTTCAAAATTGAAAAGCATTTTTATAGCTATCATTTTCTCTTGATCCTCACCTTTATCATAACTAGAACTTCTGATACAGATTAGTTTATGAAATTGAGAACAGGCAATTATTCTCAGTCTACAAAACCAAATATACATCCTTCCTCATCTGACCCAAGTCTCCACAAATTGCTGGAAGTAAAAATTTAAAATCTGTTCTCCCAAATAAAATGAGTTCAGATTATAAAACAAAGTACTTTCTAATGAGAGTTAAATGACCTCGGTCATTTTCAATTAAATTGCCCTGGTCTTGTATGGAAATAATAATTTATGGAGAATAATACAACTGGATAAAGATTATGACCACATCTTCGTAGTGTGCAGATTGCCAACAGATGCCAAAGGTATCGTTTGGAGAAGGTAAGTTTTTTTAAAGACATTATTCATATTCACAAATGATTAACAAAAGATGTTGGCTGAACTCTGCACAAGTTTTGATCCTTCCCCCCCAACCCCTGTGCACCAATGTTATTTTCTACCACAACTAATGGAGCACATTTCCAAACAAAACTCAGCAAAAAAAATTACAAACCAACTCCATTAGAAACAATCATTTCAAAGGGGGCCAAAAAAGAGACCATTTTTCAAAAGATAAAGGTCTCAGCAAGGGAATAGTTTTTTTGCCAATTCTGAAACTCTGGTCTTAATTTTACACACTCTAATCTGTAAACTGCTGGACCCTCAATATACAATTCCTTAGCTTCAGAGTAATTATAAACATGCTAAGCATGTCAATACACTCAAACAAATGTGAGAAAATTCCAAAGTAAAATTATATCCAAATTTTTAAAATCAAATCCTACTTCATGTCAGGATGACTTGTAATCACAGGGCAAATGCAAAGGAAATTCTGCTCAAAATTCTATTTCATACCGGACACTATTTTTGACAAATTTAGAAAACATTATTTTTTACTCACAAGCGGCATCTTCTCTCCATATTTGCTTGTGAAAGTAAGTCTCACTTTCTTTTTATGTCCACTTCTTTCATCAAAACAATGACAAGAATCAAAGGGTGGGATGTACAAGTGAAGGCTGACAGCCACCTCCGTGTGACTCGTATTTTCAACTCTGTGCACCCCAATTGAATCTATTTTTAAAAAAATATCAGATGCATTACTGAAGGAAATCACATGATTTACTTCAGATCTCAAAACAACTGCACAGTTAATATTCATTTTCAGTGATTAGAAGATATTTTAATTTCCACTCTATAATAAAATTGATATTATTTTTCCAAGATTCTCTAATGGACCAAAATGTTAAAAGGATTGTACCTTTATTTATAAACAATACTTTAAAAACAAATAGGCCTTCCCATGTCTATTTGAAGCAGTAACAAAAGGTCACCAAATGTGCTCAGTTTTGGACCCAATAACTTTCCACAAAAAAAGTCCAATTGTCTCATTTCATAGCTGGAATGGAAGTTCCATGCAGCAACTAACTGTTGTAAGAGATTCCAAGGTTCTGATGCAGGATCCAAATATCCATCACTTCTCCTCACCTTCTCCAGATGCTGCTCAACTGCTGAGCTCCTCAAACAGTTTGATTCTTTTTCAAAAAAAAAAATCATCGGAAACTTTACTTAATGATGAGCTAACCCAAAGCTGTCTGATCAGAGGTTGTAACAGGATTCAAAACTTGCAAGTTTATCTATTTGGACAAAGGACCACAGCACAACAGAGAGGCACTAACATTCTATTAATCAGCAAACTAATAAATGCCATGACATTGTGGGTTCAATAAAAAAAAAGTGACACATTTCATAAATACTATCGTCAGATTATAAACTAGGAGAGTGAGATCACATAAGCCCTTTTTACACTTGCGTCCCAGTAACTTGGCCGTTCAGTGACCCAGTTAGGAATGGCATTTTTCATATTCATCCTTAGCCATTCTTAACTGGGTCAATGCACGGTTTCATACACACCGTAAGTTTTCCCTGAGGTTAGGACTGTTCTACCTTCTACCAGTGATGTCATTTCACATCAAGTGATGGTGGACCTGCCCTAAATCCTGATCAATGTATTATGATCTTATATTTAAACAAAATTAATCATGCTTAATTATAACATATTTAGGCTTTATGTACAGCACAGCCTGAGCCTTTCAGCCCCTGTTGTTGTGCTGGCTTGTATAAACTTTTATAAGGGACAGTAAGAAAGTCCTAGCAATAAATAGTAATAGAGGACAATTTATAAAGTCCGTGAGAAAAAGTGATGGTGGACCTGCCCTCCCAGAATTCTATGCAGCAGAGAAACTCCCTCCATGAGTGCTCTGTGCATGCAGCCGTGCATCCAGCCCTTTCTTTGCCGCACAGAATTCTGGGAGGGAAGATCCACCATTGCTTTTGCCCGATGGTCTTTATAAATTGTGCGCGATAATGCTACCAACTTTTCCCCGCTGTTTATAAATTGTCCACTATTGCTATTTATTGCTAGCACTTTCCACTCTCTATCTCTTGCTCTCTCCTGCTGCAACTTTCCCAAGGCAAAGTTTATACCTTAATTTTAATCTTTTCTTTCTTTCAAGTTCCTGCACTCATGCAAAAACTTGCATAATTTCTGTCCTAGAATGCAATTCTCAGTTAATTGGAACACCTGCGTCTGCAGACACCGGGGATTGCAGTAAGGGTCGAGGCAGTCTCTCCTCTGCGTGAAATGACATTTTTCTTCATTAGATGTTTTTTTGTGAAGCATCAAATACACAATAATGGCAGCATCCAACATTCACCTCAAAAATTATTGTTGAACCACTGCAAATAGCAATCCAAAGCTTTTCTATATGAAAATAATTGATAAAATAACAAACCCCAGAGAGTAAGGCAAAACTTAAAAAGAGGAATAAACTGAAGAGAAGTTCCAGAGAGCAATGTTGAGATCAATGAAAACATAGACTATATTTTTCCTCTCCCAGTCCAAAGGTTATTGCAAACATTCTCAACCCCTTCTATAACATCAGGACTGTAAAGAACCTTGCAAATACTTGTCCAAAAGAGATTGAAACCTGTCTGATCCATTTGAAAAAAATAGAGAACTCCAATTGCAATACACAAAAGTGCTAGAGAAACTCAGCAGGTCGTGGAGTATCTATAGGAAGTAAAGGGTAACCAACATTTTTTTGGGGGGGGGGGGGGTGGCAAGATGGCGTAGAAAGAACATGTGTAGTTCCACCTTTCCTCAGTTGGACTCATTAATACCAAATTTAAAAGTTGTGAAAGTGGTTAAAAATAATTTTTATAGACTTCTGAACAGTGGAGATTCAAAATGACTACAAATGTGAAGAAATCCAAGACACAGTTGCAAAAGAAATTACCTTATAAAAGTGTTGAAGAACTGAGGCCTACCTATCAAGCTGAACCCACGGTGTTGTCTGTAGAAGCTCCCAAGCCTCAACATATTCCAGGCCGGCTGAGTATAACCCCGGCACTAATCTCGCAATCGCAAGATGGCGCCGGTTCCGTTTTGGGTTCGGCCGGCTCTGATTGGGAAGTTTGGCGCGTGGGCGGGTTGGCCGAGTGGGGACAGTCGCCCGAGCCTGCTGTATTGCCTGGTGGTCTAGGGGCATGCAGTGCAGTATCAGAAGACATGTCTGCGCGGTCGGCGATGCTCCCAGGCATGCACTGTGCGTCACATGTTCGGGAACTTCTGGACAAAGTGTGGGCTGTGGGGGTACCCAGACGGCAGTGGGCTGACGAGGTCGGCGTGCTGTTGACGGGGGTGCAGACCCGCAGCCGCATTGGACGAGTGGCAAGTGCGGCAGAAGAAGAGGAAAGCCCTGCTGTGTTGGAATTAAGGCAGAAGGAGTCTATGGAGGCTGGGATTAAGAAGGTAGGCCTCAAGAGGGAGTAATGGAACCTAGACTGGATTCTGTATTTACGATTTTGGAAGGGATTGCACACCAGATGGAAAATACGTCAGTACAGATAAATCAGGGATTTATGGAAATGAAATTAAAATGAATAATATCTGTGAAGATACGACTTCGGTGAAGAAGGATAAGAATGTGGTTAAAAGTGATGTTAATAGATGCATAAAGGCAGTGGATACTGTGCAGGATAATTTCAAAAAAATTGAAGAAGCCTTTTATGAATGTAAAGATCAAGTGGAACAAAACAGAGAAAAAAATGGAAAAAGTGAAGGACTCTTTTGTGGATTGGGGGATTCAGAAGAAGGAATTGTTGAAGATTGATTCTTTAGAAAATCAAGGTCGAAGAAAATGTAAAAATAGCAGGTCTTCCAGAAGATATTGAAGGCTCAGATCCAGTCAAAATTTTTAAGAAGTGGATTCCTAATGTGTTGGGTAGTGAATTTTTTCCAGATGGTCTGGAATTAGACCGGGCACACAGAGCATTGAGGAAAAAGCCCTTTCAGGGCCAACCACTACGTGCAGTTTTGATTCGTTGTTTGAGATATCAGAATAGAGAAATGATATTACAGATTGCAGTTCAGAAGGCTCGACAAAATCAGACTCCAATGATGGCTCAAGGCAACATAGTGTTTTTTTTATGCTGATTTGAGTCAAGAAATTATTAAAAGGTGTCGAGAATTTAATTCAGCTAAAGAAGTATTGTGGAGAAAGGGTTATAAATATGCTTTTTGTTATTCTACTGTATTGAAAGTTTTTATGGAAATTTTCATGATGCATTAACTTTTGCTAATTCGTTGCCAGATTTATGAGGAAATGGACGGTCACCATTATCGTCACCTAAAGGGAGGATAAATGGGAACAGGAAGAATGGGAAACATGTAAAGAATAGAAAGAAGGTTGAATTGACGCAGAGTCTTCTTGATATTGAAGATCCAGAACAGCCATTGGGATTGGAATCACTGGGTTGATTAAGTATTCTGATATGGTCTAATTGGGGGGGGGGGGGGGCGGGTGGATGACACTGAAGCTTTTGATAGTCATTTGACTCTAGTAGGTTTTACCACACCCAGATTTTTGGGGAGTTACTACACTATTGTGGTTTGTTATTGAGATTTCTTTTTTTTGTTGGTTGGGGTTTTTTTTATATACTTAAGAGGGGAAGGGTTACTTTATCTATAAAGGTATTTTTTTTTAGCAAGGGGAGCAATATTTTGTAATAGCATGAAGATTGTATTGTTAGGGTAAAGAAATGTCTAATTTGAATTTTGCAACTTTTAATGTACAGGGATTGAATAATCCAATTAACCGTAAACGCGTATTGACTTATATAAAAAAACTGAAAGTTGATATTGCTTTTTTGCAAGAAACACATTTGACTGAAAAAGAACATTTAAAATTGAAGAGAGAGTGGGTTGGACACTCTTCTTCTTTTAATTCTAAGGCAAGGGGTGTAGTGATTTTGACCCATAAGAAATTACCATTTGAATTGGAATCATTTATGGAGAATGCTGGGAGGGTTTTGATGGTGAATTGTAAAATTTTTGCAGAACCATGGACATTGTTGAATATTTATGCACCCAATATGGATGATGTTCGATTTATATCTGAGGCTTTTTTAACATTAAATCAGGCCAATGAAAATATTTTGATTGGAGATTTTAATTGTGTTTTGGATCCTTTATTGGATAGATCCCTGAAAAGTACAAGGAAATCAAAGATGGCAACACAAATGGGAGCTTTGATGAAAGATTTGAAATTAGTTGAAATTTGGAGGAGAATAAATCCAACAGAAAAAGGATTTTTCTTTTTATTCATCTCGGCATGATTAATTTACTAGAATAGATCTGTTTTTGATTTCGGCACATTTGCAAGGTATAGTAGTGCAGGCTGAACATAAGAGTAAGGTCATATCTGATCATTCTATGTTGTTTATTTCTTGTGTATGTCCTGAAGAGTTATAATCAGGTTTAATGCAATGTTATTGAAGAAACCAGAGTTTATTATTTTTGTTAAGGAACAGTCAACTTTATTTTTGGCTGAGAATGTTAATTCAGTAAGTAGTAATTTTGTAATGTGGGATGCTTTAAAAGCATATCTGCATGGTCAAATTATTAGTTACTCTACGAAAGTTTAAAAAAAATATCTGGCGGAAAGTTTGGCGTTGGGGAAGCAAATAACTGAGTTGGAAAAGGAATTTCAGAAAAAGGTTACAGAAGATAAGAAAGCAGCATTAACTAGGTTGAAATTACATTATAATACTTTACAAACATATCAGTTTGAACAATTAATTCAAAGATCTAAGCAACATTATTATGAGTTGGGTGAAAGGGCTCATAAGGTATTAGCTTGGCAAATAAAAATGGAACAAGTATTGAGAACTATTAATGCTGTTAAAAAGAATTCAATAGTTACTTATAAACCTCAGGAAACTAATGACCAATTTTATTCATTTTGTCAGAAATTGTATCATTCTGAGGGAAAACAGGATGTTGGTTCTATTGAATCCTTCTTATCTAAGTTAAATTTACTGGTTTTAAGGGAAGAGGAGGTAAAGGAATTAGAAACTCCGTTTACAGATTTTGAGATTAAAGAAGCTATACAAGAGATGCCGAATGGAAAGTTGCCAGGTGATGATGGATTTTCAGTGGAATTTTATAGTGTTTTATGAAGATTTATCTTCTGTATTTAAGAATATCTTCCATATTCCGTATTGCAACAAATAACGGAGGATCAGTCATTACTGGAATCTTGTTCTAGTGCGATAATTACAGTTATTCCAAAGAAAGATAGAGATCCGTTGAATATAGCTTCGTATTGACCAATCTCTTTATTAAATATGGATTATAAAATTGTGGCTAAAGTATTGGCGAATAGACTTGCTAAATATTGACCTCAGTTGCCACATATAGATCAAACAGGTTTTATTAAGAATAGAAGTGCATCTGGTAATATTCTTAGATTGATAACGTTGATCAATCTATCGAGACAGCATCCTAACCAACCAATGGTGGTTGCGCTTGATGCAGAAAAAGATTTTGATAGGGTTGAATAGAATTTTCTATTTAAGGTGTTAGAGAAGTTTAATTTTGGCCCTTTTTTTTTTGGTTGGGTTAAGGCATTATATAAAAATCCAGTTGCTAGGGTGGTGACAAATGGTCAAACTTCCTTGCCATTTAAGTTATCGTGATCAACCCGACAAGGTTGTCCATTCTTACCAGCCTTGTTTGCATTGGTCATTGAACCATTAGCTTAGACAATTCAACAAAATGATAAGATTAAAGGGATAAGAATTGCAGACGATGAATATAAGATTAATTTATTTGCTGATGATGTATTGGTTTATTTGACATATCCAGAACAGTCTTTGAAATATTTACAAGAATGTTTGGTTCAATTTGGGGAGTTATTTGGGTATAAAGTAAATTGGGATAAGAGTGAGATATTACCAATTTTGGAAGGAGATTATAAAGAATGTAAAAATATTATAAAATTAAGATGGTCTGATAAAATTAAATATTAGAGGTAATTGTGAATGAAAATTATCAATCTTTATACAAGTTAATTTACGTACCTTTATTGAAAAGGATCAAAATGGATTTGATTAAATGGAAAGATCTTCCATTAACATTAATTGGTATTTTTCCTCATATTCAATATTTATTTCAGTCAATACCATGTTCACTTTCAACGGGCTTTTTTCAGGATTTGAATAAGGCAGTGAGGAAATTTTTATGGAGGGGAAAATTAGCTTGAGTAGCTTTACAGAAATTGACATGGAAATATGCATTAGGTGGTCTTCAGTTACCTCACTTTCAAAATTACTACAAAGCTGCACAGTTGAAGTTTGTTATTGGATATTGATCAGCCCCCTAGTTGGGCTAAGGTGGAGTTAGTCTGTATTTCTGAATTTGATGTTCACCAGTTTATACATAAGTGGAATTTGAATTTATTGCAGGGTTATGATATGCCATTATTAAAACATTTGTTAAAGATATTAGTTAAAAGAAATGAGGTTCTTGAAACGAAGGATAAATTATCAATTTAAACTCCATTATATCAAAATCAGCTTATTCCTTTTCAATGTTTAATAAGCATTTAAAGATATGGTATTCTCAGGGTATAAAAGTGATTCAGGACTGTTTTGAAGAAGGACAGTTTATTTCTTTTAATCAAATGAGGGAGAAATTTGATATATCAGTAAATTCTTTATTTGTGTATTACCAACTCAGAGCTTTGATAAGAGATAATTATGGTAAAGAGATGAGTTTACCCAAGTTAACGAAATTTGAATCTTTGATTTCCTTCATACCAGAGAAAGGTTTTATTTCAGATATGTATCCATTTTTACAGGAAAGTATGGAAAAACCGAATTTGGAGAAATCTAGAAATAAATGGGGAAGTGATTATATCCCAAAAGGATTGGGAGGTTATGTGTCATGAAGGCGTAACTAAATTGACTAACGTAATATATGGTTTGGTTAATTATAATTTTTTGCATCAGTTATATTTGACTCCTGAGAAATTGAAAAAATATGGATTTAGTCATTTGGATTCTTGTTTTAGATGTGGGTTAAGTACTGGAACCTTTTTGCATGCTTGAAATAAGGTACAACCATTTTGGGAAAAGGTTAGGTTGGTTTTGGAGAAATTATTTAAAATTAAATTACCATTAGATCCAGGGATTTTTTTTGTTGGGTTACACTGTTTCTTTGACTGGATTGGTGTTGAATAAGTTTCAAATTGCATTTGTTCGTTTGGTGTTATCTGTGGCACGAAAATGTGTAGCAATTACTTGGAAAGACAATGTAGAGATTAATATAGAATATAGTACGTTGGCATAATGAAGTGAGATCTTGTATTTATATGGAAAAAATAATTTACATGATAATTATTCTTTTTTGTTAAAATGTGGTCGCCTTACTTGGAATATATGGGTTTGGAAATATCTTAAAATATTGTATATGTTTATGTATTTTTTGGCTCCCCTTATGGGGCTGGCTGAGGGGGAGGGAGGGAGGGAGGATTTATTATATTATATAAAAATCTTTTTTTTCTGTTGTAATTGATTTTATGTTGTTTTAAAAGTTTTTAAATAAACTTTTTAAAAAAAAACAACATTTTGGGCACAAGTCCTTTGTCAAAGTATAAGCAGAAACAGGCAGTCACCTGAACAAAAAGGTGGGTGGGGGAAGAGGAAGTAAGGAAAGGATGGATTAAGGGGCATGGGATGAGGACAGGCTACAGATGCTTAAGGGTGAGAGGGTAGGAGAGAAAACTCCTATTAATGTTCATATTGCATAATCCACTCATGTTGATGATACATTTCAAAACAAAATTCTGAATATTCAGTTATCAACAGGAGATTTTGACCAAACTATTAAAATTAATATCATACAATAGAGGGAAGAGATAGTCAAGCACAAATGAGAAATTCAAAAATGATGTGGGATTGGAAGGTCAAGGAATATTAGCACAAAGTTTTGAATAAGCTCTAATTTGGAGTTGATAACATCCAGAGATGCTCTAAAGCAGGGGTGTCAAACTCAAATTCACCGAGGGCCAAAATTAAAAACTTGGACTAAGTCGAGGGCCGAACTAAATATTTATTGAAAATTTTCAACAACATCTGCATGTTTTCTCTCAACATATGTAATGTTAAACTTTTTCTTATTAAAATCAATGTTTAATAATAGTTTTGGTTAAACTCTTTCCATAAGAAGCATTAACAAATAAATAAAATATTCAATAAATAATGTTTCTCTCTAACCTTTAAGCCAAGGATCGCACGTTGCCGAGAAGCATGCCAGGGAGCGGAGGTCTGCAGGGAGCCCTCCCCAGCCCAGCCAGCAAACCCGAGCGGCATCTCCCCCCCGCCCCCTCTCCCTCCTCTGCCCCCGCCTCCGCAACCACCACCAACAACCCAAGGAGTCCCCACTGGTCTCGCCATCTCACCGGGAATACTGTGAGAGCGGTGGAACTTGTCCACGACCTCCACCCCAGCGGAAAGTCCGATGCCCAGCAGCACCCGCCCACAGATGAAGCTCAAGGAGACGCGGAGGTGACCCACCACGTCCAGCCACATGGAGCTAGGTGGCGGGTCCGTTGGAGCTAGGCGGCGGGTCCGTTGGAGCTAGGCGGCGGGTCCGTTGGAGCTAGGCGGCGGGTCCGTTGGAGCTAGGCGGCGGGTCCGTTGGAGCTAGGCGGCGGGTCCGTTGGAGCTAGGCGGCGGGTCCGTTGGAGCTAGGCGGCGGGTCCGTTGGAGCTAGGCGGCGGGTCCGTTGGAGCTAGGCGGCGGGTCCGTTGTATCGGCGCCGCTGTGAATATCTAATTAACTTTCCCGTTAACTATATCGGTGTACTGCTGTGCCTGCTGTGGAAGTGCTAAAAACTACTATGGCAGTGCTTGCTGCTGTGCATGGGCTATACTTGCGCGGCGGCCAGCGGGCCAACTCTAATATATATTTAATATGATCTTGCGGGCCAAATATAATTATATCGCGGGCCAAAGTTTGACATGTGTGCTCTAAAGCATGATGTTCAACAGTAGGTGAGCCTAGATAGAAAGGGAGATGGGGGACAATTCAGTGAGAGAAATAGATGGGCTGTAAAACAAAATGGGATATTAAAGGCAATAATTTTGTCCTTAATCTCCATTTAATTGGATAAATTGTTAGCACATTGCACAAACAACCTAACAGGCTGAGGCAATGGGGTGTTGGTAAGATGATGAGTTAGAGCTGAACATATGGAAGATGACATCAAATCCAAGGAGGTTGCTATCAAGAAGCAACACATAAATTAGAAAAAGAGAGTCTAATGATAAATTCTGACACCACATGGATGAGAAACCATTGCAGGAGATTGATGAGAATGACTGCTGAGAAAAAAAAGACAGCCAATCTAATTCAGCAGATAAGAGGAATTAAATAAAGTAGGTGCTATTAATTATTTCAAAGGTTGAAGAGTGGTAGAAGAATGAAGCTGTAAATTCCTTTCAATTTTCTGTAACATATGGCTGAATAAAATGCACCAATTAGAACAGCTACAAACTTGAGACAGTCATAAACATTTGACATTGGTCCAACCAATCAAATGAAAATGGAAAAAAAACACAGAATGGAGTCCATTCTAAATGGTAGTGGCATAAGATAGCATTTGACATAGTTGGGCAGCATTTCTGCCATCAGCTCAGAAGGTTTAGAGAGGGTTCAAGTTGCACTCCAAAACAAACAAAATCTTGATTGATAACCAGAGGTGGCTGGCTAAAAAGAATGCTCCCCCCACCTCACCATCTTCTCTTTCAAGTGTATTATCAAATATCCCATTGCTACATTCTACATGCATAGAGGGAGAGTGTATCTTTCTTCAATATTTCTTAATTAACATGACAAAAATGAGGTATTTAAAAGAACTTCCCATGCACATTTCCTATTTTACAGAGAACATCATGGGCTCCAAAACAACTTGGGATGCCCATATTCAAGGATACTAAAACTGCATGCATGGTTTTGGAAAAAATAGATTTAGACAAATAAGCACAGTAACAGGCCATTTCGGCCCTCAAGCCTGCGCCAGCCAATTTACACCCCATTAACCTACACTCCTGGTATGTTTTGAATGGTGGGACGAACCAGAGCCCCTGGGAAAAACTCACGCAGACACGGGGAAAATGTATAAACTCTTTACAGACAGTGCAGGATTCAAACCCCAGTTCCAATTGCTGGTGCTGTGAAGGTGTGCTGCCCCAGTAGAATTGCACATAATATCCCAAAGCAATTAAGTTAGAACAAAATTGTTACAGCAAACTTGTTGAACTTTTGAACATCAGCTGACAAATTAATCTTCAATCAATATTTCCCTTCAAGTTTTAGAAATCTTACCACTGATGTAAGCACACTGATTTTCTTGAAGGATGGTCTCATTTTTCTTCGTGAGTTCTTTTTTTTCATCACAAGGCCAATTGAAGATTGTTTCTTTCAACTGGCCCTGAAGTATTTTTAAGAAGCAGTGGGAATCAGCGTGGTCATGAATGCTGCTGCAGTGTGAAAAAAAACAAAATACATTTCAACAGTCTCCATTTCTTCCTCTCTGCGAGCGTGATTAAAAACACTTTTGGCAACACCATGATCAAGACATTTTCCAAATGAAATCAAAGATAAAACAACACATTTTAAATGGCAGAAAATATTTGCTAAAGAGACACGTGTCCATATACACAGATTTTAACAATATTACGGTCACACAGAAAAAAATCACCAAAAGACCAACTGGAATGCAAGCGACAGAGGACTGGTAGACAATAAACCAGGGAGTTCGTGTACCCCTCCCTGCGTTATGGCACTCTGAATAATGGAAGTGATCATCCTTGCAGAATTTATAAATCAATATCAAAAAATTGAGATATGGAATAAAAATACAAAAGGAACAACAAATGTCAATTTTTGGTAAGGATTCATGTAACAGAAAATCACAAGGTTTTCTCGCAAGTCAAAACCTCCGTAACACGGGAGTGTATTCTTGGTAACCTAGAAAAAAATCTCAGGTAGGTAAAGCCCATTGTTCTGTAAGCAGTTCCTGAAACCACAACCTAAAAAACAAGAGTCATAGCAAGTGTGCAATACATCTAGCAGAAGATAACTGGATACAACAGGTTAGATTACAGGAAGAGATCGTTAAAACTACACGGGAATACAATGAGGGCATTCGATTAAAGTTCAACATCTTTCGAGCTAACAATATGAATAAGCAAATTATTCCTGCTCATTAAAGGACTGGAGGGCATAGGCTTAAAAATTAGAATTAAGACATCATTTCACAGTGAGTGATAAAGAAATTTGGAATTCTTCCACAATAATTCCGATCAATATTAGGTTAATTGGCAATTTTAAATATAGAGCGCCAATACCTTTGGTTTACAAAAACTGAATATGGGGAAAAAATGTAAAATTTAGACTATAGTACAGAAAAGCATAGTATAGGGCCTTTGAGCCACAATGTTTATCCGTCTTGTACAAACACTAGTCACCATGATCCATCTAATCCAGAGGTTCTCAACCTTTTTCTTTCCACTCACATACCACTTTAAGTAATCCCTATGCCATCAGTGTTCCGTGATTAGAAAGGGATTTCTTAAGGTGGTATGTGGGGTGGGAAGGGAAGGTTGAGAATCACTGCTCTAGACCCAATTGTTACATAAATATTTTGCTTGAGAAAAATTGTTATTGGCTCATTTCCTTTGGTGTTATGAAACCGTGCACATAACGAGTCAATTAGGTACAATTAGAACAGTGGTTTTCAAACTTTGTTTCCACCCACATACCAACTTAGGCAATCCGTTACTAATCACAGAGCCCTTATGGCATAGAGAATACTTAAAGTGGGATGAGAGTGGAAAAAAAAGATTGAGAACCACTTCTAATCCATTCCTCCATCACAATCATGTGCTTATCCAAGCCTTTTGAATGCCCCTATATTACACGCCTCCACGATCACCCCAAGCAATATATTCCATGCACCTATCACTCTAAAAAAAAACCTCTGATGTCTCCACAAAATTTTCCTCCATCTCTTTAAATGGATGTCCTCTGGTATTGGCCATTGCAACCCTATCCACATGTCCCATAATCTTGTACACTTCCACCAAGTCATCTCTCCGTTGTTCCAAATAGAAATGTTCCAAATCGCTCAAACGTTCTTCACAAGACAGGTTCCCAATTCCAGTAGTATCCTGGCAAATCTCCTCTGCATCTCCCCAAAGCCTCCACAGTATTCCTATAATGAGGTGACCAGAACTGAACACAATACTCCGTGTGGTCTAAGTAGACTTTTATAGAGATGTAACATTATCTCACAGCTCTTGAACACAATCCCCTGACTAATGTAAGCAAGCACAGCACATCCCTTCTTAACTAACCTATCAACTTGCACAGAAACTTTGAGGGTTCTATGGAATTGGACCCCAAATCCATGTTTTTCTACAATGCTAAGAATCCTGCCATTACCACATACACCACATTCAAGTTTGATCTTCATATGCATCTCTTCATACTTTTTCTAGATTGAACTCCATCTGCCATTTCTCTGCCCAACTCTGCATTGTAACCATATCCAGTTGTCACCTATTACCTCATTCACAACACCTCCAACCTATCTATCATCTGCAAACTTAGTTACCTACCTCTTCACTTCTTTACTCAAGTCATCCTGCTCTAAGAGTAAGAGCCCAGAACAAATATTTGTGGAACACCACTAAGCCATCAACCTCAAAATGGAATACATTCCATTGACTACCACCCATGAGGGATGACCTGCCCCTCAGAAAGGTCATCCCTAATGAAACTACGCTTCTGTAAGTGCTTGTAAATCCTGCCCTAAAAATCCTTTCCAATAGTTTGCCTACCACTGTCACAAGACTCACTGGTCTATATTTCCCAGGATTCATTCTATTACCTTTCTCTATATTTCCCAGGATTCATTCTATTACCTTTCTTGAACAAGAGAACTAAATGTTCCATCCTCCAGCATCACTCCTGTGGTGAGGGAGGACACGAAGATCATAGTCAATGGCAATCTCTTCCCTCTGTTCTCACAGGAACCAGAGTATATGAGGTGTGGCACTGCCAAGGCTGGTGTAACAGCTGCACTGCTGCTGGTGTTGACCCAGGGGTTTGGAGAGCAGAGATGCTTGACAGGTCCTAACAGCCTGGTCATGATGCTGATAGCTCCTTACAGACTTTAAACAGCCAGTTAAAGGAGCAGATGGTGTTTAAAAAAAATATATATATAAATGCAGCAACCACAAAGGTAAATACCCAAGATGGTGGCATCCGTGCTGGCCAGCATACCATGAGGGGTTGCAGACTCCAGGGGACCAGCACGAGGCATCAGAAACTGAGAGAACACCCCCCCCCACCCCCGTTGAGAAGGAGAAGCAGGGAAGGTGACCACAGCAGCACACCAGTGAAGGGCTCAGCAGCTGAAGGATCCACACAGGCTGCAGGCTGCTGGAGACTGGCTCACGTGAACCAGATGTGAGAGGGTTCTGAGAGCAAGAAGGGCTCCCAAAGGGCCTTGAGCACTGAAGGCTTGATTACATCAGAGGTAACGTTTTCAAAACCTTGGGACTCTTTACTTATGCTGAGCTGTAGGACAAGTTCAGCTCAAGTCCAGCTATGTATTTGCTGAGTGTCCCGACCAACATGCAGTAATCAAGTAAGATTAATTTTTTTGGGAAAATGCTGTCTGGTGACTGAAGCTCTGGCCACATTAGCTCGGTCACTGGAGCTCAGCGCATCTCTCCCCAATCCCCCCCTTCACCCCTGATCCCCACTACCCCCACCCCCCACCGGTCCCCACTCTTTTCCTAATACAAGTCCTGTTTGTGATAGGTGTAAATCCGAAGAAGCCACTTTGGCTCACGTTTTGGTCCTGTACAAAGTTAGATACTTTTTGGCAAGATGTTTTTGAAGCTAAAGTGTTGGGCCTAGATTTACAGCCAAACTTACTCACAGCTATTTTTGGGATCACAGTATTGGGATCAGGCTTTCCACCTGCTTCAGCCCAAATGATAGTAGCCTTTTCAACATTGATGGCAAGGAGAGCTAAACTACTCAATTGGAAAGATTGCAATCTGGCTACTTTACTTCATTGGCTTTCTTCCATTATGTCATGCCTAGATTTAAAAAAAATTAGAAATCGGACATTTGATACTACCTTTAACTTTAAAAAAACCTGGCAGCCATTTATTCAATCTTTTCCTTTGACTCAAACTAATAAACAAAATTGAACCACTTCCAGTTAGTTGTTGTTGTGTTCACTCAGGAATAATGTCTTTTCTCTCAGAAAGGACTGACCAGTTGTTTTTGCTTTTTGGGGTTTTTAATTTTTTTTCCATCAGTTATTTTTATTTGTTTTATATTTCCTTACTCAATATAACTGTCAATATATTGAAACATTGAATTAATTTGAAAGGACAATGCATATTTTTCACATTTTCTGTATATTATTCTTTTTTTTTCTTTTTTTGTGAAAAATTAATAAAAAGATTAAAAAAAGAAAGAGGACTAATTTTTTGGGGGGTTGTGCAAGTAGTTGGCCTTGCCTAGGGCACAAAATAGTCTGGCACTGGCCCTGATTACATGACAATAAATGGAACCTCATTATATCCCATATGGCCTTGGGGATTTAACTATCCTACTCTTTTTCAGAAGCTCCGGCACAACATCATTTTCAATCTCAGCATGCAGTAGCACGTAAGGTTGTTCTACACTGACCTCGCACTGACCCTCTCCTTGGTGAGGGCAGAAAGGGCATCCCTTACCTCCTCTCCCTCCAGATAAGTTTCCCCCTTTTCCCCAAGTGGCCTTGCCCTCATTTTTGTCATCCTCCTATTCTTTACACACATGTAGAATGCCTGGGGTTTTCCTTAATCTGACTTGCCAAGGCTTTCCCAGGTCTCTTTCTGGCTCCACAAAGTCCCTTTGGAAGTTTCGTCCTGGCTACCTGGTAATTCTCAATAGCCCTGTTTGATTTTTGCTTCATTAAACTTCCTTCTTCCTTTTGACTAAGCATGTTGTACCTTAATTGTTAGCATCTGGTAAAATATTGGATAGCATATTACCATCAAATACTGTAATGTATACATTTAATGCAAAGTAAGACAAATTCATGCTTGTTACATTTCAAACATAACAGGATACATGTGGAAAGATGGCATCTATTTGGAGAATCTTGAACCAGGGATCAAGGTTTAAAAATAAGGGTTGCCCATTTCCCCAAGAGGAGATTGGGACACTGGAAAACCCATTCTCAAAGAGTGATGAAGATATAGATACTTGATAAATGGATGCATTAATGCAAATTGAAGGTTACTATCAGATCAAGCAGTAGAACATATTTGATGAATTACATAATTTGCTCTTGCTCCTAAAGAGAAACACAATCTGCTGGAGGAACCCAGCATCTCAAGAAGCATCAGTAGGAGAAAAAAGAATGGGCAATGTTTCAAGTTGAAACTCTTAATCAAACTCTAAAGCAGCGCAAAGAGGACAGGGTGGAAGGGATGATGCATGGGTCCCCCAAGGGATTGGCCAACCAAGCAGAGGTCAAATATGGCACTCAGATGCAGAATGGCAGAAGCCAGCCCTAGGAGGTAACCAACTGTGGGAGTTGGTAGGCTTGTAGATGTCTGTGGAGAGTTTGTCTCCTGAGATGAAGATTGACTCTCGACAGATCTCAATCTCTCTGTCTCCATTTTAGGAGTAAAACATCTTCTATAAACCCACAAACTCCCACAGCTACCTCAACTACATTTGTTCACACCCTGTCCCCAGGAAGAATCCTATTTGTTTCTCTCATTTCCTTTGTCTCCTTTGCATCTGCTGCCAGTTCACCTGAGACATTCTCCTCCTTCAAAAAAATGTTGCCTTCCCTCTATCATCATCAACTTGGCCCTGTTCCTCCACCCCCACGTGCAAAATAATCAGGATTCCATGTCCTCACCAGCTACCCTACCAGCCTCTGGATCCAAATATCATCCTTGGTCATTTCTGCCACATTCTCCTCTCCTATCCACCTTCTACAGCAACAATTCCTTCCATGGCTCCAACATTCGCTCGTCCCTTTCCACCAATCACCACTTTGGCATTTACACCTGTGACTGCAGGAGATGCTCCACCTGCGTCCATACTTCCTCCCTCACCACCATTTGGGGCTCCAAACAGTCCTTCCAAGTGAAGCAACATTTCACTTGTGAATCTCCAGGGGTCATCTACTGCATCCGGTGCTCCAGTTATGGTCTCCTCTACAGAGAGATTGGACTCAGACTGGGAGATCGCTTCATTGAGAATCTCGATTCTGTCCTCCACAATAGTGGAGATCTCCCAGTGGCCACCATTTTAATTCCCTGCTCCATTCCCCTGCCAACATATCTGCCCATGGTCTCATGCACTGCCAGACTGAGTCCACACACAAATTGTAGGAATAATACCTCATATTCCATCTGGGTACCCTCCAACTAAATGACATTAACAATAGGCGCTTTCAAGTTGCCTTACAAAATGGAGTTAACCTGGAAATTTGCCCGGTATGCACCCTACTCACAAGCCAGTTTGAAAGGATCCAACCTGGTTGGCAGGCTCCAGAGTCAACTGGGTCCCTGCCCTATCTGGCATCATAGGGAAAGCCCGGCTGAAGTGTCTGTGATGAACAAGGAGTTGCTGCCATGATTGGGGGGGCGGGGGGGGGGCGAGGGATCGGCTGCTGTGGTGGGAGTAGGGGAGAGGGAGAGGTTGCCACAGTGGGGGGGTGGGGGAGAGGAGAGGGGTCAGCTGATGTGAGGTGGCAAGAGGAGAGGGGTCGGGGGAAAATTGACAGCCGGTGGGGTGGGGACGGGGGAACAGAGAGACTTACCGATAGTTCCCAAGTGCATGCCACATCACTTACCGTGTCATCGCGGGGGCAGGATCCCCTTAAATCGCCAAATTGGCAATTTAATGGGTCGATCCCTCCACAGCTTAAAAGGGGCTGAAAGCTCCTTTGCCCCAGTAATCACACCTGGGTCCCAGGAGGGATACCCGGGTGCTGCAGCTTAAAAGCACCTATGGAGTTCACCAGTTTCTGTTAGCTGCTCCCCTCCTGCCATCTATCCCCATGTCTCCTATCCCCCAGCCCTGCACTCACAGCAGCCCCTCCACCTCTCCCCCAATTGATTTTCACCTTTCCCCCTCTCTTGTCCTCCTATCCATATCCAATTAAGACCTTTTTTTCTGTTGGCCTGTATTCCTCCCTCACCCCTTCTTCACAGGCCTTCACTTCAAGTGTCAATCTGCTTTTTACTCAGAACCTTGAGAAAAGCGCTCAGGCCCAAAATGTTGGTGATAGATCTTTACCTATGAGACACGCAGAGTTCTTCCAAACTATTCAACAAGTAATACAGTAGTTTTCTTGTTACTGAACCCCATTTCAAATATTGAGGAGGAAATGCTTTCTCTAAGCAATAAATACAACTTTTGCTAACCTTTGCAGATACATTTTAAATCTAGTATTCAAATAGTTGCCTTGAATTATTTAGATATTTTAAATATCATTAGAATGTATATTTATACATGTTAAGATAAGTGATACACATCTCTTTCATCTCTATAGAATTACAACCAAAGCAGTAGAAAGGCTACAACTGAAGTAAATACTGTCATTGCAATGAAGGCATTAGATGAATTAGTTAAATATCTCACCTGCCATGACCTTCACCCCAGCACAGAATCATCAAATTAAACTTTCCATTTCCTTCATCAACAAGATTTCTAGTGTACCTGTAAAAAGAGGAGGTCCAATTATAGTGCTTTGACCAAAGATTTCAAGTCAGATCAATAAATGTATTTACAGAGCAAAGAAACAACGGAAGAAAAGATGACTTATTGGTGTTAGACTCCACTGTCATCATTTTAGATCCGATACAAATGACAATAAATGACCATAGATGAGTCAGAATCTAGGAACTAAAGTACAACATTTGAAAATCTAGGTGAAAGTCTCAACTGCCAACAAAAGTTGATGTATCCAATTTTAAATTTACTTCAAACGCAAGCTCAACAGATGCTGATACAACTTATCATGGTTTAAAGTTCTACACCAGGGAAAGGGCCCCAATCCTTTCCTAGAATATTAATTAAAAAATTCAATTTGGGCAAGTATGATCTGGTGTATTTTCAAAGGATGAAAAAGGATAAAGTGAATGAGGGGAAAAGTGATGGATAAGCAAACAAAAAGAAGAGAACTGGCGGATATAAAAATAAAATACGAAACATTACAAACGTACAAGGTGAAGAACATAATGAAAATAAAGCAAAAGTATTATGAGCTAGGGGAAAAAAAAACACACAAAATATTAGCCTGGCAACTTAAAACAGAACATGCTAAAAGAACTGTATTGGCATCAAGGAAAAAGGACAAACAAATTACATATAATCCAATGGAGGTTAATGAGAACTTTAAGGAATTTTATGAACAATTATACCAAACTGAGAATGAGGGGAAAGATGATAAAATAGAAGAAATTTTAGCTGAAATTGAACTGCTGAAATTGCAAGAAGAGGAGCAAAGCAAACTGATAAAACCATTTGAAATAGAGGAAGTACAGGATATATTAAAAAAGCTGCCGAACAATAAAACACCTGGAGAGGATGGATTCCCAATAGAATTCTATAAAACATTTAAAGAGTTATTAATTCCTCCTCTCCTGGAAGTAATGAACCAGATAGAAGAAACACAAAACTTGCCAGATTCATACAAGACAGCAATAATTACAGTAATACCAAAGATGGGGAAGGATCCATTAACATCAGCATCATATAGACCAATATCTCTACTTAATTCAGATTATAAGATAATAGCAAAATTATTAGCAAACAGATTGGCAAACTGTGTACCAAAAATAGTAAAACAAGATCAAACTGGATTTATTAAGAAAAGATTAACAGTGGATAATGTCTGTAAATTTATTATTCTAATTCATGCAGTTCAAGGAAATAAGAAGTCAACAGTGGCTGTAGCTTTAGACGCAGAAAAAGCCTTTGACAGGGTGGAATGGAATTATTTATTCAAAGTACTACAGAGGTTCAATTTACCAGAAAAAATATATTAATTGGATTAAAACATTATATAATGGACCATTGGTGAAGGTAACAGTAAATGGATATGTATCGAACCAATTTAAATTAAGTAGGTCAACTAGACAGGGATGTCCACTATCTTCGTCACTGTTCGCTTTAGCAATAGAACCATTGGCAGAACTGATAAGAACAGAAAATAAAATAAAAGGGATAAAAATAAAGGAGAAGGAATATAAAATTAGTTTATTTTCAGATGACATCATAGTATACTTAACAAACCAGAAATATCAATAAAAGAACTACATAAGAAATTGAAGGAATATGGAGAACTATCGGGGTACAAGATCAACGCAAATAAAAGTGAAGTGATGCCAATGAGTAATGTGGATTATACAGAATTTTAAAAAAGAATCACTATTTAAATGGCAAACACAAGCAATCCGATACCTAGGTATTAGATTAGATAATAATTTAAGCCACCTGCACAAATTAAATCATCAGCCACTAATAAAAAAATTGCAGGAAGACTTAGAACATTGGAAAGAATTACCACTAACATTGATAGGGAGGGTAAATTGCATTAAAATGAATGTCTTCCCAAGGATACAATATTTATTTCAATCGTTACCAATTCCCTCAACAGAGAAATTCTTTAATGAACTAAAGAGAATAATAAGGAAATTTTTATGGAAAGGGGGGAAACCGAGGATAGCACTAGATAAATGAACAGAATGGTATAAACAAGGTGGTTTGCAGCTACTAAACTTTAAAAATTATTATAGAGCAGCACAATTAAGGTACTTGTCAGATTTTTATCAGACAACGGAAAAACCAGATTGGACTAAGATAGAGCTAAATAAAATAGGGGAGAAGGTACCGGAACATATATTTTATAAGTGGGATGAAAAGCTGATACAATATAAAAGCTCACCAGTATTGCATCATTTACTCAATATATGGAAGAAGATTCACTTAGAAAGGAAAAAAACAAATGACCAACTACCAAAATTATTATTGATGCAAAATCAGCTAATCCCTTTTATAATAGATAACCTTTCCTTTAGAGAATGGGAGAGAAAAGGAATTAAAAGAATAGAAAATTGTTTTTTGGGAAATAATTTATTAACATTTGAACAAATGAAGTACAAATAAGGTATAACTCATGGTACAATGTTTGCATACCATCAACTGAAAGCCTACTTAAAGGATAAATTGGGAAACAGACTGAGATTACCAGAAATAAACAGCCTTGAATATGTGGTTACAGAATCAATGATAATTAAAAGATTTATAACTAACATATACATCAAGCTGCAAGAGAAGGAAAATTATGAAATAAGTTATAAACCCAAACAAAAGTGGGAAAAAGATTTAAACATAAAGATAAAAAATGAAACATGGGAAAAGTTATGTTCTGGAACTATGAAGAATATAATAAACACGAGGATACACATGATACAATACAATTGGTTACACAGGTAACGTAAAAGTTATCACTCCCCAAAAGTAAAAAAAATGGGATCCAACATTATCAGATAGATGTTTTCGCTGTAAGAAGGAAATGGGAACTACAGTACATCCAATTTGGGCATGTGAGAAAAGTGAAAAAGTAAATAAAATCACAAAAAAAAACATACCAAAAAATTCAGAGATCTTTCTTCTAAGTAATAGAAGAAGTAAAGAATTAGGCCTCAAACTGGATGAAGCACGAAAAAGATTTATTATGATAGCCTTAGCTGTAGCAAAAAAATATATAATGTCAACTTGTAAATCAGGAGAGCCTGAGAGTACAGCAATGAGAGTACATGGAAATGAATAAATGTATTCCACTGGAAAAAATAACATATAAATTTAAAAAGTAGTCACATTATTTGAACAAATTTGGGAACCGTACATGGAACCCAACAGACAGGGCCTACCACGGACCTCCACCCCCTGAAAAGATAGAATGAGAAGAAGACGAAATGAACTGACCCAGTGTGTAAAAGTAGATGACACATTTTTCTTGTTTATTTTCATTGTGTGATGACATTGTTTAATGTTTTTATTGTATTGTATATGTTGAACGTTTAATGAGTTTGGACGGGGGTGGGAAGGGGGAGGGAAGGTAAGGGGGAAAAAAGGGGAGAAAATGCCACTATATATATTTAAGAGGGAAATGTTTGTACGTATTTTGATTGATATGGCTCACAGTGTGAAAAATAATTAAAAAAAAAACGATAAGCAAACAAATAAGTTATAAAATAGAAAAGCGGGTGAATAAAGTCAAATTTTATAAGTAAGCATCAGGTTTTACTCCCAGAAAGATAGAATTAAAGTGTTCAACCTGCCCACAATTCTAGATTCAATATTACAAAATAAAATAAAACCAAATAAAATTCACATGGATGACACGAGGAGAGGATATCCTCCTGCAGAAAAACCAATATATTAGGAAAATTGTCTCTTCCTCAATGGGTCATCTTTTGGAAATTCAGTGAGTGGTAAAAATGCAGAACTTGCCATCCCAACAGTAGTTGAGCAAACAAAAGAAAATATGTTCAAGGGAAACCAGATCATAAAAACATAAGGGGCACAATAGAAAGATGCAGGGTCATGTGCAAATTTGGGAGACAATGTATAGAACATGTAACAGAATAGAATTAGGCCTATCAACCTGGGCATCAACTCTACCCAATTAGTAAATTCATGAAGTACAGAACTCCTGCAACAATCAAAGAGCTTTAACATACATTGAGGACTATGTGCAATTTTTACTTTCTCTGAATTACCATCAATGTAATTATAAAGAATATCACAATGCTAATACTTGAAAAATTGAGAGGGTTGGGCCTGGTTTTGAAGTCAGGATAGTTTTATTTAGTCTATTCATTTTGGAAACATGGGTGCTGTTTGCAAAGCCAACACCAATCGCACATCACTAACTACCCTTCAGACAATGGTAGTGAGTCATCTTCTTGATCCTACCATAGCACTGTTAGATAAGACATTCTTTTACCAAGACCCAGCTGTGAAGAAACAGACAATTTCCAAATCAGGTTGATGTGCCACTTGGAGGGGAACCATCCAGTGATGCCATTCTCATATTTCAACTGTTTTTATCCTGCTTGAGTAGTTGGGATCACAGATATAAGGGTGCGATTGGATCAACTAAATTGAGTAACAACTGTGCATTGTGTAGAAGGCAGAATCTTCAACTGTTAACCAGTAGAGGAAGAAAGTAGTACTTAGGGTGGTAAACGGGTCCCAATCAAGCAGCTTGCTCTGCTCCAGATGGTTTTGAAATTAGAGCATTGCTGTTGTCATTCAAGTGGAGTTTATTCCATCATGTTCTTGATTTGTGCCAACAGATGGTGGAAAATATTTGAATGATCTTAAGGAATCATAAATTACTCTGAGGGAGCTTAACAAAGTAATTGCTGTATTATTATTCCTTGTGTGGAAATCTAAAATTAGGGACCTTAGTTTCAGAAGATGTTACCCATTTAAAACACAGGCAAGGAGGCCCATCTTTACAATTTGCTAATCCAGAGATCTGAAGTGGCTGTCACAACTATATTCAAGGTTTAAATTTAAATTTTAAAAAACTTAGACATACAGTACGGTAACAGGCCATTTCAGCCCATGAGCCCGTGCCGCCCAATTAACCTGCAACCCCTGGTACATTTTGAAGGTTGGGAGGAAACCAGAGCCTCCAGGGAAAACACATGCAGACACAGGGAGAGTGTACAAACTCCTTACAGACAGTGCGTGATTTGAACCCCAGTCCTGATTGCTGGAGCTTCAACAGTGTTCCACTAACCAGATTATTTTTTAAAAAAACATTAGTGTCAGGTTATGAGGTACAGACAAAAATGTGCAGTGAGGCAAAGAACAGACTCTAGTGGCCACATGACCAACTTCTACTTCCGTTTGGTGTGTGAAATAGATTTCTGGAGCCAAACAAAAAGAACCCTTGACCATCATTCAGATTTCAGATTTATTGTTATAAATGACATCACGTACAACCCTGAGATTCATTTTTCTTGTGGGCAAGGCAGAATTACCATTTACTGGCAGTGTAAAAAAAACCAGACTCAATGTACTCAATGTAGGCAAATAAAAAAACATTTAAAAACTTGACTGTGAAAATCAAAGACGTAAAAATAAAATCAATAAAGTGCAAAAATAAAAGTTCTTAGACAAGTTCCTCAATAAACTTGTTGTTGAGGAGTCTGATGGTAGCTCACTGATGGCAGCAATGCAGAAAATGCTAGGAGATACCCAGCAGGTCAGGAAGTATTCATGGAGGGGAAAAAAACAGTGTGATTGTTTCAGGTCTGATTCAGTGTAACCAGTTCTTTAATCACCATCTTTCATTAGATGACAGATATTTAACAGTAGTTATTCAGGTAACACACAACAGTTTGTAAAACAAGCTAGCATAAACCACCAGCCTACAGATAACACACCAGACAGGAATAGTGGCTCTAAATTTTGTAAATCCATTAGTAATTAGTATTTGCCCTCCTTTCCAATCATAGCATGGACAAACTTATCACACCCATTTTAAAGGTAAGCACTTTCAACTATATGGCAAGGTCTTTATCCACTGCTCTTCAAAAAATTTAAAATTTAAGGTCACACGAAAAGAGGTCAATTATGATTTTGAGACTGCAGGCATGTAACGGCACCATCAAGGAATTTTGCCACTACCAGGGCAGTCTAAAAAGGAATGTGCAGGAATTTTGAGTCAATTTATCCTGCAGGGCCCCGACAACTTTTGGAGGAAGCCTGCAGTGAAAATCGTACTGGAAAAATTAGTTGTCGGTCATTCACCTTCCTGCACGTCCAACCACTGGAACTGTTGCACTCAGGTACTTGCAGCCTTAAAAGCTGCCCCGTATGAACAACCACACGGGTAATAATTATTTTTTTTTCAGTGATTTTCCTGACATTGCGGTCTTAAAAGCATTACAGGTTAAATTCAAATTCACTGCATGTTCTCTGCAGGAGACTGACTGGTTAACAACACATTGAATCCCACAGTACATCTCTACATGTACTTGCGTAAATAACAATAAATCCCATCAATTAAATTTCTGTTTAAATTAAATTAAATTGTGATTTGTTTTACCCAATGAACAAAGGATTCAAAGATCAATTGGCTTACCTTCAATGATTGAACTGACAGCAGATTCATTTCGTTTCAAAGTGTAGTGGGAAAACACAAACAATACAAGGAAAATTCAGGCTTATTCAACTTTACTGAAGACTTAACTAATTAAAAAGCCAATGGACTGAATCTAAAAGCAAAAAATGCTGGAAATGCTTGGCAAGGCAGACACCATCGGCAGTGAAAGAATAAATTTTCAGACTACATTTTTCTGACGATCTACTTATTTTTAGATTCTGTTTTTACTTCACATTTCCGGTGTCTGCAACTTGTTTTCCTGTGGTGTCAATTTTTGATTATAAAGGTATCCATCCATTTTGTTTTCCTTTGTGGGCATACAGCTATATAAAAGGGTTCTTTACAAATATATTATGCGAATCTAGCCATTGTTTGAATTCCAGTATCTGCTGCTCTTTATTTTGCCAGTTTGTAAAAGCAGCACTGTACAAGTGCCGTAGTAGGAAAATAGGCCAGGATAGCCACCATCGCATGCAATGGAGCCCTATTTATTATTTGCTCAATATTCCAACTGTTCGTTACCAAATTTCCTTCACTATGACCATCATAAATCACCTTGCTGTCACATTTGATCTGAGAATGTCCTTTCCTTAACACCAGACCTGGTGTGTGCAAGAATTAATCAACCTTGCATTTTCCCATTCTCTTCCCAAAAATCCAAACAGAATGTCTTTAGCTTGGTAAAAGTATAGACAATTGGAGTTTTATTATAAATAAAAGGTATGTGTGGCTGTGTTGAACATCCAATCAGTATCAGGTATTGGATCAAGTAGTCAAAGGGGGTAAGAGTGGAGGGAGGTGAAATTGTATTCCCCCAGATCAAATCATCATTTCAAACTCAAAATAATCTAAGACTCAATATATCCTATTTGTTTTTCATAGAACAGAATTGGATCACACAGAACTAGATGTGATGATCCATCCCTCACTGGTAGGGGGGGCGGGGTGAAGCAAAAATTGATTAAATGCAAAATTTAATTGGTATATTTTGGTTCTTTATCCACTGCAGAGGCCTGGTCAAAACTTATGAACCTTTCATGCATTGTGTCATAAGAAGAATAAAAATAAATAGGGCTGAAATAATTGAAGAGAGTGTGAAGGTCAAAATTCATAGGCATCAGGAAGGGTGGAATATATGCATTATGCGATGCAATGATTGCATTCCAAATATTAAAACAATTGTTTTGAAATAGAGTTCAAAATCTTCTGTATTGAACCATAATAAGATGCAATTCTTAGCACAAGAACAGGAGCAATAAAAAAAAAGTTTTGGAGCAAACATTCAGCAACTTTCCCCCATCAAATAAGGTTACATAATCATGTATACTGTGATCACCAGCATTCCAAGAGGGTGATAATGCTAGTTTTCCTTGCTTAACGATTGCTGAAACTTTGCAGGCAAGAGTATAAACAGTCAGATGTCCTTGCACAAATTCTTGCTCAGATCCAAAGATTGGAGAACAGATAATCAGATTAATTGAAACCCAAACATTCATGACAACTTATTCAGTTATTCCATTGAAGCCATTTCACACAATACCTTCCATTTAAGGTTGCAAAATACAATCAACAGAATGAACCAAAATATACCAATCCAAATCTAGAAACTCAGTAGATCCAGGAAACTGCGGTCTGAATGTGTTTCAGATCCAGCCTGCCTCATGCCTAGCCAAGAAACTAGACTGGAAAATACTGGGTCTCAATCTTAATATGCCAAACAAGTCCGAGATACAGTTTTATCTTTTGGGTTACATGTTGGGAGTTAGAGAGAAGGAAACAAAAGTTGAAATAATAATACAACTCCATTTAACTTACCACAAATACTGATATGGCACCTCAATCCAAAACTTTGTGCTTAAAATTTAAATTGCAATCAGACATATGGAATCTTTGACTGAATAAATTTGCAAATACAAAACTTCATGAGAGACTATTAAAAAGAATACAGTAGTGCACAAATATAGATCACTGAAAGATACAAAGTTAACAGAACTCAGATAACTTCATGATTCTGCTTGCTTTTTCCTCCCCAGAAATCCACTTTCTTGCTGTCATTCTTTAAAGATTCAATTTTTACTAGTCATTTAATAGACCAAAAACTTGCTAATCAATTCATTTATACATATTAATACAATTTCCTTCTATAGTCCAATGAGTAGTATTTTTGCATCAGGCAAAGTAGTTGATCATAGATAAGGAGGGGGAGGATAGAGCCTGCACCCTGTCCACATGAATGCCACTGAAGTAGTCCCATCCTACCCCAGATTCATTTCTCCCACTTCCCATTAGGCAGAAGGTTCAAACATGTAAAATCATGCATAGACTTCGTGTTCTTCCTCACAGCCATCAGATTCCCAAAACAACAGTGCTCGCATGCTGCCCTTGGTTTTCATTGCAACACTTTGTAATTATGCTGTTGCTCCTCTACTTTGTACATCTGTATGCATATTAAAGATGACTTGCTTGGCTGCTCTGAAAGAACTATTCTCTATATTGTATTAGGTTTAATATACTAGGTTTAAGGCAACATTAAAATTGAACTTTGTTCTGGATAACCTCTTGGGTAGATGAAACAAATCCCATTAAAACATTGCGGAAGTGCAGAGATTTGTCCAGGTAAAATCCAAGCTGAAGTGACCACAATCAGTTGGAACAAATACTTCCCCTTCTCCATCCTCCCAACCCCTCCACCCACAGTCTTGTAGCAGGTCTTGCCCAACCTGGAATCAATTGCATAAAAACAGGTCAGAAAGACAATCTAACTTTATCCAAACCTATTGGGTTCAGGTTTCATAAGCTAGAATTTGGGAGCAGGGCTCCATTGAGGAAAAGAATTTATCTAGTGTCCTTGCCTATATTTGTCTCTCAAACAACATCACAAAACACATTTCACTGCTCTCTTTGGAAGCTTCTTGTGTTCAAGATAGTTGTCATGTTACTTGCTTAAATTGAGGTGAAAGAATTAGACATTAAATGTTTGAAAGATTTATTTATTGAGGGAAGTCTTTCTTTTTAACAACTATCAGTTAAATACATCTAACCAAATACTCTTTTTTTTGTTATTTATAGATTAGAGATTTTTTGCTATCTCAATTACATACATTTCCTAAGAGTATTGATAAGAATTTAATAGATGTAATATTTAATTTACAACATTTTTATAATAGTTCAATATCTAACATTTATGACATGTTGCTGGGAATAAGAGAGGTTCCTTTAAAATTAAAAAAGCCCAGGAACAGAACCTATAGCTTTTAATCTCTGAAGAAACTTGGAATGTAATTTTTAAATTGGTTAATACCTCATCTTTATGTGCTCACCACTCCCTCCAAATAACCATATAACCATATATAGCACAGAACAGGCCAGTTTGGCCCTACTAGTCCATGCTGGAACAAATCCCCACCCTCCTAGTCCCACTGACCAGCACCTGGTCCATACCCCTCCAATCCTCTCCCCTCCATGTAATTATCCAGTCTTTCCTTAAATGTAATAACGTCCTTGCTTCAACCACCTCTGCCGGAAGCTTATTCCACATCCCAACCACCCCTTGCGTGAAGAAATTTCCGCTCGTGTTCCCCTTATAATTTTCCCCCTGCAATCTCAAACCATGGCCTCTGGTTTGAACATCCCCCACTCTTAATGGAAAAAGCCTATCCACGTTGACTCTCTCTGTTCCTTTTAAAATCTTGAACACCTCCATCAAATCCCCCCTCAATCTTCTACACTCCAGAGAAAAAAGCCCCAGGCTGCTCAACCTTTCTCTGTAACTCAAACCCTGACATCCTGTCAACATTCTCGTAAACCTTCTCTGCACTCTCTCTATTTTGTTTATATCCTTCCTATAATTCGGTGACCAAAACTGCACACAGTATTCCAAACTTGGCCTCACCAATGCTTTGTACAATTTCATCATAACATCCCAACTCTTGAATTCAATACTCTGATGTATAAAGGCCAACATTCCAAATGCCTTCTTCACCACTCTAGCTACCTGAGCATCAACTTTGAGGGTACTATTTACCATAACTCCTAAATCCCTTTGTTGCTCTGCACTCCTCAATTGTCTACCATTCAATATATATGACCTATTTAGATTTGCCTTTCCAAAATGCAACACTTCACACTTATCCGTATTAAATTCCATCAGCCATTTCTCAACCCACTCCTCTAAGCTTTCTTAGATCTCTTTTTAAGCTATGGTAATCTTCTTCACTGTCCACAATACCATCAATCTTTGTATCATCTGCAAACTTACTTATCCAATTCACCACCCCTTCCAGATCGTTAATATATATAACAAACAAAAGTGGACCCAGGATCGATCCCTGAGGAACTCCACTAGTCAACGGCCTCCAATTTGACAAACTATTTTCTACCAGTACTCTCTGACACCTCCCATCCAACCATTGCTGAATCTATTTCACTACCTCCTTATTCATACCTAATGCCTCACCTTTTTTCCTAACCTCCTGTGGGGAACTTTGTCAAAAGCTTTTCTAAAATCTAAATAGACAACATCCACAGCTTTCCCTTCATCAACATTTTTTGTAACCCCCTCTTAAAACTCAATCAGGTTTGTTAAGCATGATCTACCCCTGACAAAGCCATGCTGACTACTACCTATCAATTCCTGTTCTTCTAAATATTTGTAAATGCCATCCCTCAGAACACTTTCCATCAGCTTACCCACCACAGACCTCAGACTCACAGGTCTACAATTTCCAGGCTTACATTTGGACCCTTTCTTAAACAGCGGAACAACATGAGCCACCCTCCAATCCTCTGACACTATCCCCGTGACCAGTGACATCCTAAATATCTCTGTTAATGGCCCCACTATCTGTACACTAGTCTCCCTGAGTGTCCTTGGGAATACATTGTCCGGACCCAGAGATTTGTCCACCTTTATCTTTTTTAACACTGACATCACTACCTCCTCGGTTATCCTTATATGATTCATGACTTCCCACTATTTTTCTTTACTTCAACTGGTACAATATTTTTTTTCCCCTAGTGAATACCGCGGAAAAGAAATCATTTAAAATTTCCCCCATCTCCTCTGACTTTTCACATAGCCTACCCTCCCTATCTACAAGGAGTCCAATTCTATCCCTCACTAATCTTTTACTTTTAATGTACCTATAGAAACCCTTTGGATTTATTCTTACTCTGCCTGCCAAAGCCTCTTCATGCCACTTTTTGGCCTTTCTAATTTCTTCCTTAAGATTTTTTCTACACTCCTTGGAGTCCTCTTTCAATTTATCATCACCCTGCTGTTTATACCTCTTGCACACCTCCCTCTTTCTTCTAACCAAATTTCTAATATTCCTCGAAAACCAAGGCTCCCTGTGACTTCCAGCCTTTCCTTTGATCCTCACTGGGACATATCTACTCTGTACTCTCAAAATTTCTTCTTTGAATATTCTCAATTTTTCATTTACATCCTTTCCTGAAAAAATCATGTCCCACTCAATACTCCCCAAAGCCATTCTCATTCCTTCGAAATTTGCTTTTCTCCAATCCAGAACCTTAACTTTAGGCCCTTCTTTGCTCTTCCCTAAAACTAATAGAGTTGTGATCACTAGACCCAATTTGTTCTCCAACATTAACCTCAGACACCTGACCTATCTCGTTCCCTAATGGGAGATCCAGTATTACACCGTCCCGAGTCGGTTCCTCTACGTATTAATTAAGAAAACTATCTTGCACACATTTGACAAACTCTAGCCCATCCAGCCCTCTTACTGTATGGGTATCCCAATCAATGTGAGGGAAGTTAAAATCTCCCATGATCACTACCTTATGTTTATTACACATATATGCTATCTCCTTACAAATTTGTTCTTCCAATTTTCTTGGCCCATTTGGTGGTCTATAATACACTCCTATTAGTACCCTCATGCCTCCTCCACCCCTCAATTCCACCCAAACAGCCTCACTGGACGATCCCTCCAAACCATCCTGCCACCTCACGGCAGTAATGTCCTCCTTAACAAGCAGAGGAACTCCTCCCCCTTTTTTACCTCCTGTTCTATCACATCTAAAACATTTGTATTCTGGAATATTTAGTTGCCAGTCCTGACCCTCCTGTAACCAGGTCTCACTAATTGCCACAACATCATGATTCCAAGTGCCAATCCATGCTCTAAGCTCATCTACCTTGTTCACTATGCTTCTTGCATTAAAGTACACGCATTACAGAGAATTACCCTCACATATATTCCCTATTCTACCTTTTACCTTAACCTCCATCCTTCCTTTGTTATCTTTACCATTCTTTACTAGGTGGCCATGCACCCTAGACACTGCTCGCAAACTCTGCTCCCCACCCCACTGCCAAACTAGTTTAAACCCTCCCCCGCAGCTCTAGCAAATCTGCTTGCCAGGATATTGGTCCCCTTCCAGTTCAAGTGGAGTCCGTCCCTTTTGTACAGATCCGACTTTCCCCAGAAGAGATCCCAATGATCCAAAAATCTTATCCCCTGCCCCCTGCACCAGCTTTTTAGCCACGCATTCATCCTCCACATCCTCCTATAACTACGCTCTCTAGCGTGTGGCACCAGCAAAAATCCAGAGATAACTACCTTAGAGGTCCTGTTTTTTAACTTCCTGCCTAATTCTATGTATTCCTGTTTCAGGACCTTATCCCCACTTCTAACTAAGTCATTGGTCCCCACATGGACCACGACTTCTGGCTGCTACAATTTAAATAGTCCATGGGGCTCACATGTCCAAAGTCAAACTATCTCGCTTTTATGTAGATGTATCCCCTTGTTGTGATATGTTTTGGACATGCCAGGGTCTTGGGAAATAATGGAATGAAGTATTTCAAACTGTTTCAGAACTTTTTAAAGTTAATTTTAAGCCTAATCTTTCAACTGCCTTGTTTGTTGCTGATGGACAGAGTGGCATAACTTTAACAGCATCTGACTTACATGTCTTAGCCTTTATTTCTCTTATGGCTCAAATGGAAGGATGTTGCTCCACCTACTCACGCTCAATGGTTACATGACGTTATGTCATGTTTAAATGTAGAGAAGATTAGATGGTCAATTTCCGATTTGAACTTAAATTTTCAAACGCTGTGGGGACCCTTTTTGAATCTTTCAAAATCTTTGATTTGGTGTTAGTGCAGAGGTGTTGACCAATAAGGTCATTTATTACTCCAATAAGGAATTTGTTCTCTCTTTGCCAAACAGTTTCACCTTTGGTTGTGGGCTTAGATTTCATTTTTATAATAAACTAATATTACTATAATTTGTTTAATTGAGAATGCTGTGCACCTTGGATGCAATAATATGATCTGTGTATGTATTTTTTTAAACTTTTAATATGTGCCTTTATGTACTCTGTATTTTTTGATGTGGTATTTCATTTGTTGACCCACTACTAACAAGGAGGAAGTAATGGAGCATCAAAATCAGGACTGCCAATAATTAATTCTGTTATGTCCTTTTCCCTTCCTTCTAAGATTATTAATTGAGTAAAATGCTTCAAGTTCACTACAAACCATCATTAAATTGTAACACAAGTAGCAACAAGTCAAAACATCGTTCTATATAATTTACCCTTTTCACTGTAAAATCCGACTTAAGAAAAAAAATTAGCTGCTTTAAGGATGCAGGATGGGATGAAAAGTTACAAAAAGCAACAAGGATTTTTTTTATAAAAAAAGCTTGAACTCGCCCGGACTATAGCTTTAAGCTTATCACCTCGTTAAACATTTTCCCAGTGTTTTGAACCACTTCCACCGTAGTAAAATTCCACTTTGCTGCAGTCTTCCAGCCCCAAATGGAGCTTTAAGTGCGATCAATTACCAAAAGCCGAACAAAAACACATCAGTAATTCAAACCAGACGCGTTCCACAAATGCCAGAGGACGCTTTTTTTTCTTTTTAAGGAAGCGCTTGGTCTTTAGCAACTCGAATGAAAAGAAAAACTTGAATACATTCCATTAACATCCTTAAAACTAGTTAGAAAGGGGTGGCACGGTCGGGGTTACGGTTAGTGCAACGCCTTTACAGCGCCGGCGATAGGGACAGGGGTTCGAATCCCGCGCTGGCTGGAAGGAGATGGTTCGGAGACCGGGGGGGACTTCGATTTCTTCCCACTGTTCCAAACGTACCGGGGTGTAGGTTAATTGGCACGTCCTACATTTTTAAAAAAATGAATGGATCATAACATTTATGAAATTATGAAGAGGATACAAGATTAAAAAAATGGCACCAATTACGAATACGACCAACGATAATCATTAAAAGATAAAGGTGTACAGCTTCACATTTTAATATTCGATCACTGGTTGACGAAATTTGCATGAAAGAATGGGAGTTGCCAGTGCTTGCCTACACAACCACAGGCCTTTCCAGCCGTGTTACTCCCCACTAGGATACTCCATTCCTCATTGTCCAGTGAGCTCAGTGCCGGCGTGGGCAGAACGTGAGCCATCCTTTCACCCAGCCGTCTTTTAACCTAATGCAATTGCATCTCACCCGATTAGCCCTCACCTGTACTGGTCAAACTTGGCGTATTTTAGCCACTCGTGAGGGTCGCTTTGGTAGGATTCCAACAAAGCCTGTACTTCCTCCACATCCACTTTGTCACCAGCGAAGAGCTGGTGCAAAGTCTGAATGACATCCGCCAGACTCTGAGGTTTCTTCCTTTCTGTCCGCTCCATGATCGCCGCAATCTTCACCTCAACCTCCGACCAGCAGCGCCCAATGTCAGCTATTTATAGAGTCGGGGAAGGACCAACGGGGACTCCAGGGGGATCTTAAATTACGTTCACTGAACAATTAATACTTTTCCAACTATTTATGACAACGCGTGGATGTGCGGTAAGTCGATAATCAATACGCTTGTGCGCTATCTTCTAGAACGAGCAGCTATCTTACTAGGCTGAGTTAATGAATAACTTCAACATAATTGCCCCCTTTGGTTTGCAATGAAAGCTTTTTTTTTAAAACTGTGTTTGAGATGTTATTCGATCCTTCTGGTGTTTGTTGCCCGAGGAACATCGATTTTTTTAAAAATTCTTACCGCACATTAAGAAGGTATATTGCTCCAAGGTGCTCGGGTCAGGGACGTTGATTTCACTGTACTCCTGAGAAGGGAGGGTGAGCAGACAGAGTGGTAGGACACGTTGGTACCAACAACATGGATAGGAAAAGGAATGAGGTCCTGAAGAGTGAATAGAGAGAGCTGGAAAGGAAGCTAAAAGCAGGAGCTCAAGAGGAATCCTCTCTGGATTTCTGCCTGTACCATGCATGAGTGAGGGTAAGAATTGGATAATATGCCAGATGAATGCCTGTCTGAACAGTTGGTGCAGGGGACAGAGTTTCAGATTTGTAGATCATTGGGGGAGGTCTAACCTGTATAAAAGGAATGAACTCAAAAGGGACCAACATCCTTGAAGGCAGGTTTGCTAGATAGTATCAGAGACGCAAATAGGGAGGACTTTGTGGAGGGGCCATCTACTGAGTCATTGTGGATGAAAGCCAGAAACAGGAAGGAAGCTAAATAAAATGGCCACCATTTGAGGAGCAGGTAAGTCGGCAGTGTTTGGAAAGGTGCAAAATAATGAAGTTGACTTCAACTTCACTTGTATTGGTGGGCACCTCCTCAGGTCAAATTTACATGGGGCGGTAAGTAATGCATGGCAGAAATGTGAAGGTTGGTTTGTGACCATTTTCTTTTTTTAATATTTTATTTACAAATTTTAAACCACAATAATAATTACATGACATTCAATTCAAAAATTATTTCAAAAAGTTATACATGTATATAAACCACATACCCCCTCCCCCAAAACTCCTAGAAAGAAAAGAAAAGAAAGAAAATAGAAAATAGAAGGACTGGAGAATGCCAAAGGAATAGAGCATTTATACCATAAAGTCTAATATTTGAGGTTACCAAGAGATGAGGTCTTCAGTGAGTCTTTAAAGCATACAAATCCACATTTTGCAAATATGGGTGCCATATTTTCCAAAATACATGTTATTTAATTTGTGAACTGTAAGTAATCTTCTCAAGTAGTATACAGCTACAAAGCTCTGCATGTCATCTTTCCATGCCTAAAATTGTTTCTGACTTCCATGATATTGCTCTATATTTCATAGAATCTGCTAAGGCAATTTGTACAAATCCAGTTTGATACATAATTAATTGTAATTTAGTTCTTATAACCTTAATATTACTCAATAAAAATAACATCGGATCCTGTGGGAACTTAACCCCTGTAATTCATTCCAAAAAGTTACCAACTTCCAACTAGAAATATTTAACTTTAGGATGCCGCCAAGTAGAATGCAAAAAGGATCCAATTTCACATCCACACCTAAAACATGAATCTGATAATGTAGGATTCAATCTATTTCGTTTTTGTGGAGTCAAATATAATTGATGCAACAAATTATGTTGAACTAACCTATACCTAACGTTTATAATTTTTGTCATATTATCCATATCCATCCAACCTTTCTCATTTATTTATCTGTTTAAATCCACTTCCCACATAATCTCAATTTATGCACCCCTATTTTGGGGGCTTTCCTTTGAAGTAAATTATCTATTACAGAAATAAATTTACTTGTATTACTATTACGAATCAATAATTTCAATTCATTCCATCTAGGTATCATCAAACTCAGACCTATTTTATCAATCAAAAATGCCTTAATTTGTTAAGAGTAAAGGAAAATA
Source organism: Narcine bancroftii (assembly GCF_036971445.1). Classification (NCBI taxonomy): domain Eukaryota; kingdom Metazoa; phylum Chordata; class Chondrichthyes; order Torpediniformes; family Narcinidae; genus Narcine; species Narcine bancroftii. Next base: position 83,125,696 of record NC_091469.1, read on the forward strand.
TTGTTAGGGACATTACATTTATTCTTCATTTACTCAAACATTATAAATCTTTCAGCTTCAAAACAATCCTTTATCCTCTCAATACCCATCTGCATCAAAGTCCTCAAAAATTGATTATCTATAGAAAATGGAATGTCTATATTGACAAAGAGGCATTTTTTGCAAAACTAAACCTTTCATACCTATTTCATAGTCAATCTTATTCCACAACTCAATCAAGCATTTCAAAATTAGGTGTTTCCCCACTTCCTACCAATAATTTAAAGTTAATTTTATAGATAAAATCCTGTAAAATTAACATCTCCATAAAAGAAGGTATTAAAAGGTCCTTAAAAAAATTCAGGTGGAAAATCATCCTTCCCCGGTGACTTACCATTTTCCAATGAACTAAGTGCTTCACTAGCTTCTCTTGCTGTGAAGGGACCATCTAAATCTCTGATCTCGATGCTTCAAACTAGGTAAACTTATCTAAGATTTTTAAAAATTAATCTCTAGTAGACTCAGATTTATATAAATTAGAATACAAATCTTTAAAGAATTCGTTAATTTCTTGAGGTTTATAAGTAATCATCTTTGAGCTTTTTTGAATAGCATTAATTATTCTAGAAGTTTGTTCTGTTTTTAACTGTCAAGCAAGAACCTTATGGGACCTTTCTCCTAATTCAAAATATCTCTGCTTTGTTCTCTCAATTAATTTTTTCTGTTCTATAAGTCTGAATCGTATTACAGTAAAGTTTTTTATTAATTTCTCTTTTCTCATCTGAAACCTTTCTGAAATTCTTCTCCATTTTTAAAATTTCCATTTCAAATTGATCAACCTTTAATATAATCTTTCTCAATTTTCGCTGTAAAATATATTATCTGACCTCTCAAGAATGCCTTCAATGCATCATAAACAATAATCTATTAGCTGCTGAATTATAATTTATTTCTAAAAATTCTTGGATTTCCTTTCTTAAAAAGTCATAAAAATCCACCCTCTTTGACAATGTAGAATTGACTTTCCACCTATAAACTGATTGCTCCTTCACAGGAACCAAACATGTCATTAAAAGCGGTGAATGATCAGACAAAATTCTGGCCTTATAGTCCACATGCATAATTCTTCCTTCCAGTTGTGCTGATATCAAAAATAAATCTATTCTAAAATAAGAGTCATGCCTGTGTGAATAAAAAAGAATAATCTTTTCCTTTGGGATTTAACCTTTGCCAAATGTCTATCAAGTTCAAGTCTGTTATTACGCTCAATGTTACCTCTGCTGCTTTAATTCAAATAGTTGATCTTGTTGTTTTATCCAAAATCCAATCAAGACAATAATTGAAATTGTTAGGTTGTGGTTAGGTTTGTCTTGCTGAGACAAGGAAATGATGGTTGGGTCAAGAAATATGGTTGACAAGAAGTGAAACCATTAATCATGAAGAAGAAAGCATACTTAAGGCTGAGGAAGCAAAAATCAGGCAAGGCTCTTCAGAAATATAAGGTAGGCAAGAAGGAACTTGGTAGAGCAAGAAGGAGTCTTGAGAAGACCTTGGCAAGTAGGATAAAGGAAAATCCCCAAGGTACCAGGCTGGCAAATATTGTTCCATTGTTCAAGAAAGCTAATAGGGAGAATTCTGGGAATTATAGAGCAGAGAGATTTACATCAGAGGTGGGCAAACTATTGGAGAGGATTCTTAGGTGTAAGATTTATGAGCATTTGGAAAGGCTGAGACTTATTAGAGATATTCAGCATGGTTTTGGAAGGGGGCACATCACACCCTACAAACCTAAATGAGTTTTTCAAGGAAGTAACAAAGGAAATTGATGAAAGTAGAGCATGCTGTGTGTGTCTGACAAGGTAGGCTTATCAAAAAATTAATGAGGCTGGGATCCATGGAAAATTGGCTGCATGGAATCAAAATAGGCTTGGCTGCATAAGGCAAAGGGTGGTAATAGATGGAGCATATTCTGGTTGGAGTTCAGTGACTAGTGGGCTTCTGAAAGGATCTGCTCTGGGACTCCTGCTCTATATGATTTTTACAAATTACTTCAATAAAGAAGTAGAGAGGTGGGTCAGTAAGTTACAGATGGCATGAAAGTTGAAGGAGTTGTAAGTGATAATGGAATATAGACAGTATGCAAAATTGGGTGGAAAAGTAGCAAAGGGAGTTCATTTGGGAAAAGTGTGAAGTGAAACACTTGAAAGATTGAATGTAAATGCAATGTACATGGGTAATGGTAGGGTTCCTAACTGTGTGGAGGAACAGAGGGATCTTGGGGTCAAACTCCATTAATCCCTCAAGGTTGCTAAAGTTAGGAAAGTGTATGGTGTGCTGACCTTAACTAGTCAGGGGACTGATTTCAAGAGCCACAAGGTGATGTTGCAGCTCTAAAAGAGTCTGATTAAATAATACTTGGAGTATTTTATTGAGTCACCTCATAAAATGAAGTGCTGCACGAATTGTAGAATATGTCTAATGAATAAAATTTGAGTGAGTTGAGAATTTTTTATTTGGAGCAATGGTGGATGACTTAGAGGTGTACAAGATTATGATAGGCATGGATAGGGTGGAGAGCCAGCAGTTTTTTCACTGGGCTGTAATTACCAATAACAGAGGATATCCATTTAAGGTGATGAGGGAAAATTCAGTGGAGAATTCAGAAATAGGTTTTTTACACAGAATGCTGGGTGCATGGAATACATTGCTGGGGATGGAGACTGGTACAAGAACATCATTTAAAAGACTGTTAGGTACTCACATGGATACAAGAAAAATGAAAGGTTGTGGGCTGAAGGGGAGGGAAGGATTAGATTGAATGTAGAGTAGGCTTTTGTAGTTCTGTACAACATCATGGGCTGAAGGGCCTGTACTCTGTTGTACTGTTCTATGTCTATATATGGAATGTGGTATGATTGTTGGGGTTAATAATCCTAATCACCCTGAGAAGGTGAAGAAGAGCCACTTTCTGCATCTACTGCAGTCCTTGCAGTGAAAGTCCTCTGAATATGTCAAAGAACATTATCTTGACGTATTTCAATTGACAATGGCACGGTTGCTGCAAACTAAAAGATGCAAAGATAACCCCATCAGTGAAATATGAAGTGAGGGAGAAAACAGGGAACTATAGATCCCTGTCCCCAGTAACCAAAAGCAGGGTGGCACGATTACCGTAACGGATAGCACAACGCTGTTACCGCACCAGTGATCCGGACAAGGGTTCAAGTCTGGTACTGTGTCTGCGTGGGTTTTCCCCATGGGCTCGGGTTTCCTCCCATTGTTTGAAACATACTGGGGTTGTAAGTTAATTAGGTGTAATTAGGCGGCATGGTTTGTGGGCCATAAAGGCCAGTTACCGTATATAAATTTAAATCCATAGATTCACCCTCTGGCTGAAGAAATTCCTCCTTAATTTTGTTCTATGGAGACATTTTTGCATTGTGAGGCCATGCTTTTGAGTCTAAGACTTCCCCACCAAAGGAAACAATCTCTCCATATCCACTCTATCCAGTCCTTCCAGTATTTGATAGGTTTCAGAAAGATCCCCTCTCATTTATCTAAACTCCATCCAGCAAGTACAGAACCAGAGCTCCTCTTTTGATTATCCTTTCATTCCAGGTATTATTCTAGTATTCCTCCTCTGGACCCTCTCTAATGCTGTAATGCGTAGAGTCACATGACATCTTCAGCGAGTACCTAGTAGGAAGTCACCTCAGCTGCCAATCACGATTGGCATGTCCAGCCGGCTGCAGTATGAAGCTGACCACGTGGAGCAGCTCTTTCTCATTTTTCCCCTCGGAATGAACCCTAGCTCCATTCCAGGTTGCGAGCTATGGGCATGTTGGAGAGTCGATTGTAAGGTGTGTGGTGGTAAGAGGAGTGATGCATATCTAAGAAGGACTGTTGTGCCTTACCTGTTATTATCAATATAATTACACACTGTAGTTAATCAGGATGCCATGCCTGCTGGTGAGTGAAGAGTGGTAAGTTCTATTAGTTTCATCCTCACGTTTAGCTATGGGAACCACAATTAGTAGCGCTCTGTTGGGAGTATCGAGTATCGGTTGTTTAACTGCATCCGATGTACATGAATTGTGTATAGTTTTTTTCTGTATGTGTGAGTGTGATCCATGTTGTGACTTCCCATATATGTAAATAAAGGTTCCTGTTTATGGCTAAACTATGTTCAAACTTGTCATTACTTAGACCCTCCACATCACAAATGGCTCTGCAAACAGGGTCCAATGAGTATGATTGGACATGTTCTGGAACAGCACTAGTAAGGGATCCAGAGACAGCAAGGATAGAGTCCCAAGTTGAACCAACAACAGTGCTGTGTTCAATAGTTTAGCCATACTACTGGCTGACCATGGCAATTCAGTGGACTAGATCGATCGTTTATACCCCACATGTGGAAAAGATTGTGCCCCACACTGTGTTCCTTCTCAAGAAATCATGGTTCCTGGGGAGTAAGGGGAACCACAGAAGTGCCTTTTGACTGCGAGCACCCCTGCTAAAGCACCAGCATGAAGCCTAGTTACAAAGGGAAATGGAGGTGTTACAGCAGCGCTGCTCCACTTTGCCATACCCGTGGTCCTTGCAAGACCACTGAGACCTGGGACTATACAGCCAAAGAGATGACTGGCCTGGGGGATAGCTATATCGGGCCACTCCCACACCATAACAAAAAGCAGTAAGCCATTAAAATGGTGGATATATAGTCAGGGGTCCTGGTAGTGGTATGGTATGATTGCACCAACCAGGAGCACACTATTAAGGGGCTGTAACTTATCTCTTTCATTTACACAGTATTATGGGAGATTAGTCCAAACAGGGCTCCAAATTCACTGGCAGCAAGGTACCGAACTGGGAAGTGGAGACTGGAATATCATGTCTGCTTCACATCCTCTTCCACCCACAAGCAGCGGGACTCATTGAGCGAATGAACGGATGCTGAAGCAGCAAATCCAGGCACTGACATCCACCCACACCTTGCAGCGTGGCTCAGTGTGCCCCAGCAAAAGGTAGATAATCTGAATTCCTACCATCTGGTCAAGGATGGGGGGTTTGTCATGAATAAGCCTTGAAATATGTTGTTCTGAGGCAGCATATCATAGTGCAAGAATAACATTCATATTAATACTATCTTACAACATTTCTATAAAAATAACATAACCATAATAACGCACAAAGAAGTAAGGCAGTGTCCTTGGTTCATTGATTATTCACAAATCTGACGGCAGTGGAGAAGAAGCTGCCCTTGTGCCACTGAGTGCTCGTCTTTAGGCTCCTGTACCTTTTTCCTGATGGTAGCAGAGTGAAGAGGGCGTGGCCTAGATGGTGGGGGCTTTTGAAGATAGAGGTTGCTTTTTTAAGACATCGTCTCATGTAGATGTCCTCGATGGAGTGAAATCTGGTGGCTGTGATGTCGCAGGCCGAGTTAACAACCCTTTGGAGTTTATTCTTGTCCTGAGAGTTGGTACCTCCATACTAGACAGTGATGCAATCAACCAGAGTGCTCTCTAAGGTACACATATAGGTTTATGAGAGTCTTCAGTGACATACTGAATCTCCTCAGACACCTCACAAAGTATAACCATTGGTGAGCTTTCTTCACGATTGCATCAATGTGGAGGCTCCAGGACAGATCCTCGGAGATATTGACACCCAGAAATTTGAATTTCTTGACTCTTTCCACTACTGACCTCTTGATGAGGCCTGGATTGTGTTCCCTTGACTTCCTCCTGAAGTCCACAATCATCTCCTTGCTTTTGCTGATGTTGATTGCAAGCTTGTTGTTGTTACAACATTCAACGAGCTGATCAATCTCCCTCCTGTAGGCTTCCTCATTGCTGTTTGTGATTCTGCCGACAACTGTAGTGTCATTGGCAAACTTGTAGATGGCTTAGGAATTGTGCCTGGCTACACAGGGTGTCTAAGGAATAGAGCAGAGGACTAAGCACACATCCTTGGGGTGCACCTGTATTGATAATCAGTGAAGAGGAGATGTTTCCAATTCAATGTCGCATCACCTGATGGTGTCGGACCCACTGAAATCGGAGGGGCTGGAGCTCACTGAGGACTCAGGGAATGTATGGGTGCAGCAGCCAGGGGACTGCCGAGAAAGGGGGAAGATGTAGCGTGTTGAATGGGGGACACACGATGTGTGGTGTTACCAGGAGAACTGGTAATAACATGAATACATATGTATTCATGTTATTACCAGTTCTCCTGATTAACCCAGAAAGAGTGAGTTTGTCCTCCTCCTCCTCCACAGGATAATACTACTGTGAGTGCTGGTAGCTACATTAGTAGTGTCGATTGGTGTTGGAGAATCATAAAACAAAAGTATCTCTGAGTGGCATACGAGTATGCCAACAGAACCTACAAATCAAACTGCTGGATCTGTATGAGAACTCCTGCACACGCCACTGAAGAAATGCAACTAAATCGAATTTCAATTGACAATAAATAAAGAGTCTGTTGAAACTTGCCAGGTCCGTGGGTTCTGAGGTCCTATTTTGGAGGAGGCCAAGAGGTAATGGTCTCCAAGCAACTTTACCCCACAATCTCACCTCTAGTGGCCCCCGGTGGGGTAAGTGTTTCAAAGTCTGGTATTTCCCTCCCTGCAAATTGACCAATAATAATGTTCCAACTCTCCGAGTGGTTCTCCAACCAGAAAGCAGGGCAAGGGAATGTTGATGAAGACAGTACAACCAGTATTGATCCAACCATTTGTTAGGGTACAGTGAGTGCAAGCAAGAACAGTTCCCAGGTGCAACAGCTTCTGCAACCAACAGTCCAGTGAAGGTGGATGCTCCCTGGACATTGAATGTATGTGCTGGGTATGTGGTTGCTGTGCACACTCCTGGCTGCCCATGGTACAGCTGCTGCTATCTGGAGTATGTTGTACCATACATACACTACTTCAGGAAGCATCCAGCTGACAGCATATATTGGGAAAAAATGTAATCACTAAGATGGAAAGGTTCTGAATTCCCCCAATATGGCACTGGCCAATTTTCCCGAGTGATAATGACTACTATAATAGAGATGCTGGCCATCAAAATGGCTGTGGCACTTTAGCGCACAGAGGACACATTAACTCAGATGACAGATGGGCTGACAGCTGTTTGGATGGTGTCCTTACTGATGGCCCTGAACTACCTGCTCGCAGCCGAGGGTGGTACCTGTGCTGTGATGCATCTACATTTCTGATGAATCCGAAAATATTACTCACTAGGCCAATAATGTCAGAGAGTCAGTGAACAAAATTTAAAAAGCCATGAACTGGTACCATGAGTACGACACCTCATGGTAGGGCTGGGGGCCTTCTGGCGTACTGGGAGGTTGATGGGCCACTGTTATTCATTGGCAACTACCATTGGGCTCATGATAGTGGGGATTCTATTGGTGTGTTGTGTATGCCAGTTCATTAAATGTCCGTGGGGTCCGTACTAGTCTATGAATGGATTGGCGGGATGTTGTGACTCCTGAGAGGTGGAAGGCAATGTGGAGGTTTTGCAACCCTTTGGTGACATACCAAATCTCCTCAAACTCCTAATGAAATATAGCCACTGGCATGCCTTCTTCACGATTGCATCAACGTGGTTCTCGGATAGGTCTTCAGAGATGTTGGCACCCAGGAATTTGAAATTTCTTACACTCCCCACTGCTGACCCTTGATGAGGACTGGTTTGTGTTCTCCTGGCTTCCTCCTCCTGAAGTCCCCTACCAATTCTTTAGTTTTACTAATGTTGGGTTCAAGGCTGTTGTGACACTACTCAACCAGCTGATTTATCTCACTCCTCTACACTTCCTCATTGGCTTCTGTGATTCTGCTGACAACCATGGTGTCATCAGAAAATTTGTAGACGATGGCATATGAATTGTGCATAGCTGCAGAGTCATGGGTGTAGAGAGAGTAGAGCAATGAGGCACCCTATGTTAATTATCAGTGAAGAGGAGCGAGCTGTTGTTATTGAGCCACACTGTGTTCATCTGAAGAGGAAGGTGCAGAGGCCCAGGTTTTAAAGTTTGCTCACAAGTACCAAGGGGATAATGGTGTTGAAAACTGAGCTATAATTGATGAAAAGTTGCCTAATGTAGGCATTTCTGTTGACCAGGTGATCCAAGGCCTAATGGAGAGCCAATGAGATTGGAACAATAATGGCAAAAGGCAAATTGCATTGGGTTCAGGTTATTGCTTAGGTAGGAGTTATTTTCTGGCCATGACCGACCTCTCATATCATTTTATTCCAGTAGATTAGAGGGCTATTGGGTGATAGTTATAGAGGCAGCACGCCTCAATATGATTGATGCCCTTTTGAAGCAGGCGGGAACCTCCAATTGCAGCAGTGAGAGATTGGAAATGTCCATGAACCCTCCAGTTAGTTGGCTAGCACAGGTTTTCAGTAAAAAATACAAAATGCCAGAGAAGCTCAGCAAGTCAAACAGTGTCCTTTATGTAGCAAAGGTGGAAATACATAACAAATGTTTCAGGCTTGAGCCCTTCATCGCATCAAGCCTGAAACGTTGGTTAAGTATTTCTACCTTTGCTACATAATGGACACTGTTTGACCTGCTGAGCTTCTCCAGCATTTTGTGTTTTTTTTTTAACTACAACCACGATGTCTCCAGATTTTCATGGTTTACTACAGGTTATCAGTACCCTGCCAGGTACACCATCAGGGCCTGACACTTGGTGGCGGTTCACCCTATTGAAAGATATTCTGACATTGGCCTCTGAAACAGATATCACAGGGTTGACAGCTTTTATAGGAATTCTCATTGGTATGGTTGAATTCTCCTTTTCAAAGTGAGTGTAAAAAGTGTTCGGCTCACTGGGGAATGAAGTATCACAGCCATTTATAATGTCAGTTTTCTCCTTGTAGGATGTAATGGCCTGCAAGCACTGCTGCAACTGACGTGTATCTGATTCGATTTCTAACTTCATTCAGAATTGCTTCTTTATTGTTAAGATAGCCTTCCATAGGTTGAACCTGGTCTTCCTATAGCAGTCTGGATCACTGGCCTTAAAGCAGCAGGTTCTCTTTGCAACTGTATTGGTTTCACTGGGTGATCTGGTTTATTTCCCCTAATAATGATGTTGATAGCTTAACTATACATTTCCCCTTGTGCATATGGATGATAGGAATGTCTGGACAACTAATGACAGCAAAAACGTCTGGGATAAAAGGATTGCCATTTGAGCTGTTAGATAGGCTGAATGTTGCCTTCTCTCAGGAAACATGAAAAATAATACTTTACTCAATTTTACAAAGTTACACCACTAACAAGCTGAACTTTCTTTCTTTTGATTCAATATTTTGTAGGATAGGCATTTTGCTGAGAAGACCATCATTTAATGTCCATCCATAATTGTCCCAAACTGAAGACTCCACCACATTGATGAGTCCAGTCATACTTAACTAGAACAGAGAATGACAGAATTCCATTCCTGAAATTACATCAGTGAATCAATGACATTCTAGCAATTTCATGATTGCCATAATCAATATGAGTTTTTAATTCCAGCTTTATATAATTACTTTGAATATTCTTCCACAGGTGTAGTGGTGGGATTCAAACTTCTGCCTCCAGAATATTATCCAAACTTCAAGACACTTTTCCATTTTTTTTAACCACCATGTGGGTCATTTAGGTTACTGTGCAAAAATTACCCATGTACTCTACAATTTGTGATTTTGCATATCACAATCTATTGATCTCCATGTTCATAAGGACAAAGTTTACAAATCAAAAAACTATTATAGATCTTTATCTATTACCTTCAATCTGACATCCTGCTAACTAAATGCCACCACACTGACATTTTAATGTAACAACATGATTATTTTGATAGTTAATTCATTATGTACCTAATAAGTACCTATAAACCTTTTATTGAAGGCAATTACTCTCAATAAAAATGTAGAAAAGTAACTACACAGTACTGAATGTACATGTATGATAATTTAGAACAACTATTGACATTCTTTGTTTATTCTCTCATATTGACTGCAATATAATTCAAAACAATGTGCATTTAATTATTACATTGGAATTGCATAAGATGTAACTTCTGCATTGGGTAACAAGAGACCAAATATCTACAAGCCAAATCCAAACACTGCAATTATTAGAAATCTGATATAAAAGTACTCAACAGATCACCCATCACTTCAATCCTATTGAGATAAAAAGAAACTGCAGATGGTGGGTGGAATCTGAAACCAAAAGCAAACTACTGGAAGAACTCAGTGGATCAAATAACATCAATGAAGTCAGAGTGAAGGTTAATATTTTGGATCAAGTCTATGCATCAGGATTAAGAGTGGAGAAGGAAGATGGCCGGTATAGAAAGAAATGAGTGAAGGGTGAGCCAGGGGCAAAAGGTGACAGATGGACTAAGGAGGAGTGAAGGATGATGGACAGATGGAAACAGGTGGGGGGGGGGGGGGAGATTGGCCAGAGGGTTGGAGTTGGGAGATGTGGGTGACAGATAGAAGAAGACAAGGGAAAAAGAAAGGCAGATATAGAGCCAGATACGGGAATGGAGAATGAAGGTGTGATAGCTGCTGAAATATAATAACCAGGGACACACAAGCTGTCAGTGCTGGAATCTGATTAGGAAGCTTATAATGGAAACCATTAAGAGAGAAATGAAGGGCATATGGAACCATATAAGAGAGGAGCATAGTGTTAAATTAGAAAACTCAAATAATCTAGTTACATTGGACTCTGGTAGAACGGGATCAGTAGATTTTTTGCACTCTTGTATATTAATATACAAGCAGGTCCGACAGTGTCTATAGGGGGAAAGGAATATAACCAATGGTTCAGGCCTGAGCTCTTCATCAAGGTATGATAAAAGTATGTTACTCGTATCTTGTTAAAAAAATGGTGGCACTGCCAAAGCTGCAATAATGGCAGCGCTGCCACTGGAGCGGACCCGTGCACAGCAGGGACTGGAGACATAGTACTCCCTCGTAGGGTCCAACCGCCTAGTCTGACTGCTGTTTGCTTCGTACAGGCTTTAAACGGCTCGTGAAAGGGGCCACCAGTGTTTTATTTTAAAATCCTGCAACCGTTGGGTCTAGGTCGAAGATAGCAGAACCTTTGTAGGGCAGCAGCCTTGAGGGTTTGCAGACTGAAGAAGTAGAGGACTGGTGCAGGGCACAAGAAAATGGGGAGACCAACCCCTGCATGAGAAGGAGAAGCAGAGGAGCCGACCAATGGGATGTGACCATGGCGGTGGACCATTGAGGGGCTCTGCAGCTGAAGAACACACAGAAGGTGAGCTATTGGTGACTTGAGGTGAGGAACCCACACAGGCTATGGGCTAGTAGTGACTGTGGTCAAAGATCCACATCAGGCTTTGGACTGCAGGAAACTGGCTCGAGACTGGCTAAAGGGGTGCCAGGAAACAGAACTGAGATGCGAGATTGTGCTGAGAGCTTGCTGATCGTGTCAGAGATTTAGATCTGGAGTTCAGGTTGCCGAAGATTTGGATTGAAAGCTGTGTGGCTGCGGAGGCTGCAGGACTGCTGGAGCCGAATCCATAGATTCGCAGTGACTCAGAGTTTCCCTTTTCCTTCTCTTTCTCTGACTGTAAAGGGAAACCAGGCAATTTCTGCTGCTGGCAAATCTTTGTCTGCCTTACAATAGACAAAAGAAAAATTGGTGTAATATCACACTTTCTGTTTTATTACATCACTATAAAAAAACCATGAATCACTACAACCCTACAACTAACTGAGCACATTTAGTATATTATAAATATTCCAGTGAACCCAGTAAGTTTAAAAGAATCAAAAGCAGGAACTGGAGCGCTGGTGTGTAATAAAGAGCATAGGAATTGCAGCTCTGGTGAGTAAAAAGAGTGCAGGAATATCTCTGGATATCTTTCAAGCAGGCAATTAGGATTTGTAAATAAAAGTAACATCCCAAAATCTAATTGTAGTAGGGAGTTGCCAACATTGTTGTATATTAATATTTTAATAAGTTCATAATTGAGAAAATACACAAAAAGGCTGGAGAAACTCAGCACTTCCCACAGCATCCATAGGAGGCAGAGAAATGTAACCACTGTTTCAGACCACTTCGTCAAAGTATGAGCAAAAAGCAGGCAGACAAATCTATTGGAACTCTTTGAAGAAGTGACACTAGATGTGTATTTGTATTTTCAGAAGGCCTTCGACAAGGTGCTGCACATGAGGCTACTTAACAAGATTAGAGCCCATTCTTTTCTTTCTTTGGCTTGTCTTCGCGGACGAAGATTTATGGAGGGGGTAAATGTCCACGTCAGCTGCAGGCTCGTTTGTGGCTGACAAGTCCGTTGCGGGACAGGCAGATACGGTTGCAGCGGTTGCAGGGGAAAATTGTTTGGTTGGGGTTGGGTGTTGGGTTTTTCCTCCTTTGACTTTTGTCAGTGAGGTGGGCTCTGCGGTCTTCTTCAAAGGAGGTTGCTGCCCGCCAAACTGTGAGGCGCCAAGATGCACGGTTTGAGGCGATATCAGCCCACTGGCGGTGGTCAATGTGGCAGGCACCAAGAGATTTCTTTAGGCAGTCCTTGTACCTTTTCTTTGGTGCACCTCTGTCACGGTGGCCAGTGGAGAGCTCGCCATATAACACGATCTTGGGAAGGCGATGGTCCTCCATTCTGGAGATGTGACCCACCCAGCGCAGCTGGATCTTCAGCAGCGTGGGCTCGATGCTGTCGACCTCTGCCATCTCGAGTACTTCGACGTTAGGGATGAAAGCGCTCCAATGAATGTTGAGGATGGAGCGGAGACAACGCTGGTGGAAGCGTTCTAGGAGCCGTAGGTGATGCCGGTAGAGGACCCATGATTCGGAGCCGAACAGGAGTGTGGGTATGACAACGGCTCTGTATACGCTTATCTTTGTGAGGTTTTTCAGTTGGTTGTTTTTCCAGACTCTTTTGTGTAGTCTTCCAAAGGCGCTATTTGCCTTGGCGAGTCTGTTGTCTATCTCGTTGTCGATCCTTGCATCTGATGAAATGGTGCAGCCGAGATAGGTAAACTGGTTGACCGTTTTGAGTTTTGTGTGCCCGATGGAGATGTGGGGGGGCTGCTAGTCATGGTGGGGAGCTGGCTGATGGAGGACCTCAGTTTTCTTCAGGCTGACTTCCAGGCCAAACATTTTGGCAGTTTCCGCAAAGCAGGACGTCAAGCGCTGAAGAGCTGGCTCTGAATGGGCAACTAAAGCAGCATCGTCTGCAAAGAGTAGTTCACGGACAAGTTTCTCTGTGTCTTGGTGTGAGCTTGCAGGCGCCTCAGATTGAAGAGACTGCCATCCGTGCGGTATCGGATGTAAACAGCATCTTCATTGTTGAGGTCTTTCATGGCTTGGTTCAGCATCATGCTGAAGAAGATTGAAAAGAGGGTTGGTGCGAGAACACAGCCTTGCTTCACGCCATTGTTAATGGAGAAGGGTTCAGAGAGCTCATTGCTGTATCTGACCCGACCTTGTTGGTTTTCGTGCAGTTGGATAATCATGTTGAGGAACTTCGGGGGGCATCTGATGTGCTCTAGTATTTGCCAAAGCCCTTTCCTGCTCACGGTGTCGAAGGCTTTGGTGAGGTCAACAAAGGTGATGTAGAGTCCTTTGATTTGTTCTCTGCACTTCTCTTGGAGCTGTCTGTGGGCAAAGACCATGTCAGTAGTTCCTCTGTTTGCGCGAAAGCCGCACTGTGATTCAAGGAGAATATTCTCGGCGACACTAGGTATTATTCTATTTAGTAGAATCCTAGCGAAGATTTTGCCTGCAATGGAGAGCAGCGTGATTCCCCTGTAGTTTGAGCAGTCTGATTTCTCGCCTTTGTTTTTGTACAGGGTGATGATGGTGGCATCACGAAGGTCCTGAGGCAGTTTTCCTTGGTCCCAACAAAGCTTGAAAAACTCATGCAGTTTGGCATGCAGAGTTTTGCCGCCAGCCTTCCAGACCTCTGTATAACAGGAAACATACAAGTGTGTTGCCTGATTGGCAGAAAGCAATGAGTTAGAATACAGGGATCTTATTCTGAATGGCTGCCAGTTGCTAGTGGTGTTCAACAAGGGTTGGTTGTAGATTAATGATTTAGATTATGGAATGAATGGCATTGTGGCCAGGTTGGCAGATGATATGAAGGTAGGTGGAAAATCAGGTTGTGTTGAGGAAACAGGGAGGATACAGAAGGACTTAGACAGATTAGGAAAATGGCCAGAGAAGAGGCAAATGAAATATAATGTCAGAAAGTGTGCAGTCATGCACTTGGGTTGAAAAAATAAATGGGCAGATTTTTAAAATCGGGAAAAAATTGAAGATAGATGCAAAGATGATGAAGAAGACAAATGTAATGCTGTCATTAATTTAAAAAGGAATAGTATTCCACTTGAGAAAAATTACTTACTGTTTAAAAGATAAATTTTTTTTTGCAAAATATGGAGCCCATATTTACAAACTATTGGTATAAAATTTAAATTAATCTCAAACATTCCCTTTTTCCTGTGGGTCTCCATAAGTTTAAAAATATTGGAAAGTGAAGTGCTCTTGTTGTGGTTTTCTTGCCCCTTTTTCTTTTTCTCTTTTCTTTAGTTTGTAGGGGGTTGGGGGGAGGAGGTGGTGGGGGAGACTTCGAGGAGGGTTTTCTTTCTTTTGTATTTTTTACTTTCTTTTTTATATATAGAAAATACCACGTATTTGGATTAAGTTTGAAATATTGTGATTAAGTGGTTTTATATTAAATAAAATATGGAAAAAATTGAAAAGAAATAGAATGTAAGAGCAGGGATGTGATGTTGAGACTTTATAAGGCATTGATGAGACCTTATAGTATATTGTGAGTAGTTTTTGGCATCTCATTTAAGAAAGGATGTGCTGACATGAAAAGGGTTCAGAGGAATTTCAAAGGGATGATTCTGTGTATGAAACAGTTCTCACATGAGGTTTTGACAACTCTTGGCCTGTACATGTTGGAATTTAGGAGAATCAGGGGGGATCTCATTGAAACATTTTGAATGTTAAAAGGCATGGACAGAGCAGTGTAGAAAGGATTTTTTTCCCATGCTGGGAGAGTCTAGGACAAGAGGGCACAACTTCATGATCGAAGAGCATCCGCTTAGAACAGAGATATGTAGGATTTTTTTCAGCCATAGGGTGGTAAATCTGAGGAATCTGTTGTCACAGGTGGTTGTTAATTTAAGGCAGAGATTGATAGGTTCTTGATTAGCAAGAACATCAAATGTTATGGGGAGAAGGCTGGGCAGTGGGGCTAAGAGGGAAAATGGATCAGTTCATGATTAAATGGCAGGGCACATTCAATGGCCTGAATAGCCTATTTCTGCTCCAACAGTGCCCTCTATAATGTTTGGGATGAAGACACTTTTTTCTTTATTTGACCCTGTGCTCTACAATTTTAAATTTGTATCAAACAATTCATATGTGATTAAAGTGCACATTCCAGATTTTATTCAAGGTTATTTTTATGACAGAAAAAAAAAATAGTCCATCTAGGACACAGTAACAACAACTGAGTTTATAATTCTTCTTCCCACATGCACTCTTTGAAGATCTTGCACAAATTCTTTTGCTTGTGCAAAATTCAAAACTAATTTATTTGGACCCCCAGACAGGAAAATCTTCAAGGTTGAAGGATGACACAGCACAAATCAATATCCTTTTCCCAAAGAGTCTTCTTAACTGAGTTAAATTCTCTTCTTCTCTTTAATAGATCTGCACTTATATCAGGGTAGAACGAAACACTACCCCCTTCATATTCAAGTGGGCCTTTCCTTGCTCTTACCCCTTCTGCCATAAGGCTCAAGATCTTCTCTTTATCTTGATATCAAAGGAGTTTAATTAACACAGCGTGGGGGTTCTGATTTGAAAGTGGTTTTCCTCTAATCCTTCAATCTCAACTGGGTAAAATTCTGTGCTTCCAAAATGTCAGGAATCCATTAAAAAAAATTAAGCCTTGCTTCTCTAAGACTAACTATTTTAATATTATTTCTTCTACTGAAATTTTCCAATCTGTCTATACTTTTGGTGAAGCTTTTGATTTTTCATAGTCAAAGCAGTGTCTTCCACTCTTGTCACTTTATCATCAACTTGTTGCATTTCTTCCTGCACCTTCTTTACTTTCCCATCCATCTTATCTAACTTTTATTCACTGCATCCAAAACTCTTTTTATTTCCCTTCATTTCCCCTATCATTCCTTGAAGCTCTCTTAATCATTCAATGTTGCTTATATCCTTTATTTTACTTTTTAAAATCTTAACTTCTTTCAATACTTCTTCATGTTGGTGTTCTTCATCTTCTTCACTCCAGACCCTTGTAGCCCAACTCCTCTTCTTCCACTGCTCTAGCTGAAGGTCTGAACTTCTCGTGCATGCACATTGTACTTTTGGATTCTTTCTCGACAGCATCTCTCCGCTGCTGTGGACAAGTGACATAAATAGGTAGCCATTCCATAGGTTCACTTACCCAGAGAACAGTTCGAATACTAACTGGTTCAAACGATGGAAGACTCAAATCTCTTCTAGTCTTCTCTTCACGTTGGGCCCCAGGTAGGAAGCATTTTAAAAGTATTGTTTCAGTGTTTAAATGTACTTCAAAAAACGTAATTACGCTAAAATATAACTTATTTAGTATGTTTTTACTAATTTACCAGGAGAGTCAATTTCCTACATCTTAACCCTATAGTATCATGAGAGGCTCCTCGATCCGCCTCCTCCTTGATTCCCTCATTCACTTATCTCTTTTCACCTATCGCCCCCTTGTCAGCTACCCCTCTGACTGCAGGAAATCCTAAACTAGTACCCACACCACCTCTCTCACCACCATATGGGGGCCAAAACAGTCCTTAAAAGTGAACCTAAACTGCACTTGTGAATCTTCAGGGGTAATTTACTGCATCTGGTGCTTTCATCTACATTCAGCCTTTCTGGTGCATGCTGAACTATTATTCTGCCTTGTTCCACTGTCCTGCACCCAGTCCATATCCTTCCATACCCATCCCATCCATGTATCCATCCAAATTTCTCTTAAATGTTGAAATCGAACCTATGGAGACATGTCACATGATGTGGTAGAGACGGGAAGCAGAGTCCTGCCTCTCCCGGAGAATTGTTAAAAAAAAGAGAAAGAAAGACAAAAAAACAACATTTAATAAATTAACTTGGAGGAAAACATACATTTAAACCTTATCAGAATGTCACCAAAGATGAACAAACCTGCAGCAACAACCTTTGGGGCCCAACTAGTCTGAGACGATAGACAGTTGTAGAGTCCTCCTCAAAGAAGAAAGCCTTGGGCTGAGGTTTGACATGGCCCCCCATGTAAGTGATTCACCTGCTGGGGCATGTCAGGACAGGGAAAAAATACTCAGTGCAGCGGCAAAGGGAGCAAAGGCAAGAGGAGGACCGTTGGAAGTCGAGGGAGGCAAAGTATTATTCTGTCCAGGTATAAGTGCAGAATTGATGAAACAGAGATGGGAATTCAACCCAGTAAAAAGATCCCTTTGGCAGAAAGGATATAATTTCATGCTTTGACATCCAGCAACTCTGAAGATTACAATGTCAAGAGGTGAAAATAAATTTTTCTCCAATCTTCAACATGCAACAGACTTTGTTTTTCCAAACTTTAAAGATTGAAATGGTGTATACATTTTTAAGAAATTTTTTTTTTTAATTTTTATGTATTTCTCTTGCATATAAAGAATGAAAGAGTATTACTCTGGGAATACGCTGGGGGACTCGGGATGGTGTGGACCTGTGTGTATTGCCACAACCCATAAAATGGAGGGGGTAGTGTTGAAATATATATATTATCAATAATCTACAGGGGGTATTCTATATTTTTATTTTCTTCTACTTCATTACTTATTTCTTCTTTCCATTTGAATTGTTGGAGACTGTGCATTTTGCCCTGGAGGATAACGATTGATCTATAGGGGGACGGTGTGGGTCAAGGGGAAGGGAGGAGTTGAAAGACTTGACAAGATTCACCTCTGTAGGGATGAGTAATACAGTGAATTTTTTATTTTAATGTTAATGACTTCAATGGCCCAGTGAAAAGAAGGAGGATATTGACATGTAGCTGACCCGCTACAAAGAAACACACACACAGACAGTGTGGCAGGTTAAGCTCACTCATTTACTAGGGTTGGAAAGGCTGACTGAGTCAGCCATATGAATAACAATAGCGGGCGACAATGTACATGCATATGGATGCCCTTCTTCCCCAGCCTTTTTCTACTGAGTTAGCTGGGCAGCTTGACCAATGCCACTTTAAGGCTGTTGGTCTGATGATGCCCCAGCTTCTACCTCCATCGGTTCATTGTCCTGGGAGTCGCTTTAGCGATCACACTCCGCATCTGCTGCCGCGCGATGTGCCAGCCCGATTTCCGCAATTGCGGGCCGCCATAGGAAACCAGAGTGTAGTATCAGGCACTCGGTGTCAGCGAAGGGCTACTTCACCTCCTTATTTTGGCCATTTCCCCTTAGTCTTTCAGTCCCAAAGGAAGATCTCAACCCAAAATGTTAAACTGTCCATTTACCTCCATAGATATTGCCTGACTTTCTGAATTCTTCCAGCAATTTATTTATTTTTTTGCTTCTCTTTCCAACATCTATAATCTCTTATGTATTCAATGTGTTTCCATATTTTTGCACTGCAGTTAAACTCATGGAACATAAATATGACATCTTCCCATGAGACTCTGTGAAAATCAACGGCTGAATTTTTATTAGCTGAGATTGTATTTTCTTCGATTTTGTGTGGAGTCGACATGCTATTTTCAGGCTATTTACAGGCTGTTGATGGCATTTTACAAATAACACCTTATCTATAATACTAATGAAAATGCTGTCAATGGATGTTAACAAATTGGACTATGCAGCCATTTCTCAGCTTTGTAACATTAAAAACATTAATCTCATTATTGTTTCTGCTCCATTTTTTAAGTACTATTTTAAAAACATGAAGTTCAGGAGGATAATGTGTTGGATGCGGACACTGATGGAGTGGAAGGTGAGTAACAAAGAACTCTGTTCTCGTTAGATCTGTTTATTTCTGTCCCATGGAGAGAAATATATATCTTATTATTCTTGTTCTTTAATATCACTGCAGTCAGTTGTTGAAAGCTCTTAATTGGGAAAGAACTTGAGTATAAGAGTTGGAAATCATGTCACAGCTGGACAAAACATTGGTTGGGTTGCACTTGGAGCATTCTGTGAAGTTCTGACCACCGCATGATTAGAATTACATAATTAAACTAGAGAGGAGTCAGAAAAGATTCACAAGATTGTAATCAGGATTGGCAAGCTTGAGGCTTGGCGTGTTCCCTCTGAAACAAGGAAATTAACCTTGAACTTGAAGTTGAGAAATGAGATGATAAAGGTATATAGAATTATGAGAGGAATAGAAGCAGTAAGTAGCCACAGTCTATTTCCTCGGGTAAGGGTGTCTAAAACTAGAGGGTGTAGGTTTAAGTCGAGGAAGGGAAACCTTTTCACACAGGAAAAAAGTTGTTTCTGGAATAAGCTGCCAGAGGACGGTGTGCAGGCAGGTAATGGATCAACATCATGAAGGATATTTGAAAGGGCAGCTCACAGAGGGATATGGAATAATTACAGGCAAGTAGGATTCATATAGATAGACATGATGGCCATTATAGACACAGTGGGCTGAAGGGCCTATTTCTATGCTGTACAACTATAACTCTAGGATTGAGAACAATATTGAGTCAGTTGTCTTACCATGTGAAATTTGTGCATAATGCACGAGTCATCATGAAGCCAAATATATTCAGTCCCCTTCACAGTTTAGGACCAAGACATTTTTTTCTTTTATTTGCCCCTACGGTCCACAATTTTAAATTTGTAATCAAAGAGAGATTACCCAAACCTTAGATTACCAAAATCAACTGTTTGAAACATCATTAAGAAGAAAGGGTAATCATAAAGGGACTGGTAGGCCCAAGCAAGACTTCCATTGCTGATGACGCAAGAATTCTCATCATAATGAAGAAATTCCTCAAACGTCTGTTTGACAGATCAGAAAGACTCTTCAGGGGGCAGGTGTGGATGTGCCAATAACTATTGTCTGCAGAAGACCATGATCAGAAATACAGAGGCTACACTGCGAGATCATAGAGAGAGAGAGAGAGAAAGAATTTATAATTAAAGTTGGCACTGTTTAATTTTACAAAATAAACTGTTCCAATAATTTTAATGTGATAACTGTATTTGATACTCTTTGAATTAGAAACTCTGATTCCATTCCCGAGCCAAAACTAAATCTGCTGGAGCAACCCAGCAGGTTAAGCAGTATCAGTGACAGAAAATGAATGGTTGATGTCTTGAGCCATAACACTTCATTGAGATAACGTTATTTCTTTTACTTCCACTGATGTTGCTTGACTTGCTGATTTCATCCAGCAGATTGTGTTTAGCTTCAGATTCCAGCATATGCAGTCTTCTGCATAATTCCATTCCTGACCTAGCTGTTGCCCGAGGCTGACTATTGTTTGACAACTAGGTATATAAAAAGGTCATCAATCCAGAAGATGAATGCTCTTCCTCTCCCTCTGCTGGACCTGCTGAGAATTTCTAGCATTTTCTGTTTTTACTTCAGATTTAAAACATATTTTCTTCTTGAGTGTAAATTTAGGTTTTATCTTGACACTAAGTTGAACTTCAATAAACAATTCCTTTTTAACACAAATTTTTACAATACATTTTACTTCTACTCTGCCATGAACCACCTGCAACCATATCTTCCCTGTCGTTAGGTGATCACAACTGCACACAAGACTCCAATTCTGGCTTCACCATAAACTCCACACTTTGAAACTCAGTACTTTGATATATGAAGGCCAATATGACAAAAACTCTCTTTACAACTCTATCCACCTGTGACAGCACTTTCCCAGTTCCCTCTTCTACTGCACTCCTCAGTGCTCAACCGTTCACCGTCTTTTCATGGTTTGTCCTTCAAAACGCAACACCTCACAGTTGTTCATGTTAAATTCCATCTGCTGTTTATTCCAGCTGGTCCAGATCCCTCTGCAAGCTTTGAAAACCTTCCTTGCTGTCCACAACACTTCTGATCTGAGTATTGTCTGCAAAATTGCTGATCCAATCACCACATTGTTGTCCAGATTGTGGATCTAGATGACAAACTATGCTGGTCCCAGCACCGATCCCTGCAGCACACCACAAGTCACAGGCCTCCAGTCTGAGAAGTAATTGTCCACGGCCACTCACTGGCTTCTCCCACACAGCCAATGTTTTTGAATATTTTAATATGAGATTTCACATCCAAAGTACAGAGTACCTATGGATAGATGTTAAAATTCTCAAAGATACACTACACTTAAAATCACCAATGCCTGAAGAGAGCACACAAAATCAGTGAACCGGTGCGGACTCGAAAGGCCAACATGGCCTGTTTCCGCTCCGTAAATGGTTATATGGTTATATCTTGTATCTACACTGTTATTCATATTAACCTTGACTATTGCAGCATTCTCATACTTGGCTTTCCAACATATTTTAGAACTCACCCAAAATTCTGCTGCTCATTTCAGAACCTAACATAAAAACTCATTCACCCATCACCCATCTGCTCATTGGCAGCTATTTCTCTGAGTCCAGCAATTCCTTGATTTTAAGATTCTCACATCCATGTTTAAATACTCCAAAACCTCATTCTTTGCAATAATTTTATTCTCCCTCAGCCAACAATATGCATCTGTTGTGCATCCTCCACAGTCTTTGCCCATTATCAGTTGATCTTTTAACTGTCTAACATTAAATGAAGCAGTTCCTTCACTAGATTTATCTGCCTCTTCATTTCTCCCTTCTTTAATCATCTAAACTAATATTTCTTTCTCTAGTTTGTTATCATTCTTTGTTTCATTATGTCTGTGTGAAGTACAGTAGGCTGGCGGCAAAACTCTGCATGCCAAACTGCATGAGTTTTTCAAGCTTTGTTGGGACCAAGGTAAACTGCCTCAGGATCTTCGTGATGCCACCATCATCACCCTGTACAAAAACAAAGGCGAGAAATCAGACTGCTCAAACTACAGGGGAATCACGTTGCTCTCCATTGCAGGCAAAATCTTCGCTAGGATTCTACTAAATAGAATAATACCTAGTGTCGCTGAGAATATTCTCCCAGAATCACAGTGCGGCTTTCGCGCTAACAGAGGAACCACTGACATGGTCTTTGCCCTCAGACAGCTCCAAGAAAAGTGTAGAGAACAAAACAAAGGACTCTACATCACCTTTGTTGACCTCACCAAAGCCTTCGACACCGTGAGCAGGAAAGGGCTTTGGCAAATACTCGAGCGCATCGGATGTCCCCCAAAGTTCCTCAACATGATTATCCAACTGCACGAAAACCAACAAGGTCGGGTCAGATACAGCAATGAGCTCTCTGAACCCTTCTCCATTAACAATGGCGTGAAGCAAGGCTGTGTTCTCGCACCAACCCTCTTTTCAATCTTCTTCAGCATGATGCTGAACCAAGCCATGAAAGACCCCAACAATGAAGACGCTGTTTACATCCGGTACCGCACGGATGGCAGTCTCTTCAATCTGAGGCGCCTGCAAGCTCACACCAAGACACAAGAGAAACTTGTCCGTGAACTACTCTTTGCAGATGATGCCGCTTTAGTTGCCCATTCAGAGCCAGCTCTTCAGCGCTTGACGTCCTGCTTTGCGGAAACTGCCAAAATGTTTGGCCTGGAAGTCAGCCTGAAGAAAACTGAGGTCCTCCATCAGCCAGCTCCCCACCATGACTACCAGCCCCCCCACATCTCCATCGGGCACACAAAACTCAAAACGGTCAACCAGTTTACCTATCTCGGCTGCACCATTTCATCAGATGCAAGGATCGACAATGAGATAGACAACAGACTCGCCAAGGCAAATAGCGCCTTTGGAAGACTACACAAAAGAGTCTGGAAAAACAACCAACTGAAAAACCTCACAAAGATAAGCGTATACAGAGCCGTTGTCATACCCACACTCCTGTTCGGCTCCGAATCATGGGTCCTCTACCGGCACCACCTACGGCTCCTAGAACGCTTCCACCAGCGTTGTCTCCGCTCCATCCTCAACATCCATTGGAGCGCTCACACCCCTAACGTCGAGGTACTCGAGATGGCAGAGGTCGACAGCATCGAGTCCACGCTGCTGAAGATCCAGCTGCGCTGGATGGGTCACGTCTCCAGAATGGAGGACCATCGCCTTCCCAAGATCGTATTATATGGCGAGCTCTCCACTGGCCACCGTGACAGAGGTGCACCAAAGAAAAGGTACAAGGACTGCCTAAAGAAATCTCTTGGTGCCTGCCACATTGACCACCGCCAGTGGGCTGATAACGCCTCAAACCGTGCATCTTGGCGCCTCACAGTTTGGCGGGCAGCAGCCTCCTTTGAAGAAGACCGCAGAGCCCACCTCACTGACAAAAGGCAAAGGAGGAAAAACCCAACACCCAACCCCAACCAACCAATTTTCCCTTGCAACCGCTGCAATCGTGTCTGCCTGTCCCGCATCGGACTGGTCAGCCACAAACGAGCCTGCAGCTGACGTGGACTTTTTACCCCCTCCATAAATCTTCGTCCGCGAAGCCAAGCCAAAGAAGAAGAAAAAAAAAGAAGAATAAGATAGTGAAGATATTAAATGGATGTTGTAGATGACACTTTACAATCTCTCATATTTCTCAATTTCAAAACTTCATCTTCACCGAAATGTAAGCGACGATATTCTGAATTACTATCTTATTAATTCAATAAATCAAACTCCGTAGATGCAGCTGTAAATAGCTTTAATTCGTTGATATAAATGGATAAACATTTTGCATTACTTCGCATTAAAATTTTCATAATGATGGATAAACAAAGCATTCGGCTATATTTTAAAGACATAATGATAATACAATAATAAGAGATGATTAATAGATGATTAAGACAAAATAAGATGAATTCAAAGAAAAGTATTCCAATGCTTACTACTCCTCCATGGTTCTTCGAAGAATGAAAGAAAGTTCCCATACACCCAGATATTACAACATATGATGTCATAGTAACTATGGTAGCACTACAAACAACCATCTTTCTTAAAGGGATAGTCATAAAATTAACTAAGAAGTAAAAACACAAGGTTTTAACCTTTACATTCTGGCCCCTAATTATTATATAGACATTAATGACTAATAATAATAATTACTACTACAGATACAAAAGCAATATAAGATTGAAAATGAAAACTTTTTTCTTCTTGTAAAAGACAGATTTTTGCAATAGGTCAATTTAAGTAACCAGTCTTGGTTTTAATCCGCACTTGCTGAACAAAACCTTTTTTGTCCAGAACGGTTTCCACAATTCTCCCCAGCAACCAAGAATTTCTTGGTGCAGAATTATCCATGATAATTACAATATCACTGCACACAAAATTGCATTTAGCTTTAGACCATTTATGTCCTTCTTGTAACAATGAAAGATATTCTTTAATCCATCTTTTCCAAATAAATTCGCAATACACTGCACATATCTCCATCTGCATCTTACATAAATATCTTCTTTCTGAAATTGACCTGGAGGCATTAAAGCTTTAAATTTAAGAAGTAAGAGATGATTCGATGTAAGCACCTAAATGTTATTTGAATTGACACAAATTTTTGTTCTTGAACAACTATTTAAAATGGCTTCCATTTCACACAATACTGTCTAAAGATTGTCATCATTCAGTATTTGACTATTCAAAATGGAATTATGAATTTTCTTGATTGATCTAATCATTCTTTCCCACACATCTCCATGATGTGATCCTGTGGGTGGGTTAAATATCCAATTAATTTCTTTTTGAAGTAATGCATCATGAATTTGATGTTGATTCCAATTTTGAATTGTTTTTCGTAACCATAGTTGAGCTCCTGTAAAGTTAGATTCATTATCAGAACATAATTCTTTTACTTGACCACATCTGGTGATAAAACGTTGAAGAACATTGATAAAAGAGTCTGTATCGAGTGATGACGCTACTTCAATATGAATATGCTCTTGTAGTCAAACAAGTAAAAATAGTTCAGTATCATTTTTCAACACTTCTTCCTCATTTTACTTGCAAAGGACCAAAATAATCAACTCCCATGTATGTAAATAGGGGTTCATCAGGTGAAACTCTGTTTTGTGGCAAATCCACCATTTGTTGTTGTCCAGGTTTAGCATTTGCACAATAAACAATTAACACATTTTGATATAATTCTTTTGATCAATGATAAAGCACCAAGAATACAACATTTCTGGTGTAATTCTGACAACACGTGATAACAACCACCGTGACCTGTTTTCTTATGTGTATATATTGAACAATCAATTCAGTAATATGAAATTCCTTAGCTAATATAATTGAATGTTTCACTTCTTCTGGCATTATTGCTTTTTCCAATCTTCCTCTTACTCTCAATGCATCATTTACAAGAATAAGATTTAGCATATAAACACGACTTGCCTTTGTAACATTCAAATTCTTCTTCAATTTTGATATCTCATTATCAAACACTTTTCTCGGACAAAAATGAACGATCTCTAATTCAGCTTTCGCCAACTCATCAACAGTTAGGCAACAGCTCTTATGAGACTTCAGATACTCTTTTTTGATATGATGTAAAAACATAGCTTTTAATCTAATAATCCATACTACTGCCCTTTTTCAAATGAAACCATGAAGAATAATAGAAAATTAATCAAATAATCAGATTTTTCTCAGTAGATATTTGAAAAGTATTCACATTAGTGTTTTGGATTTCTGGATCTTTCATTGAAACTTCTTTTAACTCTTCTGGATTTTGAGGCCATTCATCTTGAGATTGCAAAACAGATTGAGGACCAAACACCCAAGTGTTGGCTCTTTTCAGAAATGATTGAACCTTTGACCCTCATGAAGCCATATCAGCTGGATTATCCACTGTTTTAACATATCTTCATTGCAAAACCTCCTTGATTTCATTAATTCTGTTAGTCACAAACGTACGAAACCTCATGGTTTGTTGTTAATGTATTTACACACTGCTGTATTATCAGACCAAAACATAGAATCTGCTAACTCCATCTGTAATTCTATTCTTAATACAGTGTCCATTTTGCTCGCATAGTAGCGTCAATCAATTCCATTCAAGGTATGGTGACTGGCTTTAATGGAACCACTCTCCATGTTGCAGAAGAACCAAGGATCTCCACTAATACCATCATTTACATACCAAGGACCCCATCAATGCCATCAATTACAGCTCAAGGTCCTACATTTTCCCATTACAAATCCACAATGTACTCGCTCTTGGTTATTTTGCAGTATTAAGTATCTGACAGGTCCATAACCACCTTCACTTGTGTCAGCAAAATGATGTAACTGAGCAAATGCAGCAATTCGAAGTCTCTTGGTTTAAAATATCTGTTGACTTCAAAACTTTCTAACATTTAAGACTCTCAATTCAATTCATCCAATCTTGTGCAATGGAATCTGGTATAGCTTCATCCCATCCAAATTTTCTTCTGCAGAATTCTTGCAGTATTTTCTTGGCTATTAACACTACTGGTGCCTATATTCCCAAAGGATCATATATTGAGCTTAAGATTGAAAGAATACCTCTTCTTGTTAAAGGTTGTTCTTTTAATACAAATTTGAATTTGAAAACATCAGATTGAACACACCATTGCACCCCTAGAATTCTTTCGACAGGTAGAACGTCACAATCCAAGTCAAGATGTTTCTGTCTCAGGAATAGCAGCCAATACATCTTGACTGTTCTAAACCATTTCATAAGGAAGAAACCTCCTTTATTACAGGTCTCTTTTAAATCATGATAAAGATCTATTGCTTTTTTTTTCCAAAACCACTGAAGTAAGACAATCATCAACATATAAATTATCCCTGATGATGTTTATAGCCTGAGAACTAAATTGCTCTTAATTATCTTCAGCACATTTCCTGAGAGAAAGTTTGCACAATTCGGTGACAATGTTGCTCCAAATAAATGAACTATCATTTGTATTCAATCATATCTTTACTGTAATCTCCATTAAATATGCACATGCCATTCCAAAAATTGTACAACACCCTCAAAAGTGGCATTTTTTTCAGGAAGAACCTTAAACTCTGCAACTTTGGTTCTCCATGAGTCCCTCAGCATATGGTAATTTATTGACAATCATCAACAAATTAGCAAGCAAATTCAGCTCGTGCACTACTTCCCATTGCGTTACAACTTCCTCTCAGAAAGAGTTCATATACTTGCAAAGCCTTTGCATTCTCTGATTTTATAACTGGCCAAGAAAGAATCTTGTCTCTGTGGGCCTTTGCCATTTTATGTTCATTGCCATAATGGTGACGCATTAATTCTTTTGGCCTTTTAAAACCTTGGTCTGGATCCATATATTGGCAACTTTTGACCTACTCCTTCACCTGTCCTCCAGTTTACTGTTCCAGGTAATAAAGATGATCTTGACCGTTTTTAGTATTATTTTCAATGTGATGTTCAAAGGAATTTAGGAGTGTCAGATATTGTAATGGATCTCCATTAAAAACTGGAATTTCCTTCTTAGGTAAACAATAGGAACCTTGTTGCTGTGCTAACATAGCAGAAATTTCATTTTGTTTTGGTGAGTGATAATATATTGTCTTGTCCACTGTGGCTTGCGATTGGTTGTCTTGCTGTGAATGGAGCATACGGAACTTGAACTGGTGCCATAGGTGTAGGATCTTGAGCTGTAACTGATGGCATTGATGGGGTCCTTGGTATGTAAGTGATGGTATTGGTGTAGATCCTTGGTTCTTCTCCAACATGAAGAGACAGCAATTGGTGAGTATTGCATGGTTGAACCTTTTTGAAATGCTCTCCTTTCGGGAAGATTTATACATTGTGCGCTCGGAAAAGTTAGAATGTTGCCAGCCCTTTTCACGGGGTTAGTTATTGACATTCAAACATCAGCAGCACCGCCCGTGGCTCCTTGCTCGAGTAGACTTGATTCTTGTGGCTGTGGTACATATTGACTTGCTGGAATGTTAGGTGATGGCCCTTAGGGTATTTCACTTTGAATAAATAGATCTAGCAGAAGCCTGAGCCTTTACTCTGGCCACATTCATAGCATATTGTTCCTCAAGATCTAGTCTTTTCTTTTGTCTCTTCAATAATCTATCTTGCTTTTCTTGCTGAATCTTCATTTCAGTTCCTTGAACACTCTCACTGCTCTTTAGTTCTTTAATCTCCTCCAGCAGGAACCACACAATAATCTAGTGTTGAAACGTTAGATTTCTGAGCATCTCTGAATTTAAACCTGCTTAGTTAGCCATTCTATGGGTAAGTTCCTAAACTCTAGTTTTGCATTCATAAGATCTTCCCTTTTTCCTTTAAAAATATTGCTTAAAACATATCTATTCAATCAAACTTTCATTCAATCGAGGTAAATTCAGGTGGATAAATCCTCAGGGTCTGACTTTGAGGGAGGCTAATACAGAAACTATAAGGCCCAAGTAGAGGTAATTAAAACATCCTTGGGGCGTGGCCATGCGGATGTGTTTTTCCAAGCTCTCCAAGAAAAAATGCTAAAAGATGACCAAAAAGTGTTTTCTAATAGAATTTTTGCTTGAAAAATGTGCATACAACATTTGAATAAGAAGTGTCTCAGATGACTGGAAGATCGCACGTAAAAAAACCAAAGCCAATGACAAAAGAAGCTCTGGCTTCTACTTCTCAACAAACGCGAGAGACTGAAACACTTTTGCAAGAACTTGAAGGACAGGGACAACATTTCATGGGTGTGGAAAATGCTATGAAATAGCTCACCACTTCAGTGAAAGATATGGGTGAAGCAATAAATGATCTGTCTGAAAGAATGGATGGCACTGAGAGAGATCTCAGTAAACATGATAAACAGATTGAAGACTTGAAAAAACAAGCCAAACAATGGGCAATAGATAAGCAACCTTTTTAGATAAAATTGATCACATGGAAAACTTCAGTCAGAGAAACAATGTGAGAATAGTTAGCCTGAGAGAAGGTGTAGAAGGCAGAAATTCCGTGAAATTTTTTGAGACTTGGATTCCTCAAGTCCTTCACACCAATGAACTCAGTGATCATGTCCACATTAAATGTGCTCACCAAACGCTGGACTGAGGAGATTGGGTGAAACCAGCTCTCGACCCATTCTGGTAAGGCTACTAAACTTCAAACACAGAGAGACAATATTGAGAGTTGTATTTGAACATTCATGAAATACCCACTCTCCAATAAAGTGGGACAATACAGAGATTAGGTTTGTTCAGGACTTCAGTAATGGGGTAATCCAAAAGAGGAGAGAGTTCTATGTGATAAAGAGGCAACTCTGTGACAAGAACTTAAGATATGTAATGTTGTACCCAGCAACGTTGAGAGTGGAAATCTCAGAAGGCAATTAAAGACTCTTTAAAATGAAAGAAGAGGTGGAAGACTTCATTCAACAATTAAGAAGAAAACGAAGAGAAAAGAAAACAGACACAAGTTGATTGTGGAAAAATTAATGTAAATAAGATATTTTGTGGACAAAGCAATGTTTTTTTTGTGAAGGTGATCTTAATTATATTAAGAAATGCCAAAGTTTCATTCTAAGAGTATCAGGGTATACAGTAAATATGAATAAAAATGAAATTCTACCTTTAACCTTTGTCATGATTATGAACAATATAAAGCAAGCAGTATATTCAAGTAGAAAAATGAAGGGATCAAATATTTGGGAATTATGCTTGATAACAATTTGAATTATTTGTACAAATTGAACTATTCTCTCCTGCTGGCAAAAATAGAACAAGTCCTACAAAAATGGAAGGACCTGCCCCTAATAGGGAGAGTTAATTGTATCGAAATGAAGATAATGCCAAAAATTCAATATTGTTTCAATTAATACCAATACATTTACCAAAAGTGTTTTTTAAGACAATAAATAATTTAGTAAGTCAATTCCTATGGAATAATTCTTCTTTGGCTTGGCTTCGCGGACGAAGATTTATGGAGGGGGTAAATGTCCACGT
The DNA here is from genome assembly GCF_036971445.1 of Narcine bancroftii. Taxonomy (NCBI): domain Eukaryota; kingdom Metazoa; phylum Chordata; class Chondrichthyes; order Torpediniformes; family Narcinidae; genus Narcine; species Narcine bancroftii. The sequence continues at coordinate 83,155,750 of NC_091469.1, forward strand.
CAGCTGCAGGCTCGTTTGTGGCTGACAAGTCCGTTGCGGGACAGGCAGACACGGTTGCAGCGGTTGCAGGGGAAAATTGGTTGGTTGGGTGTTGGGTTTTTCCTCCTTTGACTTTTGTCAGTGAGGTGGGCTCTGCGGTCTTCTTCAAAGGAGATTGCTGCCTGCCAAACTGTGAGGCGCCAAGATGCACGGTTTGAGGCGATATCAGCCCACTGGCGGTGGTCAATGTGGCAGGCACCAAGAGATTTCTTTAGGCAGTCCTTGTACCTTTTCTTTGGTGCACCTCTGTCATGGTGGCCAGTGGAGTGCTCGCCATATAACACGATCTTGGGAAGGCGATGGTCCTCCATTCTGGAGACGTGACCCACCCAGCGCAGCTGGATCTTCAGCAGCGTGGACTCGATGCTGTCGACCTCTGCCATCTCGAGTACTTCGACGTTAGGGATGAAAGCGCTCCAATGAATGTTGAGGATGGAGTGGAGACAACGCTGGTGAATACTAAGAATAGCATTAAAAAAAATTGACATGGGAGCATAAACTAGGAGGACTGCGACTCCCAGATTTAAAAAAATATTACTTGACTGCAAAATTAAGATTTTTGGCATCTTTCTTTGATACAAACCCACCAAAATGGGTGCATATGGGATTACAAGGAATGGATGAAACAGTTATTAAAGATTTTATTTATAAATGGAATTTAAAACTAATTAGGAAAAAGACTTCAAATCCTATATTGATTCATATGGTAAGAAATTTGACAGGATATTAACAATAATATAGGAAGGAAACTGGAATTTCGTTAAGATCGCCATTATGTAATAACCTGATGCTACCTATGATGATGGGAAATAGGATTCTAAATATATGGCTACAAAAGGGGATCGGCCATATCGTGGACTGCTATAAAGATGGTGTCTTAATGTCATTTGAACAAATGAAGCAAACCTATCGAATTCCAAATGGTACTTTTCTTTGTTATCTGCAATTAAGGGCTTTTCTAAGATAAATTTGGGGAAATTATATGACTCTTTCGGGAGTAAGTGAATTGGAACACGCGTTAAGTATGGGTAATTTACCCAAATTTATTACCCAAAAATATTATGCCCCACAAATGGAAGGGAAAAATCCTGGATTACATAGATCAAAAGAAAGAAGGGAAGCAGATCTGGCAGGAAATATAGCAGAACAATCTTTGTCTGAATGGTGCAAAGATGGAGTAATCTTGATTATTAATGCACGGTATGGCTTGGTGCAATATAACTTTTTGCATCAATTATATTTGACCCCACAAAGACTACACATATCGAAACCAGAAATATCAGATAGATGCTTTTGATGTGTAATAGAGGAAGGAACATTTCTCCACTCTGTATGGTCATGTACAAAAGTTCATTCTTTCTGGCAAGAAATATTAGAAGTCTTAACAAGGGTAACCGAAGTTAACTTTCCAGGTAACCCGGAACTATATTTACTGGGAAATTTTATAGATATTAGCAATAACCTCACAGAGTTTCAAATATATTTTATTAAGTTTGCATTGGTGGTAGCCAAGAAATGTTTAGCAGTTACAGGGAAGTCAAATACACCGATTGCTCTGGCACGATGGATAACAGAAATGGACAGCTGTATACCTATGGAAAAGATCACATATAAAAAACAAATATGATACATCCCTCAAGATCTGACAACCATACTTGAATTATGTTAGTGCACAAGTACAATAATGCTGCTGTAAATTCATGGTCTTCCCTCAATTTTATATCTTTTTTAATAGAATGTAGATTGTAAGCTCCGACGGTGGATGGAAAGTCACAATATTAGTCTTTTATTTGTGTTAAGGGGAAGGGGGTAGTGGGGGGGGGGGAAGGGAAGAATGTAGATTGTAAGCTCCGACGGTGGATGGAAAGACACAATATTAGTCTTTTTTGTGTTAAAAGGAAGGGGGTAGTGGGAGGGGGGGGAACTAGAATGTTTATTGTTTGAAAATTTTGTTTTATTTGACTGAAGTTTGGTTAAGTTAATATGTTTAAATAGCATTTGTTATATATTAATATACAGATATTTATGAAAAATTTGTATTTTTAAAGAAAAACTCATATTTTACATGTAAGCTGAAAGCAGATTATTTTATTTTATTTATGTATATTTGATATATGTTTGAAAACCAACAATAAAATATTAAAAATAAAATTAAAACATCCTTGGCCATGAATGGGGTTTGGAGGATTGGAGGAAATCTAATATTGTACCATTGTTTAAAAAAACTATAGGTCTGGGCCTTGTGTTGAGATTTTAAATCAGAGGAAGGCCAATTTTGAGAAAATGAGAAAGGATCTAGAAAGCATGGATTGAAATGGGTTGTTTTCTGGCAAGAATGTGAAAGGTGAAATTTTGAGAGTGAAATTTGTATTTTCCTATAAGGATTAAAGGGTTAATAGGCATAACAAACCTAGCTTTTCAATGGATATTGGGATTCTGGTTAAGAGGAAGAGAGAGGTGTATAACAGGTATGGGCAACAAGGAACAAACGATGTACTTGAGGAATATAAAAAAAAGGAAAAAAAACTAGGGAAATCAGGAGGACTAAAAAGAGATATGAGGTTGTTTTAGCAAACAAGGTTTCTACAGTTATAGTAAGAGCAAAAGATAGTCAGGGGCAAAATTGGTCCTCTTGATGATCAGAGTGGTTGTCTAAGAATGGAGCCAGAAGAGATAGGGGAGATCTTGATTTTTTTTCATCAGTACAGTTTTTTTCTCTTTGGCTTGGCTTCGCGGACGAAGATTAATGGAGGAGTATGTCCATGTCTGCTGCAGGCTCGTTGGTGACTGAAAAGTCCGATGTGGGACAGGCAGGCACGGTTGCAGCGTTTGCAAGGGAAAATTGGTTGGTTGGGGTTGGGTGTTGGATTTTGCCTCCTTTGTCTTTTGTCAGTGAGGTGGGCTCTGCGGTCTTCTTCAAAGGAGGTTGCTGCCCGCCAAACTTGGAGGTGCCAAGATGCACGGTTAGAGCTGATATCAGCCCACTGGTGGTGGTCAATGTGGCAGGCACCAAGAGATTTCTTTAAGCAGTCCTTGTACCTCTTCTTTGGTGCACCTCTGTCTCGGTGGCCAGTGGAGAGCTCACCATAGAACACAATCTTGGGAAGGTGATGGTCATCCATTCTGGAGACGTGACCCACCTAGCGCAGTTGGGTCTTCAGCAGCATGGATTCGATGCTTGCAGACTCTGCCAGCTCGAGTACTTCGATGTTGGTGATGAAGTCATTCCAATGAATGTTCAGGATGGAGCGGAGACAGCGCTGATGGAAGCGTTCTAGGAGCCGTAGGTGATGCTGGTAGAGGACCCATGATTCGGAGCCGAATAGGAGCGTGGATATGACAACGGCTCTGTACACACTGATCTTTGTGTGTTTTTTCAGGTGGTTGTTTTTCCAGACTCTTTTGTGTAGTCTTTCAAAGGCGCTATTTGCCTTGGGGAGTCTGTTGTCTATCTCTTTGTCGATCCTTGCATCAGATGAAATGGTGCAGTACAGTATTTACTAAGGAAACTGGCACGGAGTCCAATGAAGTGAGGCAAACAAGCAGTGAGGTCATGGAACCTATACACATTATAGAAGAGGAGATGCTTGCTCTCTTAAAATGAATAAGGGTGGCTAAGACTCCCATGACCTGAAAAGGCATTTCCTTGGACCTTGAGAGAGGAAAGTGTAGAAATAGCAAGGGCCCTGACAGATGTATTTAAAATGGTCTTCTTTTTGAATATTTTATTTTTGATTTTTTTCAAAAATATACATAGTAAAAATTTCAGTATCACAATATATTAAACTTTTTCTTATAAACAGCAACAAACAAAAACAAAACAATCCCTCCCCCCTTCCAGACATATGAATCCACACTCTATCGGAGCTTACATATTTTTTAAATATATAGAATACAATTGGGGAAACATGTTTAAACATATATATAGTTGCATTTATAGTCCTTTTTCTTTTTGTTTATTATAGTATTTGGGCCCCTATGTGGTCCAGGTATGACTGGCAGATCTTGACAAAAGTGTTATATTTATTTTTTAAGTTATATGTGATTTTTTTTTTCCATAGGTATGCAGTTGTTCATTTCCACAGTCCATTGTGCTATAAATTGTGCTGGGAGTCAGACTTCCAAGTGATCACCATATATATTTTTTGCTACAGCCAGTACTCTTTTAATAAATGAGATTTGATATTTATTCAATTTGTTGCTTATTTCCATAAAATTACCTAGAAGATATAGCTCTGGGTCACCCGTGAAGGCCACTCCTGTTATCCTAGTTAATTTTTCTGTGATTTCGTGCCAAAATGGCCTCACCTTCACGCATAATCATGTAGCATGTAAAAAATGTTCCTGTCCCATTTGACATTTGAAACATGTCTCTGATATTTCTGCTTTTGATCTATGTAATTTCTGTGGGGTAAGATATAATTGGTGTAAACAACGCACCCCTACAGCCGACAAGGTTGTCATCCTGGGTGACTTCAATGCTCGTGTCGGCAAAGACTCAGAAACCTGGCCAGGAATCCTGGGCAAGCATGGCGTCGGCAAGTGCAATGACAATGGGCGCCTCCTGTTGGAGCTCTGCGCAGAACAGCGGCTTGTCATTACAAACACCCTTTTTCAGCAGAGGGACAGCCTTAAGACCACCTGGATGCATCCCCGATCCAAACACTGGCACCTCCTGGACTACATCCTGGTGCGAGAAAGTGACAAACGAGATGTGCTCCACACCAGGGTCATGCCTAGCGCGGAATGCCACACTGACCACCGGCTGGTTCGCTGCAAGCTCAACCTTCACTTCAAGCCAAAGCCCAGGAACAATAAAGCCCCCAGAAAGAGGTTCAATGTTGGAAACCTGCAGTCAGACGAAGCGAGAGAAAACTTCCAGGCAAACCTCAAAGCAAAGCTCAACGATGCAACCCGCCTCACGGACCCGTCCCCTGAAACCCTCTGGGATCAGTTGAAGACTACCATACTGCAATCCACTGAAGAGGTACTGGGCTTCTCCTCCAGGAAAAACAAGGATTGGTTTGACGAAAACAGCCAGGAAATCCAGGAGCTGCTGGCAAAGAAGCGAGCTGCCCACCAGGCTCACCTTACAAAGCCGTCCTGTCCAGAGAAGAAACAAGCCTTCCGTCGCGCATGCAGCCATCTTCAGCGCAAACTCCGGGAGATCCAAAATGGTGGTGGACTAGCCTCACCAAACGAACCCAGCTCAGCACGGACATTGGCGACTTCAGGGGTTTCTACGAGGCTCTAAAGGCTGTGTACGGCCCCTCACCCCAAGTCCAAAGCCCGCTGCGCAGCTCAGACGGCAAAGTCCTCCTCAGCGACAAGATCTCCATCCTCAACCGATGGTCAGAACACTTCCAATCTCTTTTCAGTGCCAACCGCTCAGTCCAAGATTCCGCCCTGCTCCAGCTCCCTCAACAGCCCCTAAGGCTAGAGCTGGATGAGGTTCTCACCCTGGATGAGACATATAAGGCAATTGAACAACTGAAAAGTGGCAAAGCAGCAGGTATGGATGGAATCCCCCCAGAGGTCTGCAAGGCTGGCGGCAAAACTCTGCATGCCAAACTGCATGAGTTTTTCAAGCTTTGTTGGAACCAAGGAAAACTGCCTCAGGATCTTCATGATGCCACCATCATCACCCTGTACAAAAACAAAGGCGAGAAATCAGACTGCTCAAACTACAGGGGAATCACGCTGCTCTCCATTGCAGGCAAAATCTTCGCTAGGATTCTACTAAATAGAATAATACCTAGTGTCGCCGAGAATATTCTCCCAGAATCACAGTGCAGCTTTCGCGCAAACAGGGGAACTACTGACATGGTCTTTGCCCTCAGACAGCTCCAAGAAAAGTGCAGAGAACAAAACAAAGGACTCTACATCACCTTTGTTGACCTCACCAAAGCCTTCGACACCGTGAGCAGGAAAGGGCTTTGGCAAATACTAGAGCGCATCGGATGTCCCCCAAAGTTCCTCAACATGATTATCCAACTGCACGAAAACCAACAAGGTCGGGTCAGATACAGCAATGAGCTCTCTGAACCCTTCTCCATTAACAATGGCATGAAGCAAGGCTGTGTTCTCGCACCAACCCTCTTTTCAATCTTCTTCAGCATGATGCTGAACCAAGCCATGAAAGACCCCAACAATGAAGACGCTGTTTACATCCGGTACCGCACGGATGGCAGTCTCTTCAATCTGAGGCGCCTGCAAGCTCACACCAAGACACAAGAGCAACTTGTCCGTGAACTACTCTTTGCAGACGATGCCGCTTTAGTTGCCCATTCAGAGCCAGCTCTTCAGCGCTTGACGTCCTGCTTTGCGGAAACTGCCAAAATGTTTGGCCTGGAAGTCAGCCTGAAGAAAACTGAGGTCCTCCATCAGCCAGCTCCCCACCATGACTACCAGCCCCCCCCACATCTCCATCGGGCACACAAAACTCAAAACGGTCAACCAGTTTACCTATCTCGGCTGCACCATTTCATCAGATGCAAGGATCGACAATGAGATAGACAACAGACTCGCCAAGGCAAATAGCGCCTTTGGAAGACTACACAAAAGAGTCTGGAAAAACAACCAACTGAAAAACCTCACAAAGATAAGCGTATATAGAGCCGTTGTCATACCCACACTCCTGTTCGGCTCCGAATCATGGGTCCTCTACCGGCACCACCTACGGCTCCTAGAACGCTTCCACCAGCGTTGTCTCCGCTCCATCCTCAACATCCATTGGAGCGCTTTCATCCCTAACGTCGAAGTACTCGAGATGGCAGAGGTCGACAGCATCGAGTCCACGCTGCTGAAGATCCAGCTGCGCTGGATGGGTCACGTCTCCAGAATGGAGGACCATCGCCTTCTCAAGATCGTGTTATATGGCGAGCTCTCCACTGGCCACCGTGACAGAGGTGCACCAAAGAAAAGGTACAAGGACTGCCTAAAGAAATCTCTTGGTGCCTGCCACATTGACCACCGCCAGTGGGCTGATAACGCCTCAAACCGTGCATCTTGGCGCCTCACAGTTTGGCGGGCAGCAACCTCCTTTGAAGAAGACCGCAGAGCCCACCTCACTGACAAAAGGCAAAGGAGGAAAAACCCAACCCCAACCAACCAATTTTCCCCTGCAACCGCTGCAACCGTGTCTGCCTGTCCCGCATCGGACTTGTCAGCCACAAACGAGCCTGAAGCTGACGTGGACTTTTACCTCCTCCATAAATCTTCGTCCGCGAAGCCAAGCCAAAGAAGAAGAAACAATTATACTGAACCAATCCATAACTGATGTCAAGCTGTCCATACACTGGAATTTGACCAGATTCTTTCTGAAATCACAACATCTAAGTCTGCCTCCCATCTTTCCCTTGACTGCTGTAACCCTGGTTTTGCACTTTTGCTCTGGACAGCATAGTACATTTTTGTAATAAATTTGGGTGTATTCCCCATCCAGACCGTTGGTTCTGTTTCACTAATTTCAGGTGGGGTCAACATTGGTCCCCATCTTTCTCTTAAGAACAATCTAAGCTGGAGAAAACTGAAGAAGGTCCCATTGGCAACTCCATATTTGTGTTTTAATTGTTCGAAGAACATAAAGAGTTCCTTCCATGTGGCAGTCTTCAATATACCTTATTCCTTTTATCATACCATGAATGCAATATTCTATTGCCCATGTTCACAGGCAAAAACACATTTTTACATAGTGGTGCTTTTATTGATATCACAACTTTTTTTTCCTATATATTCATCAATTTCTTGTCACGTTATGATCATATGTATTAGTATGGGATTATCTGTCTTTTTTTAGTGATTTGACACTTCATTTATAGATAAAATTCTTTGCTTCCCCCTCCTCCATTGAGTACATTCCCATTTGAATCCAAGAGGGGGGTTGTCTTCAAAGAAGGCTGCGAGAAATCTAGCCTGTGCAGCTAAGTAGCATTTTTTAAAGTCCTCCCAGCATGTCATCCTATGTCAGTTTTTCGTGATTCTTGGTACTTTATTATTCCATAGAAACTATTTAATATGATTGTTTAGTAGTTTAAAGATGTTTTTAAGTACCAGAATAGGCAGTAATTGAAAAAGGTACTGTAGTCTTGGCAGCACTTTCATTTTGACACAAATGTAAAGGTGAGTCTCTCTATTTCTGTAGGTCCCTTTCTATCTTCCCAAGAAGTGAAACATAATTTAGTTTATACAGATTTTGTAAGCTGTTGTCAATCACTATTCCAAGATATTTTATTCCATCCATCTTCCATTTAAATTTACTTCCTTTTTGGTATCTTTCATATTCAAAATTTTTTAATGGCATTATCTCACTTTTGTCCATATTTATTTTATAACTTGATTGTTATGAACCCAGAGGACCCCAAAAACCAACAGCAATAGAAATTCACCAAGATAAATGGTTACTTAAATGTTGCTTTTAATTATCTTTAAACATGAAAACAGGATTAAACTTATTACTATTAACTTAACTTAGCCCCTTCTAATTCTAAGCACACATGTATGTAATGTTCAGAAACGTTCTTTGATTCACAGTCCAATCTCACTTCTCACTCTTCCAAGTACACTGGTTGCAGGCAATTCTTATACTGTACACAGAATTTAACATTTATGAATTTCACCATGCTTTGGTGCTTGAAAGATAAATGGTTATTACTCAGGAAGGTTCTTGTTGGTTTTCAGAGAGAGATTTGTTGTTGGTTGGACCCCCACAATTGATTCCTTCTGATCAGCCACTTTAGAGTCTTGCCGAAGAAACTTGCCACATCTAGGTTTTCCATATATGATAACCTCTTTCTTTCAGTTTACCACAGAGTTCCTTTTTGTTTCCCTTATTTCAAGTGAAACAATAAGTCTTCTCCTGTTGTATGGACCACAAGGGCTATCACAACCTGTCTTCCAAATGGGGTTTTCCTCAAGCTTGCCAGCTTGTCATGTTCCAGTCCCAGCTGCTGCTGCTGCTGCTGAACTGTAGAACTGAATTCTCTCTCTCCTCTCTCTCATTCAGAGAAAAATCACATGACCCTCTTAGAACAGCATACTGCACTCAGACTGCAGCACTGGACCCAATCTTCTAGGCCAGTTCATCTGTTTCTTTCCAAAACAATAATCCATTACTCCATGTCCAATTAACATCTACTTGTGAAGTCCTTATAGGCATTCTTCAAAGGTTTCGCAAAGGAACTCAGAGCCTGGACTGTCCGGCTTGAGCCAAGCTCTTGTATTTTAAATGAGATCTGTTTTGAAGTGTTTGTATGTGACCTAAACTAAAAAAAACCTGTCACAATTTATCTCCTTTAAAACATTCTATAAACAATATAAAATATAACATAATCAGTCACACTGATATTCTTCCATATTTTTCTGGTGTTCCTTGTAATTTTTGTGAAGAATTATCTGAGTTTGATAGGTATAGTAGCATGTCTTTAGCAAATATACTAATTTTTTATTCTTGTCCAACTTTGAAGTCCTTTATATCTGGATCCCCCCCTTATTATTGACACCAGCGGTTCAATCACTAAAATAAAAAGAGCTAGGGACAGGGGCATCCCTGTCTACTTGATCTACTCAAGGGGACCACGACTGACATCTGATTATTGCTTATAATATTAGCTTGCAGTTAAAAAAATATTTAATATAAAACCACTTAACAAACATATCACAATATTTCAAATTTAATCCAAATACATGTTTTTATATATAAAAAAGGAAAGCAAAAAAAAACCCTCCTCTAAATACCCCCTAATCCCCTCCTCCCAACCCCCTACAAACTATAAAAAAAAGGAGATAAAGAAAAAGAAAAAGCAAAGGGAGAAGAAAACCACAAGGGGAGCACTTCACTTTCCAATATTTTTAAACATATTTATTCATAGACACCCATAGGAGAAAGGAAATATTTAAGATTCATATAAATTTTAACCAATAGTTTGTAAATATGGGCTCCATATTTCACAAAATGTATGATATTTAACTCTTAAATTGTAAGTAATTTTCTCAAGTGGAATACAACTCTGAACTTCTGCATTCCATCTGTCCATTCCCAAATCAATATCCGACTTCCAAGTTACCGCAATACATTTTCTAGCTATTGCAAAAGCAATTTGAACAAATTTTACTTGATACATATTCAATTTTAATTTAGGTTTAATTCCCCTAACATCTTCCAGTAAAAATAACATTGGATCCTGTGGGAATCTTACTCCAGTTATCATCCTAATAAATTATCCAAATCAAGCTGAAAAGGTTTAATTGTGGAACACTGCCAAGTCAAATGCAAAAAAGTACCAACTTCTTGTCCACATGTAAAACATAAATCTGAATAAATATAATTAATATTATGTGACTTTTGTGGTGTTAAATATAACTGATGAATAAAAATATATTGAAATATTGACATTCACATTTATTGTACTTTTCATACTCTCTCTACATATCTGAATCCATCTGTTGATCTATTTGCTTATTTAAATTTACCTCCCATTTATGTCTTGATTTATGAACTCCTTTTTGAGCCTTCTTTTGTAATAATTTATACATCTCTGAAATAATTTTCTTTATATCCCTATTACTTAATAATAATTCTACTTCTATCTCTGCTGGTAATACTAAATCTTGGCCAAAAATTTTACAAAGAAATCTCAACTTGATAATAACATAGTTTTGTATTTTCCAATATCTTTAGCTTGTGGTTTATGGTATAAAGATTTTATCCAGTTTATAAATGTTCTGCCTATGCCAAATTTTTCTAGTGTTTTAAATAAAAAGTACCATTCCAAACAGTCAAATGTTTTTTCCATGACCAGGCAGACTGTAATACTTGGATTCCATTTGAATTTTGACATGTGCATTATATTAAATAATTTTCCTAGACTATTTGAGGAGTGTCTTCCTTGATCTGTATGTATCAATTTTGGTCAATGTTGTCCTAACCTATTATCCAATGATTTCACTAGTATCTTGTGTTACGAGCCCAAATGACCCCAAAACCCAGCAGCAATAGATATTCACCATGACAAATGGTTTCTTAAACAAAAGTTGTTTTTAATTATCTTTAAACATGAAAAAAGAATCAAACCTTATCTCTATTAACTTAACAATCCAACTTAACCCCCTTCTAATTCTAAGTGCACATGTGTGTAATATGTGTATAAATTTAAGGAAGTTCTTTGGTTCTCATTTCTCATTCTTCCAAGTTCTCTGGTTACAAGCAATTCTTATTCTGTGCACAGAATTTAACATGTATAAAGTTCACCAGGCTTTGATGCTCGAAAGGTCAATGATTACTGCAGGAAGGTTCTTGTAGGTTTGCAAAGAGAGATGTGTTGTTCCAAGATTTCCACAACTGAGGTACCATCATTAGTCACCTCAATGTCTTGCTGATGAATCTTGCCTCATCAGGATTCTCCAGATGATAACCTCTTTCTTTCAGGCTACCACAGTGTTCCTTTCTGTTCCATTTATTCCAAAAGAAACATCAGTCAGATAGCACTTCCAGCCATCCACCACTCTGGAGCTTCTGTTTCAGTTCCCAGAAGCTTATCTTGGCTTGTTACAGCTTTTCCTGACTCACATTCAGTCAAAGACTCCCTTCTCTCTCTCTCTCTGAGACTCAAACTGCCAGGAAGCATGTGTTCTTCTCTCTCTCACCTGCAAAACCCCTGACCCTCTCCAGAAAACAATAGGGGTTAGTCTTTGGGTTCATCTGTTGTTTATAGGTAAACAAGAACCTCTCGATGACCTTTCTGTGAAGTGGTATTAGGAGACAGCCTGTCTCTTGCTGTGGCTTTAAAGACAATAGTCCATTCATTCACTTCAATTAACAAACACTTGTGAAATCTCCATAGCATTCTCCATAGTTTCTGTAAAGTCACTGAATATGAATATGAATTCTTCAGTATTTCAAATAGTATCATCTGCTTTAAAGTGTATGTAACCTACTCTACTTTCCCAATTTATCTCCCAAAAACATTCCCAAATATTCCATCACACTTGTAATTAGCATTTAACAGGGATATATGATGACATTTTTAATGGGTCCCTTCTTTTTACTAACACTGTAGCAATTGAGCTTGAGAATGATTTGGGGAGGGTCTGTGTTTCTACTGCTTGGTCCAGAATATCCACTAACAGGGAGATTTATAGTTTTTTTGAATTGTCTGTAAAACTCAGGGGGGGAATCCTCCTCCCCTGGTGACTTATTAGCTAATAGGGTACCCAGGGCCTTTTCAATTTCTTCCCTTGTAAAGGGAGTGTCTAGTTCTATACTTTCTCTCTCTTCTAGTTTTTAAAGTTCAATATACAACAAATATTCTTCCATTTCATTCTCATTTTTATAATTTTATGTAATATTATCTAAAAATGTAATTGATATCCTTTTGTTTATATGCCAGTGTCTGTCTCTGTTTTTACAGCATTTATCATTCTTGATGACTGTTTTAATCTGCTAAGATAAAACTTTGTGTGCACGTTCACCTAACTCATAATATTGTTGTTTAGATTTTAATATTGCTTTTTCTGTTCTATATAATTGTATTGCATTAGATCTTAGCTTTTTATTCTCCAGTAATCTGTATTCTTCTTGTAGACCTGTTCTTTGATTTTTTTTTCTAATTCTATAATATCATTCTCCAAATACATCCAACAATGCAAAAGCAATGTTTTTTTCAGGATTTTAGCCCTGCTTTGTTCAAACAAAGGAAGGAATTTGATGAAGTAAAGAGACAACTGCAATCTAAAAACTTTAAATATTCAATGACTTACCCAGCAACATTGAGGGTGGATGTTTCAGATGGTAATCAACAAATTTTCAAGAACAAAAAAGAAGTGGACAATCTTGTCCATTAATCCTTTTCTGTCGGTGTCCTATGTTTTTGCTTTGTCTTCTAGAGCCTTTAGTCTGTTTTTTTTTGTCCAGGTCAGCCTCCACTTGAGTCATTCATTCCATAAAATCTTCCATTATTTCTTTAATTTTTGATATCTTTTCCATTATGTCCCTTATCATTGATTCAACACTTGTGAAACAGGTGCACAAAGTTTCCAACTTGTTCAGGATGTAATTTTTCCAACTTGTTCAGAATGTAATATTTGGAGCCTTTTTTATGGCTATATCTTGGGCCAAACCCCCCCCCCCCCACAGCTCTGCTGGATTCAGCTGGTCCCAAGGCCCCTCCTGAGCCCCCCCACCCCCCATTGGAGTTTCACTCGATGTTCCTGGCTGAGCTGATGCTTCTTCAATTTTTGTTTTTGGTTGCCTTGGTCATTTAGCACTAGTTTTCTCCATTTTTGATGATAAAATTCTGTTTTTTTTAGCTTTCAGACCATCTTTTTAAAAACTTTTTATGGAGAGCTCTTTCAAAATATGTCTGCTCAGATCCTCAACAAGGCCACGCCCCTCTTTAAAATGGCCTTAGCCACAGGTGAGTTGCGGGATTGGTCAGTACCTCATATTTGTTTAAAAAAGGCTCCAAATATAACCAAGGAAATTATAGGCTGGTGAGCTTAACGTTATAGTAGGTGTAAGCTATAAGATAGCAAGTATTTGAATAGTCAGGGACTGATTAGGAAAAGTCAACTTGGCTTGCTGAGTAGTTGGTCATATTCAACAAGACTTATAGAGTTTTATGGGGAGATTACCAGGAAAGTTGATGAAGGAAAGGCTCTGGATGATGACTAACCACATGGGAAGTTAGCCAGGAACGTTCAGTCTCTCAGTAAACATGGTAGTAAACTGGATTTGATATTGGCTTTATGGTAGAATCCAGAGAGTGATAATGGATGATTGAATCTCAGAATGCAGGCCTGTAACTAATGGTGCATCTCAAGGATTGGTGCTGGGCGAATTTTTTTTCTTTTGTGGCAAATATCAGCAGCCTTGGTGACCATACCACCCCCCCCACCCCCACCCCCACTGGTTGCCATGGTGATGGCCATGTATCTCACTGGGTCCATTGTTGTTTTCCATCTATCTCAATGATCTAAATGATAATGTGTTAAATTAGATCAGTAAGTTTGCAGATGACACAAAGATTGAAGGTGTACTAGACAATAAGAAAGACTTTTAAAGCTTGCAGAGGGATCTGGACCAGCTGGAAAAATTGGCTGCAAAACTGCAGATGGAATTTAATGCAGACAAGTGTGAAGTTTGGATTTTGGAAGGACAAACCAAGGTAAGACATACACAGTAAATGGTAAGGCACTGGAGAGTGTGGAAGGACAGAGGGATCTGGGAATACAGATACATAATTCCTTGAAAATGGTGTCACAGGTAGATAGGGTCAATAAGAGACCTTTTGGCACATTCTCCTTCATAAATCAAAGTATCAAACCAGAGGACATAGGTTGAAGGTGAAAGGGGAGAAGTTTAAAGAAAATATAAGTGGGAATTTCTTCACACAGAGAGTGGTGGGAGCATGGAACATGCCACTATCTAAAGTGGTGAATATAAGTTCAATTATAAAATTTAGGAAAAATGTGGACAGGTGCATGGTTGGTAGGGGTATGGAGAAATATGGACTGGGTGCAGGCAAAAAAAAAAGATGGTTCATCAGCCAAGGGAAGATTTATTGCCTCACTATTTGAGGGTGCCCGTCCCCCCACCTCCTGCAAACAAATTGGAATATATTCAGTAAGTGTAAAGATAGCAGGAGAGTTTATATACAAATGGGACACTAAATTAATTTCAAAGAAAACCGATAACCTCAGAGATGACAAAGAATGAATCAATGTATTGGATTGAAGGTGGGGTTATCTACCAAAATGCCTTTTACCCAGAACAACTTAATACCCTTGACTCTGGGTAATAAAATCATGGACACCTTGTGCCAGAGGGGATCAGGTGTATCGAGCATTGTTGCAAGTGAAGGCAGCTCATGTCATTTGAGCAGTTGAGGAACAAATACAATTTGCTATATGCATATATAGGTACACAATCTTTTATTCGGAACCCTTGTGGGACAGTGTGTTCTGAATTTCAGATTTTTCCAGATTTCAGAAAGCCCACCCGAATTGTGCTACCATATCCACCCCACCCCCTTCCAGTCGCCCGGCCATCTCCCCCAACCGCGGTCCCTCGGCTGTCTCCCCCGACTGCCGGTCCCTCGGCGGCATCCCCCAACCGCCGGTCCCCACTTGCCGGATTTTGGAGCTTTCTGAAATTTAGATGTCCGGATAAAGGATTGTGTACCTGTAAAATCTTTCTTAAGGGAAAAATTGGGACCATCTATGACTGTACCTTGATGTAATTCTAATTCGACTGTGGAATTTGTGAAAATTTATCTCTAAGATGTATTACATATTCCAAAGTGAGGGCCCGAAGCCAAACTTACACAGGTTAAGAGAGAGATGGGAGTCGGATTTGGGGACAACAATCAATGAAGAGTGGAGGCAGGACCTATGTCTGGATAGCGTGACTAGAGTCATCAATGCCAGATACAGGATGGTGCAATACAATTTCTTGCACCATTTGTACCTCACACCACAAAAATTACATAAATCAAAACCAGAAATTAAAGAACTGTGCTTTAGGTGTGGTGTGGGGGATGGAACTTTTGTCCACTCCACCTGGCTTTCTGGGAAGACCTGGGGTACATTCTAAAAAAAATTACAAAAGTGGATTTTCCACAGGATCCAGAAGTGTACCTTCTGGGAGACGTTGGGGATGTGAGTTTTAGAATGACCAAATACCAAATTTCATTTGTGAAGGACGCCTTGGCAGTAGACAGGAAGTGTATAGTGGTTACTTGGAAGTCCAACTCCCAATTAAATACCACACGATTGTGAGAGATGTGTAAAACTGATATAAAAATATGAAGATGAGGAAACTAATATGGGTATATGATATATGGGTAAATGAATAAAGCCAGTATGAACAGGATGAGAAATGGATATTAGAATGTAGGAAGCAGTCAGTCTGAGTAAGATAAGGGTCTTCTAGCCCGAGATAGAATTAGCAGGTTTTGCATATGTAATTAGTAAGCCTAGACAGTTAGCAAGTTCTACATATGAAGAGGTTGTAGCCCTAAGAGTTGGAAAGGTGTAAATTAGAACAAAGACAGGTTTGTGAATAAGGACAATGAGGATAATGACATGATGAGACACCGACAGGATACCCCCTGGTCCTCCAAGTTCACAGAAACAGCACGTAGGCAGACAGGATTGCCTAATGCCAAACCTATCCAGGAGGCAGAAGAATGTAAGGGGGAGGGTATTCCTATACTGAAATAAACTGTATAAAAGTTGGGTGAGCCCCAGTGTATGTGTGTATTCCCAGGGTAAGGGGAAGCACCCAACTTTGCATTGTTGTATAATAAATGTTCTTTGTTCTCAATTTTTGTCTCGAGCAATTTCTGTGAAGGTACTTGAGCCAGCTCTTCAGCGCTTGACGTCCTGCTTTGCGGAAACTGCCAAAATGTTTGGCCTGGAAGTCAGCCTGAAGAAAACTGAGGTCCTCCATCAGCCAGCTCCCCACCATGACTACCAGCCCCCCCACGTCTCCATCGGGCACACAAAACTCAAAACGGTCAACCAGTTTACCTATCTCGGCTGCACCATTTCATCAGATGCAAGGATCGACAATGAGATAGACAACAGACTCGCCAAAACAAATAGCGCCTTTGGAAGACTACACAAAAGAGTCTGGAAAAACAACCAACTGAAAAACCTCACAAAGATAAGCGTATACAGAGCCGTTGTCATACCCACACTCCTGTTCGGCTCCGAATCATGGGTCCTCTACCGGCACCACCTACGGCTCCTAGAACGCTTCCACCAGCGTTGTCTCCGCTCCATCCTCAACATCCATTGGAGCGCTTTCATCCCTAACGTCGAAGTACTCGAGATGGCAGAGGTCGACAGCATCGAGTCCACGCTGCTGAAGATCCAGCTGCGCTGGATGGGTCACGTCTCCAGAATGGAGGACCATCGCCTTCCCAAGATCGTGTTACATGGCGAGCTCTCCACTGGCCACCGTGACAGAGGTGCACCAAAGAAAAGGTACAAGGACTGCCTAAAGAAATCTCTTGGTGCCTGCCACATTGACCACCGCCAGTGGGCTGATAACGCCTCAAACCGTGCATCTTGGCGCCTCACAGTTTGGCGGGCAGCAACCTCCTTTGAAGAAGACCGCAGAGCCCACCTCACTGACAAAAGGCAAAGGAGGAAAAACCCAACACCCAACCCCAACCAACCAATTTTCCCCTGCAACCGTGTCTGCCTGTCCCGCATCGGACTTGTCAGCCACAAACGAGCCTGCAGCTGACGTGGACTTTTTACCCCCTCCATAAAACTTTGTCCGCGAAGCCAAGCCAAAGACTTCTGTTTCTAACACGATGGAATATAGAAATGTACAACTGCATTCCCTTGGAGAAAATCACATACAATCTACGGAAGAAATATAACATATTTGTTAAGGTGTGTCAACTTTACTTGAAATATATTGGCACTCAGATTGATTAGTTCCCCCTTTTGAAATAGGGATACTGTAGTAATCTGTCCCAGCAGGGAAATGAATGTGATCAAAGAAGTGGGACATGGTGCAGGCAATGTGTTTCTTTAAGTCTCGTTTTGAGTTTTTTAAAAAACTCTTTTCAATTTAATTTAATTTAATTGTATCAATGTAATTTAATAGACTGTATTTTCAGTTGTACGAAGGAGGGAGGTGGGAGGTGGGATAAATACAAACTTTGTATGTTACATGAATGTAAAAAAAATGATTATAAGGTTTGAAATTTACGAGTCTATAAAATTTAATATGAAATATTTTTAAAAAAGATAATTTTGGCTTCTTTCTCATGGCTAGTAAAAAACTATTGACATGTTTTAATACAAGTATGAACAGAAACAGCTGAGATTATTTTCAATAAGTATAATTATTAATTACTACATTATTTTAGGTAATTGACCTTTTGTGCACACATTAATTTCCTTTGTCTTTGGGGGGCGGATGCCCCCCAAAGTTCCTCAACATGATTATCAAACTGCACGAAAACCAACAAGGTCGGGTCAGATACAGCAATGAGCTCTCTGAACCCTTCTCCATTAACAATGGCGTGAAGCAAGGCTGTGTTCTCGCACCAACCCTCTTTTCAATCTTTTTCAGCATGATGCTAAACCAAGCCATGAAAGACCTCAACAATGAAGACGCTGTTTACATTCGGTACCGCACGGATGGCAGTCTCTTCAATCTGAGGCACCTGCAAGCTCACACCAAGACACAAGAGAAACTTGTCCGTGAACTACTCTTTGCAGACGATGCCGCTTTAGTTGCCCATTCAGAGCCAGCTCTTCAGCGCTTGACGTCCTGTTTTGCGGAAACTGCCAAAATGTTTGGCCTGGAAGTCAGCCTGAAGAAATCTGAGGTCCTCCATCAGCCAGCTCCCCACTATGACTACCAGCCCCCCCACATCTCCATCGGGCACACAAAACTCAAAACGGTCAACCAGTTTACCTATCTCGGCTGCACCATTTCATCAGATGCAAGGATCGACAACGAGATAGACAACAGACTCGCCAAGGCAAATAGCGCCTTTGGAAGACTACATAAAAGAGTCTGGAAAAACAACCAACTGAAAAACCTCACAAAGATAAGCGTATACAGAGCCGTTGTCATACCCACACTCCTGTTCGGCTCCGAATCATGGGTCCTCTACCAGCATCACCTACGGCTCCTAGAATGCTTCCACCAGCGTTGTCTCTGCTCCATCCTCAACATTTATTGGAGCGCTTTCATCCCTAACGTCGAAGTACTCGAGATGGCAGAGTTCGACAGCATCGAGTCCACGCTGCTGAAGATCCAGCTGCGCTGGGTGGGTCACGTCTCCAGAATGGAGGACCATCGCCTTCCCAAGATCGTGTTTATATGGCGAGCTCTCCACTGGCCACCGTGACAGAGGTGCACCAAAGAAAAGGTACAAGGACTGCCTAAAGAAATCTCTTGGTGCCTGCCACATTGACCACCGCCAGTGGGCTGATATCGCCTCAAACCGTGCATCTTGGCGCCTCACAGTTTGGCGGGCAGCAACCTCAATTGAAGAAGACCACAGAGCCCATCTCACTGACAAAAGGCAAAGGAGGAAAAACCCAACACCCAACCTCAACCAACCAACCAATTTTCCACCGCAACCGCTGCAACCGTGTCTGCCTGTCCCGCATCGGACTTGTCAGCCACAAACGAGCCTGCAGCTGACGTGGACATTTACCCCCTCCATAAATCTTTGTCCGCGAAGCCAAGCCAAAGAAGAAAGAATTTCCTTTGCACACATGCGCACAGTTTAGAGGGAACAGTGGTCATGTTTAAACAATCTTGTAGCTTTTTTGAGGAAGTTACTAGGAATGTTGATTGAAAAAAGGGAGTAGATGTTGTCTACATCAAGTTTAGCAAAGTTTTTGACAAGCTCTCGCACAGGATATTAGTCAAGAAGGTCCAATCACTTGGTATTTAGGACAAGATAGTAAATTGAATTGGATATTGCATTTGTGGGAGAGCCAGAGAGTGGGAGGAGACAGTTGTCTCTCTACCTGGAGTGGTATTGTTGTTTGTCATATATATCACTGATCTGGTTGATAATATGGATCAGCAAATTCATTAAAGTCACTCTTCCAAGTAGATGTTTTTGCCACATGAAAGTGCTATCTTTAGCCTGAACCATGTTCATCCTATTTTCTCTCTTCATCTTTTGAAGATAAACAATTTTAAAAATAATTGAACTATTTCCTGCTGTCTGGGAATATTGCAAAAAATATTGCACAATCTTCTCCTTTACCAAGATTGCTTGACTTCCTTGTAAGTTTTAATTGGGGCTTTCTGAAGAGCTGCAAGTGTTTAGATTATCCACTATTTCTTTATCTTCCATTCTGTTTAATAAGTAACATTTTAACCTGTTGAGCTAGTTCAGCTCAAGCATTATGAATTTTAGCTTTGTATTTAGCCTCAGAAAATGTCTCCAAAAGTGTATAAACCGAAAGCATTAATTATTTTTGCATTTGTTCTGGAAACTGATCCACTGCATATTTATTTGTTGTTACTTCAGAGTCCCAGCCCTTGTGGTTGATTTCTTTATTTTTATTATAGTATCTCATCAATTGTTAAACTTTTACTTTTCAATATTTTTTGGAATACAGCTCTTTTGTGTTTCCCTCATAACTCCTCCTGTTGGTTAACTGCAAATGAGCCAGGGTCACATCAACCCAAAGCATTGCACACCTTGATGAAATGCACTTCTCTCCCTTATTAAACAACAATGTGCAAGTAATAAGTACTCACGGAGAAGGAAATGGCAGGTGTAATACAGTGCAGAGAAATGTATGATCATGCACTTTGGTAGAAGGAATAAAGGTAGAGATGATTTCCTAACGGAAACACCAGCGTCTGTCTGGGTCAGTAGCAGAGCATGAAGCACTGGCGCACCTCAGGACTGTGTGCTCAGCACGCTCCTGACCCATGACTGCATCACCAAATCAAGCTCCAAGCGTATCATCAAGTTTGCAGATGACACAACAGCAGTTGGCCTCATCAGCAACAATTATGAGTCGTACTACAGAGAAAAAAATGGAAAATCTGGTGAAATGGTACAAGAGTTACAACCTAAGTCTTAACATGGACAGAGTGAAGGAGATGATTGTGGACTTTAGGATGACCAGGAATGACCACCCTCCACCTCACCGAGATGCAGTTCCTTAAGGACCGAGTT
Organism: Narcine bancroftii; assembly: GCF_036971445.1. Classification (NCBI taxonomy): domain Eukaryota; kingdom Metazoa; phylum Chordata; class Chondrichthyes; order Torpediniformes; family Narcinidae; genus Narcine; species Narcine bancroftii. The sequence continues at coordinate 83,176,470 of NC_091469.1, forward strand.
GGGGAACTGGAGCTGCAACTTGAGGACCTACAGCTGGTAAGGGTGAGTGAGGAGTTGATAGATTCAACTTTCAGGGACATAGTTACCCCAAGACCAAATGTGTCAGGTAAGTGGGTAACTGTCAGGGGTGGGAAGAAAAATACCAGGAAAATGGAGAGCACACCTGTGAATATCCCTCTCAGTAACAGGTATATTTTGTTGGATGCTGTTGAGGGAAATGACCTGACAGAAGCTGGCAGCAGTGACCAGGTCACTGGCACTGAGCCTGGCATGGTGGACCAAAAGGTAAAGAGGAATGCAGTGGTCACTGGGGACTCCATTGTCAGAAATACAGACAGGAGATTCTGTGAGCCAGATAGGTATGCCCGCATGGTGTGCTGCCTCCCTGGTGCAAGGGTGCGGGATATCTCAAATTGGGTCCAGGGTATTCTAAAAGGGGAAGGCGAACTGCCTGATGTCTTGGTACATGTGGGTACCAATGACATAGATAAAAAGGAGGAAGTACTGAAAAAGGATTACAGAGAGCTAGGACAGAAACTAAGAAATAGGACAGCCAGGGTGGTGATCTCTGGTTTGCTACCTGTGCCAAGTGCAACTGAGGACAAAAATGGAAGGTTAAGAAAAATGAATGTGTGGCTGAGGGGCTGGTGTAAAGGACAGGGTTTTGGCTTCTTGGATCATTGGGATCTCTTTTGGGGAAGGCATGACCTCGACAAGAAGGATACCTAAACCCAAAAGGGGTTAATATATTGGCAGCTAGGTTTGGTACAGCCGTCGGGTGCGGTTTAAACTAATTTGGCAGGGGGGTGGGAACCTGTATGATAGGGCAAAGGACAGAAAAGATAAAACAGGAAAAGTTAGGTTAGGCAGCGAAAGTAAAAAATCAGAAAGAGCAAGGAGGGTGAAAAAAGCAAATCTGAAGGCTTTATATCTTAATGCAAGAAGCATTCGGAACAAGGTAGATGAATTAGCTGTGGAAATTGAGATAAACAAATATGATTTAATTGGGATTACAGAAACATGGCTGCAGAGTGGGCAAGCTTGGGAACTTAACATCCCGGGGTATATGATATTTAGGAGGGATCGGCAAGAAAGAAAAAGGTGTGGGGTAGTATTGATGGTGAGAGAAGGGACCGACACGATTGACAGGAAGGATATTAACTCAGAAGATGCGGAATCTATATGGGTAGAACTGAGGAATAGCAAGGGGCGGAAAACGTTAGTGGGGTGGTATATAGGCCTCCAAATAGTAGTGTAAAGGTGAGGGAAGGCATTAAAAGAGAAATTAGAAAAGCATGCAATAAGGGAACAGCTGTCATCATGGGAGATTTTAATTTGCATATAGATTGGACTAGTCAAATTGGTAAAAATACAGAGGAGGAGGAATTCCTTGAATGTTTAAGGGACGGTTATCTAGACCAATATGTCGAGGAACCAACTCGGGAGCAGGCCATTTTAGATTGGGTATTATGCAATGATAAGGGGCTAATCAGCAATCTTGTTGTGCGAGGCCCTTTGGGTAGGAGCGATCACAATATGATCGAATTCTCACTCGACATGGAGAGTGATGAAATTAAAACCGAGACTAAGGTCCTGAATTTAAATAAAGGGAATTATGATGGTATGAGACGGGAGTTGAGTAAGATTGATTGGGTGGTGTTTATGGGGGAGTTGACTGTGTGTAGACAATGGAAAACATTCACAGATCTAATGGAGAAATTGCAAAAATCGTTTATACCGGTTTGGCATAAAAATAAACCAAAAAAGGTGAATCAATCGTGGATAACAAGGGAAATTAGAGACAGCATTGGGTCCAAAGAGAGAGCATATCAATTGGCCAAAAAAAGTACCACAACCGAAGACTGGGAGCAGTTCAAGATGCACCAAAGGAGCACAAAGGGATTAATCAAGAGAGCAAAAATAAATTACGAAAGTAAGTTTACGGCAAATATAAAAACCGACTGCAAAAGCTTTTATAAATATGTCAAGAGGAAAAGATTGGTGAAATCCAGAGTAGGTCCTTTGCAGTTGGAATGAGGGGAATATATAATGGGGAATATATAATGGGGAATAAGGAAATGGCAGACCAGTTAAATTCTTACTTTAGTTCTGTTTTTACAAGAGAGGATACAAATAACCTCCCAAGGATGTTGGGAAACATAGAGACTAATGCAAGGGAGGAACTGAAAGAAATCAGAATCTCTAAGGACATGGGGTCTTGGGGAAATTGATGGGATTGAAGGCAGATAAATCCCAAGGGCCTGATAATCTACATCCTAGGGTACTCAAGGAAGTGGCCATTCAGATAGCAGATGCTTTAAGAATTATTTTCCAGAACTCAATAGACTCAGGATCAGTACCCATGGATTGGTGGGTAGCTAATGTTACCCCACTATTTAAAAAGGGGGGGTTGAGAAAAAGCGGGGAATTATCGGCCGGTGAGCCTTACATCAGTAGTGGGCAAAATGATGGAATCCATTATTAAGGATGTAATAGCGGAGCATATGACTAGCAGAGAAGGGATCGGACGGAGTCAACATGGATTTACTAAAGGTAAATCGTGCTTGACAAATCTATTGGAATTCTTTGAGATGGTGACAGGTAAAATAGATGGGGGAGAGCCAGTGGATGTGGTGTACCTGGACTTCCAAAAGGCCTTCGATAAGGTCCCACATAAATGACTGGCTTCCAAAATCAAAGCTCATGGGATTGGGGGCAAAGTATTGATGTGGATTGAGAACTGGCTGGCAGGTAGAAGACAGAGAGTTGGGATAAATGGCTTGTTTTCTGAGTGGCAGGCGGTGACCAGTGGGGTGCCACAGGGATCTGTCCTGGGACCCCAGCTGTTCACAATTTACATTAATGATCTGGATGAGGGGATTGGATGTAATATCTCCAAATTTGCAGATGACACTAAGCTAGGAGGGGTTGTGTGCACGGAAGAGGGGGTCAGGATGCTCCAATGTGATTTGGATAAATTGAGGGACTGGGCAGATACATGGCAAATGCAATACAATGTGGATAAATGTGAGGTTATCCACTTTGGTAATACAAACCGGAGGGCAGATTACTATTTGCCATGGGGAAGTGCAGAGAGACCTAGGGGTACTTGTACATCAGTCTCTGAAGGAGAGCATGCAGGTACAGCAGACAGTTAAAAAGGCAAATGGTATGTTGGCCTTCATATCAAGAGGGTTTGAGTATAGGAAAAAGGATACCTTACTGCAGCTGTACAGGGCCTTGGTGAGACCACACCTGGAGTATTGTGTGCAGTTTTCGTCACCTTATCTAAGGAAGGATGTTCTTGCATTGGAGGGAGTGCAGAGGCGATTCACCAGGCTGATACCTGGAATGGCAGGAATGACTTATGAGGAAAGATTGCGCAAATTGGGGTTGTACTCCCTGGAGTTTAGAAGATTGAGAGGGGATCTCATAGAGACATATAAAATTCTGGCAGGACTGGACAGAGTGGATGCAGATGGGATGTTTCCAATGATGGGAAAATCCAGAACCTGGGGCCATGGTTTGAGGATAATAGGCAAACCATTTAGGACCAAGATGAGGAGGAATTTCTATACCCAGAGGGTGGTGAATCTGTGGAATTCATTGCCACAGAGGGCAGTGGAGGCAGGTTCATTAAATATATTTAAGAGGGAATTAGATATATTTCTTCAGTGTAAGGGTATTAAAGGTTACGGAGAGAAGGCGGGGACGGGGTACTGAACTTTAAGATCAGCCATGATCTCGTTGAATGGCGGAGCAGGCTCGAAGGGTCGAATGACCTACTATGTCTATTTACACTCCTGTACAGAGTGTGGAGAGTACCAAATACTTTGGAGTTCATTTAACTAGTGACCTATCATGGGCATTCAACATCTCATTTGTCAGGAAGGCACAACAGTGACTGCATTTCCTGAGAAGACTGAGATGGGCAAGTCTAATAGACACCATTATGTTGATCTTCTACAGGAGCTCTATCAAGAGACCCCTGACCGGGTGTATCACAGTGTGGCAATGGTTGCTGTGGAGTAATGGATTGAAGGTCAATTCACAGGACCATAAGATCAACAATGGAGTCTCTATCCCACAATCAACATGATTTACCATGACTGTTGTCTAAAGAGAGAGTGCAAAATCATTGAGGATGCCTTCCACCCTGCACAAGGCTGAAGTACAGCTTCTTCCCACAGGTAGTGAGAATGTGGAACGACCATAGGAACTGCTCACACTAACCATCCAAGGCTCTCATATTCATGAAACAGCACAGAAACTGACCAGTTTGGCCCTTCTAGTCCATGTCAAACAACTTACACCTGGTCCCATTGACACACGCCCAACACATAACCTTTCATAACTCTCTCATCAATATACCTATCCAACTTTTCCTTAAATATTAAAATAGAGCCTGCATCTATCACTTTGGTTGGAAGCTTATTCCACACTCCCAACATCCTCTGAATGAAGAAATCCCCCATATTTCCCCTAAATTTTTCCCCCTTCAATCTCAATCTATGTCCTCTTGTTTGAATCTCCCCCACTCTCATTGGAAAAAGCCTGTCCACATTTACTTTATCTGTCCCCTTTTTAATTTTAAATTCTCTATGCTCCATGGAATAAAGTAAACAACAATGTTTAACTTTCCCTGTAACTCAAACCCTGAAACCCAGGCAACATTCTTGTAAATCTTTTCTGCACTCTCTCTATTTTGTTGATATCCTTCCTATAAATCGGTGACCAAAACTGCACATATTATTCCAAATTTGTCCTCACCAATATCTTATACTACTTCAACATGACATCTAAACTCCTGTACTCAATATTCTGATTTATGAAGGCCAATATACGAAAAGCTTTCTTCACCACCCTATGACTCCATTTTCAGGGAATTAGGTACCAGAATTCCTAAATGCCTTTGTCCTACTGCACAACTCAATTGTTTACCATTTAACATGTATGACCTTTGCTGATTAGTCCCACCGAAAAGTAGCACCTCACACTTATCAGTATTAAACTTATCTGCCATCTTTCACCCCACTCTTCTAACTGGCCAATATCCCATTGCAAATTTTGAAAACCTTATTCACTGTCCACAACACCACCAATCTTAGTATCATCTGCATACTTACTAATTCAATTTACCACCCTATCATCCAGATCATTAATATATATGACAAGCAACAATGGACCCAGTATCAATCCCCGTGGCACTCCACTAGTTACCAGCTTCCAAGTTGACAAACAATTTTCCAACACTACTCTGACATCTCCCAAACTATAGTTGAATCCATTTCACTACTTCAACATTAGTACCTAATGATTGAACCTTCCTAACTAACTCTTATGCGGAACCTTGATAAAGGCCTTACTCTTCTTGGCTTGGCTTCGCGGACGAAGATTTATAGAGGGGGTAAATGTCCATGTCAGCTGCAGGCTCATTTGTGGCTGACAAGTCCGATGCGGGACAGGCAGACACGGTTGCAGCAGTTGCAGGGGAAAATTGGTTAGTTGGGGTTGGGTGTTGGGTTTTTCCTCCTTTGTCTTTTGTCAGTGAGGTGGGCTCTGCGGCCTTCTTCAAAGGAGGTTGCTGCCCGCCGATCTGTGAGGCGCCAAGATGCACGGTTTGAGGCGATATCAGCCCACTGGCGGTGGTCAATGTGGCAGGCACCAAGAGATTTCTTTAGGCAGTCCTTGTACCTCTTCTTTGGTGCACCTCTGTCACAGTGGCCAGTGGAGAGCTCGCCATATAACACAATCTTGGGAAGGCGATGGTCCTCCATTCTGGAGATGTGACCCACCCAACGCAGCTGGATCTTCAGCAGCGTGGACTCGATTCTGTCGGCCTCTGCCATCTCGAGTACTTCGATGTTAGGGATGAAGTCGCTCCAATGAATGTTGAGGATGGAGCGGAGACAACGCTGGTGGAAGCGTTCTAGGAGCCGTAGGTGATGCCGGTAGAGGACCCATGATTCGGAGCCGAACAGGAGTGTGGATATGACAACGGCTCTGTATACGCTTATCTTTGTGAAGATTTTCAAGTCCATATAAACAACATCCACAGCCTTTCCCTAGTCAACCTTCTTAGTAACCTCCTCGAAAAACTCTATAAGATTTGTTAAACATGATCTACATGTACAAAACTATGTTGACTACTCCTAATCAATCTCTGTCTATCCAAATAATTGTATACACCATCTCTAAGAACACTCTCCACTAATTTACCTACCACTGACATCAGACTCACAGGCCTATAATTACCAGGTTTACTTTTAGAACCTTTTTTAAACAGTGGGACAATATGAGCTACCCTCCAATCCTCCATCACCTCCCCCAAAGCTAATGACATTTTAAATATTTCTGTTAGAGCCCCCAATATATGTACACTAACCTCCCTCAAGGTCCTAGGAAATATCTTGTGAGGACCTGGAGCTTTATATACCTTTATCCTCTTTAAAATAGCTAGTACGACCTCTTAATTAATCTGTATGTTTTCCATTACCAGTTTTCCTTACTTCACTTGACTCAATATTCTTCTCCCAAGTGTAATGGATAAATATTGGGAGGAATTTGGTAAGATTAGAGTGGGTTACATACATACACACATTTTAAAACATATTATTTGAAATTCTAAGAATTCATATTCAGTAACATTGCAGAAACTTTGGAGAATGATATGCACATTTTACAAGTAGGTGCTAATTGAAATGAATAGACCATTGTTTGGAATTGGAGACAGGTTGGCTGGTTGGATAACGACAAGGCTTCTGACCTTTCTGCAAAGTGCTCACAGAAGGATCACTCCTGGGTTTTGTTTACCTACGGCAACAGCTTGAACAAGAAGGATAACTCCTGTTGTTTGCTGAAGAAGGCGGGGGGGGGGTTTTGCAAGTGAGAAAGTCACATGGGCTTCCTGGCAGTTGGCAGTTGGAGAGAGAGAGAGAGACAAGCTCTCTGAGCCAGTGTGTGTGACACAGAAAGCAACTGAACAGTGCAAGCCAGGAGAAGCTGGTTGGAAACAGAAAGCTCAAGAGTGGCAGATGGCTGCAAGAGCTATCTGTCTGGTGTTTCTCTTGGAATAAGGGGAACAGAAAGGAATTCTGTGGTAGCCTGAAAGAAAGAGGTTACCATCTGGAGAACCCTGATGGGGAAAGTTTCATCAGCAAGACATGGAGGTGACTAATGGTGGTACCTCAGTTGTGGACATCCTGGAACAACAAATATCCTCTCTGCAAACCTCCAAAGAACCTTCCTGAGCAGTAAACATTTACCTTTCCAGCACTAAAGCCTGGTGAATTTTATACATGTTTAATTCTGCGCACAGTGTAAGAATTGCCTACAACCAGTGAACGTGGAAGAATGAGAAGTGAGATTGAACTGAGAACCAAAGAACTTTTCTTAAATTTACACACACACATTACATACACGTGCTCTTAGAATTAGAAGGGGGTTAAGGTTAATTGAGATAACTTAAAGTTTGATTCTGTTTTCATGTTTAATGATAATTAAAAACAATTTTTGTTTAAGTAACTATTTGTCTTGGTGAATGCTATTGATGTTGGGTTTTGGGGTCCTTTGGGCTCATAACACTAATGAATACTTTAGTGAATGCATACTCTACATCTTGCATGTAGAGTCCATGGTATGGAAGACCAATGCAATGCTCTCATTCATTTCAAGAGGGATAGAATATAAAAGCAAGGATATAATGTTGAGACTTAATCGAGGATTGGTCAGAATGCCCTTGGAGTATTGTGAGCAGTTTCGGGCTCTTTATCTAAGGAAGAGTGTGTTGGTATTGGAGAGGATCCAGAGGAGGTTCTTGAGAATTCTACATGGAATAAAAGGGTTATCATACGAATCGTGTTTCATGGCTTTGGGACTGTACTTGCTGGAGTTTAGAAGAATAAAGGGGGAATTTATTGAACCCTATCGTATACTGAAAGCCCTGGATAGAGTGGATATGGAGAGAATATTTCCTATTGTGGGGAAGTCTGGACCAGAGGCCACAGCTTCAGAATACAACAACATCCTTTTAGAACTGAGATGAGGAGGAATTTATTTACCGGGGGGGTGGGGGAGGGGTGGTGGTGGTGGTGTGAATCTGTGGAATTTATTGCCAAGCCATTGGGTATATTTAAGACACAGGTTGATAGGTTTTTAAATAGGACAGGAATCAAGGGTTACAGGGAGAAGGTAGCAGAATGGGGTTGAAAAGGACAGTAAATCAGCCATGAAGATGCTATGGTCTTATGAACATAAAACATAACAGTTATGGGTATCAGTAGATTGTTCAACCAAAGAATAAGTTCAGGAAATTATTCTGCTTTCTTGTCAAACTTGTTGCCTGTGAGCAAAACACACTCAGATATATTCTTGTCTGGTACCTTCCAATGCCATATAGGGCATCTTTGTTGAGAAATAGCCAAATACATCAATATCATGTAAACTGGGATGTGATGTTGAGGCTTTAAAGGCACTAGGAATATAATATTTGGAATATTATGAGCAGTTTTGGGTTCCTCATTTAAGAAAGGATGTGCTGATGTTAGAGAGGGTTCAGAGGAGGTTCACAAGGATGATTCTGGGAATGTAGTGGTTATCATGTGAAGAATGTTTGACGGCTCTTATCCTGTACTCATTAGAATTCAGTTGAGATTCAATGCACAGGTGATGGCATCACCTTAAATCCATTACCTTTGAGGCAATGCCCTGTTTTCATAATAAACTCTTTTTTTCCACAGGGAATTTTAGATCCTTGTCAGTCAACTTATAATACCCTCATCTTCCCAGTGCCTAAGCCTGAATGGAAAGATTGGCACTTTGTCCAGGTCCGACGGAAAATAAACAAAATTGTGATTCCTCTCCATCCACGTCCCCAATCCCGCCACCATTCTCAGTTATGTCCCAACCAATATTCTGATTTTTATTGTGATTGATCTCCAGCTTGCCTTCTTTGCTGTTCCCATCCATCCCAACTCTCAGTCCTTATTTGCCTTCACCTTTGATGGTCAACAATATATCTGGACCCACCTATCACAGATTTTCATGCACATTCCCATTATATTTTCTCAAACACTTCATCAGTTGCAGGACCTGCGACCACCAGGAGGCTCCACCGTAGTCCAATATGTGGACAATTTACTACTGGCTAGTCCACCCCTGCTGCAAATGACTCAGATACCCCATTTCTGCTGAACGCTCTACATTCTTTGGGTTACGTTATTCCTTCCCATAAAGTTCAACAGGGCCAAGAAGAAGTAAAATTCGTTGCCACCATACTTAATGCAATAGACAGAAAGCTGATGGAGGATAGGATCACTCCGATTGTCCTAACTCCTGAGCAGATGAAGATGTTCCTAGGATTAATTAACATATGCAGACATTAGATTCCCAATGTTACTACCTACACTAAGTTATTGTCACCATATGCCTCCTCTAAGACATCCTTGCAGTATGATTTAACTCCCACTGAATGTGCCACCTTTGTAGCCTTGAAACCGAGTTTATTACAAGCACCAACTCTGGTCTACCCACTGAACGATCACACTTTTTAACTTTATGTTACAATTCTAGATGGCTGCATTTCATCTGTGCTCACACAGACCGATGGCAAACAAAGACGACCAGTGGCCTGCTACTCCTCAAAATTAGAGCCTGTTGCTTTGGGAATGCCTTCCTGCACTCGAATTCTGTCCTTGTTACTGCTGAAGCCAATGTTGCTTTATATCAACCTCTTCAGATTTACGCCCAGCATTCCATATTGACCCTTTTACCTCCCTGCACACACAGCACCTGACTCAGGCACACCATACTTAGCTATGAGACAGCCTTACTTAACAACCCTCTGCTTATGTTTCACCATTGTACAACTCCTAATTCCTCTACCTTTCTACAATCACCACCTACCGAATTATCTTGACCACAATTGCCTACTCCCTAACTACACTTTTACTACCTCTCAAGATGACTTAACTGAAACATCACTCCCAGATGGCAACTTAACCTTTTATGTGGATGGCAGCACTTTTATTGATTAAACTGGAGAGCATCGGTCTGGCTATGCCATTGTTTCTGATTCCGAATCTATTGAAAGTGCTTTGATTTCTTCACCTTGGTTTGTGCAAAAAGCTGAACATTTTGCACTCACCTGGGCCCTGCATTTTAAGCGCTGGTTGTTCCATGAACATCTACACTGATTCTTGCTAAGCATTTGGAGTAACACATTACTATATGTATTTTGGGAACATTGTGGATTCCTCAGTTCTACCCGTGTGGTGATCCTTGGTGTTGCTTGCTTGTATTAGAAGTAGCCATTTGTAGTTGCCTTTTGCTGACTCTTAAGGAAGACTGGCACTGTAGGCTAACCTATATATAAGTGTCCTGATCTCTGCTCTTTGTTCAGTTTGGGACTAGCCTTGTAGATGGCTAGCACTGCTGTGTTCTTGCTAATAAAAGCCTACGTTATTCGTTTGACTCAATTCTCACGAGTTATTTACTGCGGTTCAACTGGTACATCTAATAATAATGCCCGTTTTGTCATAAATCTGTTAAAAGCTCTGCAGCTACCTACCAAACTAGCTGTGATCAAGTGTACTCCCCACACTCGTGCCACAGACCCTATATCAAAGGGCAACGAATGGGCTGATTGCATTAGCAAGAAAAGCAGCTTCCCACCTTAACATTATAGTCCCCAAGGGAGATTGACAAGTTCCCCTCCAGGGGGATGGGTGTGCCAGACATGAAAACATTATGTACTTGTCAGAGGGATGCCCCTGAAAGGAAGGCCAATGATGGACTGGAATGGGTTGTACCTTGTGCCCCATTACAAATTTATGGCTGGTCATATTTGCTTTCCGACATCATTTCTATCACAGCTAATCAATTATGTTAATACTTGGACCCACCTTGGCAAGGAGGGAATAGTTAATCGTCTTTTACAGACCTCGTGGCACCCAAAATTTCCTCAGGCTACTGAAAGGAGGAACAAAGCCAGGAGCATAATGTCATTAAAAAGAACTGAGTGTTCCACCAGGAAAACCCTCTTGCAAGTGGACATTTTTCATGTTTGCAACTTGATTTTATTGATACCACGTGCACATTCTTACAAATATTGTTTGGTAACTGTGGATGTGTTTAGTCGGTGGATTGAAGCTATACCCACCACCAATAATGCTGCATTGATTTGTAAAAATCTTGCTACAAGAAATTATCCCACATGGACTACATAAAATGTTCAGTTCTGACAATAGTCTGCAATTTGTTGCAAAAATAAATTAAGAATTATGCAAAGAAATGGCAACTGATCAGCAGTTCTACTGCTCCACCCACAAACAGAAGGAATAGTGGAATCTGCAAATGGAACTCTAAAATCAAAATTGGCTTAAATTAACAGAGGAAAATGAGCTTAGTTGGCAATATTTCAGATATGGGTTATGCTGCAAACCAAGTGCATATTATCAGCTGCAGAGATAATCTAAGGGCTTCCATTTCTGGAGCTGCAGCCAACATACTGGTGAAATGGATTTACACATGTTGGGAGAAGACATGGTTAAATATTTACAGCAAGTAACCAAATCTTTACCTGTTTTACATTTGCAGGTATGCCAAGTGCATCGGTCAGTAGACACAAATAATTTTTTAAAAAGGCTAATCATCTTGTGATCCAGCCTGGTGACTACATATTGATTAAGAATTGGGGACAGAAGAAGTTAGGGCGATGCTGAAAATGTCTATTCCAAGTACTTCTTACAACTCCATCTGCGGTAAAACTCGAAGGGAATCCAAGGTGGATCTATTGGACAGACAATAGGCAACTGGGACAAGAGCATGCACAGGTGAGGCTGAATAAGGACAATGGAGTTATTCCTTGTGTTTTTGACCATTGCACTGACCACCAGTGCTTTGCAAGTCAAATGGCAAAGACAGAAACAAGCATTCTTTATATGTCTTATGTATCTGTAATTAAGATAAATGTCTCTAGTTGCTGGATATGTTCACACATCCATGTCTATTCTGAGGAAGGAATTCCACTTCATCCTGTTCCATGCTCCACCAAAGATTCAATGTGGTGGTTCATATATCGTAACCAGACTCCCCCTGATTCCCCCAGAAGCTATCTGTCACCATATAATCATGAGCATTCACCCCCGCACTTCACACTCATAGAGATGGCTGGGAAAGTACTCATACAAGGACATCTATGCTGGGCACAAACCAAGGAAGAAGGAAATGAGGTGCGAGAAAGTGAGTGCCAGCATACATGTAGTTTAAGTTCAGTCACTATTGAACGGGACTCCCGAGCTGCGGGGCTGACCCTTAATTTTAGCACTTGGCTGAGTTCAAGCAACACCAACTACTTTACTCGTGATAAGGGAATTTATTTCATTTGTGGTCATAGGCGCATGTGCAAAAAAGGCACATTGGATGATTGGAAGTGGTGCATTGGAACCCAGTGATAATAATAAAAAAATGTAAGCCTACGCTTGAAAAAAACGATTTGTAGAAAAAAAATCTATAACAGGTCACTTGGATCTAGAAATGGGTTTTACTGAGAATAAATCTAAAACTTTGCAATTTTTTAAGTGATTTTATGATTTCATGCATATCTTTTGGCAAGTGTTATCTTCTTTCACATTAATCTGTTTTCAATTTAAAAAAAAATGTTCAATGAGTAAAACAAGGAAAGGACTTTTGTTCTGCAGTCGTTCCGTAACTGTTCAGTACAAGTTTGATACTTGCTTGATCTTGAGGCACCAGGTGTCTGCACCAGTAGGGCAATGCAGGTTTTTGCCAGTCAGTTTAAAATTGACACTTACGCTGCCACAGAGTTGTGCTTTATTTGTCCTTTGTAAATATTTGCAGTTTTGTCCTTTTTTCAAAAATTAAACCTTGTTTTATTACATTCAGTGACCCAACACAGTGCAAAAGAAAATGAGCAAAAGAAAAGCAGAAAGTGATAATAAGCATGAATTCAATGAACAGTGGGAAAATGGGTTCTTATTTATAGTGGGCCCATCAGGAAAACCATTGTGCATTCTTTGTGAAAATACTTTCTCACAAAATAGAAGACATGATCTGAACAGACAGTATAAAACACATCAGACAGAAATCGAAGAAAGGCTGAAGCTAGTGGTTGGGTCTGAGTTACGGAAATATATGAGATTAAGAAAAAGGAAGAAATTGTATAGCGGTCACATGGAAGTACAAGTCCCAACTAAATATTACACGATAGAATACGGAAATGCAGAGTTGTATTCCCCTGAAGAAAATTATGTACAATTTAAGGAGGAAATGTGACATTCGTTGGGGCATGGCAGCCTTTTCTGCAGATATTGTTACACACCTTCTGAATAGAAGAAAGATAAAAATCTGCATGGGTCATGAAGCTGACAACGTACTACAGGGCTTAGACTTAATGGGCGTGCAGCGGCAGCAGTACGATGCAGTATGGAGAGGGTTCAATTATTATTTCATGCCTAAGAAGAGTGCAATTTACGAATGGGTGAAATTTAACAAGAGAGTGCACCAGCCTTCAGAAACAGTAGAAGCGTTCATTACAGCTTGTATGTACTGGCAGAGGACTGCGAATATGGGGATCTGCATAATGAGCATTTACGCGACAGACTAGTAGTGAGTCTAAGAGATTCGTCACTGTCGGAGAGGATGCAACTCAACAAAGATCTCACCCTCATGAAAGCAGTCACAATGACTAGACAGTCAGATGCGATAAAGGAGCAGCAAACTGACTTGCGAGAAATGTGTGCAAGCAAACTAGCAGTAGATGCAGTGCAACTTAAGAGAGGGAGACAGCATAAGTTTAAAGGCAAAGGGCAGACGCCAGGACAGCAAAAAGTTAAAACAATGATGCAGAGCCAAGTAGAGCGCAAGACATACCCCAAGTGCAGAAAACTACCATTTCACCCAGCATTTCAATGCCCAGCCAGGAGTGCAGAATGCCACAACAGCAGCAAATGAGGACACTACGGAAAAGTCTGTATGTAGGTCATCCCACATGGTAAATGAGGTAGCAGAGAATGTGGACGGATTGTTCCTTGAAGAAATAGCATTAGGCGAGGAGCCCTGGGTGGCTAACATTAACGTAGGAGGCAGCAAAATGACCTTCAAAATCGACACCAGGGCCGATGTTACAGCCATTCCCAAGCAGATGTTTAAAAGAATTATACCCGGAGACAGCAAGCTAGGAAAAACACAGAATCCACTCTATGGTCTGGGGGAGGGAAATTGATGGTCCTGGGATCGGCAAAAGAAACACTCTCATACAGAGAGAGGAGCACCACAGAAGAAGTGTTCGTGGTGAGAGACTTAGAAGTAGCACTGTTGAGCAGACCAGCTTTGGTGAGACTCCAACTAGTGGCCAGATTGGACATGATAGACCAGGAGACGGTCAGGAAAGCATATCCCGGTGGGGGGCGTGGCAAGATGGCGTAGGGAACAGACGTGTCTTCCAGATCTCTCCTGACTCTGATTTATTGTTTTGTCTTTAAGTGCCCGTTAAAGTTCTTTTAAAAGTTTATAAACAATAAGAGGTGTTGGATTAGTGCCTAATGGTTTATATGCAAAAAATGAGGTAAAAGAAAATATCAACAGACTGTTAAAAAACTACATTTTCCGAAATTGTCTGAGCCTACTTGTTTACAAGAAGCCAGGACTCAACGTAGAATGGATCCAGAGGAGGACGTGCAGAGTTCGGCATTGAAGCTTCATTTTAAGCCGGTGAGGCTCTCTGAAGGTCGCACTCAACAGCTTTCAGAACAAGGGGCTGGACGGGTGCCAGTGTTTCGCACGGTGGCCACTGCAGGTGTTGTTGCTGAGGCTTTGACAGTTGAATCAGCTGGGGCGCCACCAGCTGGAGAGTTAAAGAGTTGTCATTCGACTGCTATAGTGGTGGCGCTGCAAAATGCATCTTCAATTACAACGGTTTTTTCCAGACATGGATTCAGTGAAGATGATTAAAGAGATTTGGCTTAAAGATAACCCTGATCTTCAGTCTCCTGGCATTGCTGAGGGGACTTTGAGAGGGATTTTTATACGAAGTCAAACTGCTAGAAAAGATACTAAATTAAGGGAAGGGACAGAAGATCCCGTGGTCTCTAAGGAACAGCAAGACCCCATTATGCCTGAATCTACTTCTGTTGAAATGTCTGTTAAGGATCTTGAAGATAAGATATATTCTGTATCGAGTCACTTAGCTAATTTTGTGAACCTGTTTATTTCCAAGATTAATGCGATGGCGGAAGTCATTAATGGAGCTTTTAAGCTTGAAACCATTGAAAGATTTGAAATGTGTGATCAAGGTTTAGTCGATGCACAGGATCAACTGCAAGATAAAAATAGAATAATTGAAACATTGCAGATCCAAAATAAAAATTTAGCAAAAAAGGTTGATTATTTGGAGAATCAATCTAGACGGAACAACGTGAAAATTGTTGGTTTGCCAGAAGGCATAGAAGGACCAGATCCAAGAAAATTTTTTACTGAATGGATTCCACATGTGTTAGGACAGGATAAATTCCCTGAAGGTTTAATACTGGAACGTGCTTATAGAGTTTTAAGAAGAAATCTTTTTCAGGACAGAATCCAAGATCTGTTTTGATCCGTTGTTTAAACTATTGTGACAGAGAGACAATTTTACGTACGGCTATTAGAAATGCCCAGCAAAATAGATCTCCTTTGATGGTTCAGAATAATCCTGTTTTCTACTATCAAGATTTGAGTCAAGAAATTATGTTTCAATGACGCGAATTTAATTCTGTGAAAGAACGGTTGTGGAAAAAAAGACATAAGGGAACATTTAGGTATTCTGCAGTACTGAAGATTTTTTAGGATGGAAATTAGCCAAAGTTCTTTGACAATCCTAAAGAGGTTATGGACTTTGCTCAGTCTCTACCAATCATGCAGTTTCAGGAACGATGTAGTCCTTCAAGGTCTCCAAAGAGAGTAGAGATGTAAGGTGGGATCCAGTTTTTTAAAAGAAATGGAAGCAATGGTGACCGAAGTGGTAACGTTGATTTAAAAAAAAAATCTTATATCTTTTTTTTGAGAAGAGTTTAAATAGTTTAAATAATGATGATAGCTTAATGAAATGGGAGTTGGGAGAGGGAACTGGGTGGGCACTAGTTTCCAGAAGTCATCAGCTACCTGTGAGTTATCTCACACCCAATATTTTAGGGGAGTTACCGCTTTGGGCGGTTTAAACAGGAGGAGGTAGTTGTGACCTCCGACCTGTTTTTTTTTTCTTTTTAATTTTTGGGTTAAGAAGTGAAGGTTTTTTTATTATTATTTTTTAAAATAAATAATTTTTTTAAACTCTTTTTGTTTTCTGATTGTAATTGAGAGGGAATTAGGAGGTTTTTTTTCTCTCCTTTTTTTCTCTTTTTTTTGGGGGGGGTTTCTCTTTTTTCTTTCTTTTTTAAGAGGATGATATCACAGAAGATAATAAGTCAAAAATTGAGGATGTTGAATTAGATGAAGAGGAAGATGAGGGGAAAGGTGATAAGAAGAAAAAGAAGAAAATTAAGTACAAATACATTGAGGGAGAAGAGTTTCATAAAATTAAGTTAATTTCGATAGAGAATTTTGAAGATGTTATAAATGAAGAATATAGAGAATTTTATAAGTTTGAACTTTTTTCTTTTTTTTCTTTTTTATATAAGGGGAGGGGAAGGGAATAAAAAGTTTATCTGATTGTTTTTCTAAGGGATGTTTTTGTTCTCTCGATGAATTATAAAGGAAACTTGGTATTAATGGAAATTCTGTATTTATGTATTATTAATTATGATTTTTTTGAATAACAGATATGTGGTTGATATATGATTTTAATACTTAGTTTTAAAGTGGATTTCATTTGTTAAATACATGTATTATGTTTGATTTAAATATATGTTTAAGGGTATTATTTTAGTATTGATATTTTTTTTGTTGTTAGTAATTTTTTTAGTTGTTAAGTTTTATCCTTTTTTTGTAAGTGGTGTTTTTTCTATTTTATTTACAATATTGTTAATTAATTCTTCACTCTTTATTTTGGGGGGAGGGTTGGACTAATTTTAAATTAGATGATTAATGTTGTGTTATAATTATTGGGAGGGGTTAATTTGTGTAGTTTAATGATGTAGTATTCTAATTTTTATTATCTTATTTTTTATTATTTCTTTAAATGTAATTTTTATTTTATTGATGTCATAAAATTTTAAATAAAGTTTAAAAAAAAAAGGAAAGCATATCCCAAGATTTGCGATGGACTCGGGCTAGTACAGAAGCTGTATGTCATTAAACTCAAGGCTCAGGCAAAGTGAAGAAAGAACTTAAAAGAATGGAAAAGCTTGGAGTTATCAGTTGCATAGAGGAGCTTACGGAATGGCACGATGGCATGGTAGTAGCACTGAAAAAGAAGAAAGATATGTTCGCATTTGTGTGGACTTGACACCCTTGAATGGATCAGTGTGCAGAGAAAAGTTTATACTTCCTTCGGTGGATCAAACCCTAGGCATGCTCACTGGTGCACAATATTTTTCTAAGTTGGTCGCGAACATGGGATTTTGGCAAATTCCTTTGTCCAAAGAAATCAGCTCTCTACATGACATTTATCATGTCATTTTGGCATTACTATTTCAATCTCCTCTGCCCCTGAACACTTCCTGAACAGATTAATGACTGAGGTTACTGCAGGCCTGGAAGGAGTTGTCTGCCACATGGCTGATATCCTCAACTGGGGGACCACGAAGGACCAACATGATATGAAGGTCCATGCAGTCCTAGAATGAGCAGAAAAGGCAGGGGTCACTCTTAACATGGCGTAGTGTGAGTTTGGAAGCAGGCAGATGAAATTTCTGGGGTACATCATCTCAGCAGACGGCATGAAACCAAGACCAAGACAAGAGCTGTGCAGGACATGAAGAAGCCAACAAACATTAGTGAGCTCAGACATTTCCTTGGTGTGGTGAACCAACATCCATACATTCATACCAACTTGGCTGAAAAGGACAAACCACTGAAAGACCTGTTGTCCAAGAAAAACCAGTGGAGCTGGGGACATGAGCACAGAGGGACATTTAGTAACTTCAAGCGAGAGCTATCATCCACACCGGTACTTCAGTTGTATGATATAAATAGGCAAATGAGAATATCAGTTGATACTTCATCATATGGTCTGGGAGCAGTAATACTACAGAAGGATGGAGACAATTGGTCACCAGTTGCTTACATTCCCAGATCGCTAACGGAAACAGAGCAACGGTACACCCAGCTGAAAAAAGAGCCATTGGCACTGACTTGGGCTTGCGAGAGATTCAACCATTTTATTTTGGGACTATGGATTCGAGTTGGAGATGGACCGCAAACCATTTGTGAGTCTGCTAGGTGGGCAAGCACTGGATTCGCTGCCACCACGGATACAGAGGTTCAGGAAGAGGCTGATGAGATACTCATGCATGATCTCACACACACCTGGGAAGAACCTCACAACTGCGGATACACTCTCTCGCTCCCCACTACAAGATGGAACCACGAGTGCTGACAAAGACCTCATGAAGGACATCAATATTTATGTCAAGATGGCAATGGAAAACCTCCCAACAAGCGACAGATACCCTACAGAGCTCCGAGAGCAACTATGTCCTGAAAGTGTGCGCGCGCAGGTCATGAAATACTGAGATGGAGGCTGGCCAGACAGAAACCAGTTACAAGGAACAGTGAAAGACTTCTGGCAAGAGTGGGCCGTTTTGAGTGTGCACAATGGACTACTCCTGCGTGGTACAAGATTAGTTATTCCAGCTAACATGAGGAATGAGGTACTCGAGAAAATATAAGAGGACTACCAGGGGGTTGTAGAGTGCCAGAAATGTGCCAATCAAACAGTGTAGCCATGACTGAGTAATCAAATAAGCGAGATTGTCTTCAGGTGCAGAGTGTGCATCCAGGAAAGGACAAACGTAAGAGAATTGCCAATGCTGAGTAAATTCCCTGACAGGCCATGGCAAAAACTTGGCACAGATTTATTCACTCTTGGAGAGAACACATACTTATTAGTGGTGGACTATTTCTCTACATTAATAGAAATAGCACAATTCAGTCTGACATGAACTACCAATGTAGTTGTTCATTTAAAATCGATGTTTGCACAGCATGGCATCCAGAGACATTAGTAAGCGACAACAGTCCACAATTCTCTGGATAAAACATGAAAGCATTTGCAGCATATTACAGGTTCAAGCATGTGACCAGTAGTCCGAAGTATCCACAAAGGAATGGTGAGGCAGAGTGAGCAGTACAAACAGTGAAGAACCTGCTCAAGAGATCAAAGACCCTTACTGTGCACTATTGGCCTACAGAGCCACTCCGCTGAGCAATGAATACAGTCCAGACCGGTTGCTAATGGAAAGTCACCTTCACACGACTCTACTGACACTTCCAGAGAGGTTGCAGCCGGAACTCCCAGACCTGCTACAACTCCAGAACGAGGAGAGGGAGAAACGGTATAACGAGAGACATAGAACGAGCGACCTGGAAAAGCTGGCACCTGGAGATGAGGTGTGGATCTCCAATGCAAGACAGCAAAGATACATTAACTTCCATGCACCACAGCCCACGGTTGTACATGGTTAGTGGACCATAAGAGACACTGAGATGGAATCACCAGCATCTTGTGTCCATACCAGGATCTCCAGGTGAAAAGCAACAAGAGCATGGGCCAGAAATGGACACTCCTGCAAAGGCAGGTCCAGAGACTCTGCCAACTGAAACACAGAGTTCGTCTGGCATAATAAGAACGAGGCCATGACAAGAAGTAAAGAAACAGCAGAGACTGACTCTGTAGAGACTGTAAATCACCCAGAGTCAAGAAAGATTTGTGTATTGTAAATGTTGCATGTGTATCAGAATGGGTAAAGGTAACTGTAGCAGGCGAAGCCACAGAAAAGGGGGCTTCAACCGCAAATTAAGGGGGATGTGGTGTAACTCTATTGGTGTGACATCGAGCAGGCCAATAATGGGACTTCTACATCATGGAGAGAGAAAGGCTCAGGACGAGCAGGGAAAAACGTGCGCATGTAAATATTCACTAAGTGTACAGTAAAATAAAACAAGGTATGAACGTGACACCAGGCTCAAGGTAGTTTTTATTACAGCATGTTTGAACCCAACATGACAGGAGAGGGGTGGGGTGGGGTGCAGAAAAGGGCTCTAAATGTAATATAACATTGTTGAGAAAGATTGTATTGTTCTGGATTTGTGCGAGTTTTGGAAAATCAAAAATAAAATATTCCAAAAAAAATGAAAAAGTAAAAAGAAGACAAAATATTTTTGTTAAAAGAAGTTGTGAAAGTTTGGTGACAGAAGCGTCCTATGAAATTGCTTTAACATTGGCCAAAAAATGAAGTCTTTCTCTGATGGCAAAAGAAATTATTAAGCTATGTCTCCAAATATTTGCAAGATGTCTTGGTGATAAAAAAATATCCAGAAGAAAGTAAATGAAATTGCTGTATAAAAGCAGTTATGAAAGGCACCTCAGAACTCTCTCATGATGTAACTGAGCAACTGAAAGTCCTTGTCCATGCTTGCACTTTCATTTCTTTAGTTTTGGATGAATCTGCTGAGATAGGTGATGTAGCCCAGTTGAGCATTTTTATAAAAGGAAATGATGATAATTTTAGCATATTTGAAGAACTTATTGGTCTTGAGTCGTTTCATGGGAAAAAAAAAGGATCAGACATAATTGACAAAGTAAAATCATGCCTAGGAAATCTACAATGATAGGTAAACCCACTGGGACTACAACTTTGCTTGAAATAGGAATATGCAGGCCTTTTAGGAACACAGCCCATCATGCTCTCACTCTGAAAGAACATCTGAACAGACCTAGTTATCTTATCATGAGGTGCATATTGCTGCACTTGACATTTGATCAAATTAGACTTGAGTAGGCCAGATGAGTATATTAAAAAGAACTGAGCAGTAGTACTTTCGGTCATCATGTGAAGAGCATGCAAATAAAGACTGAATCAGTTTTTGAGAAGAAGGGAGGTACTGAAATTTCTGTTTCATCCAGTCTTTGAAATCAGTTTAGCTGCACTGTTAGTTTTAAGATAATTTGGTAGCAATAAAATACAGCATTTACTTTCAGGAAGAGCTCAAGTAAATCACAAAAATCTGTTGACACCATGGTTGAAGAGATCAAATTTGTTTGCGTGTAGACTGAGAGAGTCTTCTGACACAAACTCTTGGTAATCTATAAGATCTAAGGAGATGAATCTGTCAATGTTAAGTTAGTTGTATGGACAGGACTCAAATCTATTTCGAGTGGACATCACTGACGACCAGCAAATGCTCTATGTTTACTTTAGTGTCATCCACGTCCTTGAGGCCTCATTAGAGGTTTATTTCAAAAGCAACAGTGGGCACATATGACTTACAGGATTCTGCATGTCTTGATCCAGAGTTAACCCCAAGATTTGCATGCAAAGATTGCCGGGATGATACCTGTTAAGATATCTCGGGAACAATATTGTGATTTAGAACCTCATATAGCACTTAGTCACTTATATTTTCTTTTGATATAGGATATCTTTCAGCCCATTGATTTTATGTCAACTTCCAGAACATTCCCATCAATCCCATTCTCATTTATTTTCCAATAACCTATTCCTCCTTGTATGCCCTATTGACTCTATGATTCTCCTGCCACTGACCTGCACTACAGGTATTCTGTAGTAGTCAATTATTGTAACTAACTAACAGATGCAAGATGTGCAAGAGAACCACAGCCCCCAAAGGAAGCATTCAAAAAGAAAATGTGCACATTTAACACAGACAGCACCCCAAGTCAGGATCAAACTCAAGTCGCTGTAGCTATGCAGCAGGTCTAAGTGCTGTCCCACTGTGCTGCTGTTAGTACTGTTGAGTCAGAGTCATCGAGTTATAAAGCACAGAAGTATAGCACAGAATGGCCCTCTATACTATCCTATTTGCCTGTGTTAGGACTGCTTCTGCCTATGCCTTGCCTATTTAAGTATCTGTCAAAATATCTCTTAAATGTACTAATTGTACTGACTTCACCACCTCTGTAGAAGCACGATCCAGATATCAACCACTGTTTAAAAAAATGCTTATCCTTGAAATCCTACTAAAATGTCTCACCTCTCACCTTAAAACCATGCCCTTTTATTTTTGAAACCCCCCACTATGTGAATTTTAAAAAATTATTGACCCTATCTATGCCTTTCCCAACTTTGTATTCTTCTATCAAGTCACATCTTGGCCTCCTTTGCTCCAAAGAGAACAAGTCCAGCCTATCCAATTAAACCAATATCACAGATGGACAACTGATATAGATAGGAATCAAGTTATCTGAAGGTGAAGATTCAAAATTGATTTCAGGAGTGTGGAAGTGGAGGGCACGCTAAACTTGACCTTCTTACTCTGATTGAACAACATCTACCTCTGTTCTTTGGACTATGTTTTCACTCTCTAATTGCTGCCCTTCACTCATTGTTCACATATTCCCATGAGTTTTTCCCTAAAAGAGACATTTCCCTGCACTTTTGCTCCCTGCAGTTTAACGCACTTTTTTTTGGTCTCTTCTCAGTTTTGACCAAAGATCTTTGAACTGAAACTGCTTTCTTTCTCACAGGTGTAACCTGACATGCTGAGTATTTCCAGCAATATTTGTTTTTACTTTAGATTTCAACATCCTGCAGATTTTTAAAATAAAATGTTACATATTAGAAGCTTTGTAGCAGGTGCTCTCTCAAGTGCTGAGGATTTTTGCTTGGCTCTCAGAACAACAATTTTCAGAATTGGATGCAATTGAAAGCAGAAAAAAATCTCCAGTACTTGATGTACATGGGCACTATAAGCTTCCTTTAATTACATTAATTGCATGAATGGATATAGAATGTTCAAGCAGAAGTTCAGATGTCTGGACCATTCATGGAATTCAAGACATTGGTTTGAATTATTACAATAAAAACACAGAAATGCTGGAGGAGCACAGCAAGTCTCGCAGCATCTATAGGAGGTAAAGATATATAACCAATGTTTCAGGTCTGGGCCATTTTTATCATGACATCTTGCATATACCGACATCCAATTTTCTTTGGCTTGGCTTCGCGGACGAAGATTTATGGAGGGGTATGTCCACGTCTTCTGCAGGCTCGTTGGTGACTGACAAGTCCGATGCAGGACAGGCAGGCACAGTTGCAGCGGTTGCAAGGGAAAATTGGTTGGTTGGGGTTTGGTGTTGGGTTTTTCCTCCTTTGTCTTTTGTCAGTGGGCTCTGCGGTCTTCTTCAAAGAAGGTTGCTGCCCGGCGAACTGTTAATTGTAATTAACTAAACTATATTTCACATTGGTTAATTTAGTTACAGTGTTTTCACACAACATCATCCATTCCTCCTGAGATTTAGAAAAATCTAAATCCTTCTCCCATATCATCTTTGTTTTAAGTATACCAGGTTTACTCATCTTCTCTTTCAACAACGCATACATTTCTGATATAAACCTTTTTTTTTGGACCTTAAATAATCAACTTCTCAAATCTAGTCTGGTAAGGCAATTTTAACTCTTGTCCCTTAATAGAGCCCGTACTTGATAATAAGCTAATAACGAATTTGACGGTATTCCGAATTTTTCTTGAAGTCTAGTAAAAGAAAGAAAAACTCCCCTCTCAAAACAATCTTCTACAGTTCTAATACCCTTTAAATCCCAAATTTTTAGATAATGATTATTCATAGAAAAAAGAATAATCTTATTCTGATATAGTGGATTTCTAGCAGTAATTTTACTTTTAGTTCCAATAATTTGATCTCTATTATACCAAATCTTGAGTAAATGTCTTATTGGTAAATTATAAGTTTTTAAAAGATAGGAATTCCATTTATAAATAAAATGATAAACTTTAGATTCTAAAATCTGTGCGAATTCAACTTTAGCCCACACAGGAGGTTGATCAACATCCAACATTTTATTAATAAATTTTAATTGAGTTGCCTCATAATAATTCTGAAAATTTTAACTGAAGTCCTACTAATGCATATTTCCATGTCAATTTTTGTAACAAAACCCTAGATAACACCTTTCCATTAAAAAAAAAACGAATTGATGCATTTAATTTCTTTAAAAAACCCTTTAGAAGAGAACAAGGAATAGATTGAAAAAGATATTGAATACGAGGAAATGTATTCATTTTGATACAATTCACTCGTCTAACTAAAGTTAAGGACAAATCCTTCCACCTATTCAAGTCAAATTTAATTTTATTCAACAAAGGTACATAATTTAATTGATATAAACGTTCACTACTACTCCTAAATACTTTATTTTATCAGACCATCAAAACTGAGTAATCTGTTTATAATCTGAGTAGTTTTCACTTGATATCAGTAATAGTTCACTTTTATCCCATATAACCATATAACTATTTATCCCAATTAACTTTATAACCTGACATTTCTCCACATTGTTCCAAACATTTTTGAAGCTGCTTCAAAGACTCCTTAGGATGTGTTAGATAAATTAATACATAATCTGCAAATAAATTAATCTTATATTCCTCTTCTCCAACTCTAATTCCTTTAATATTAAGATCCTGCCTAATAAGTTGAGCCAATGGTTCAATAACTAATGCAAGTAAGGCTGATGACAAAGGGCATCCTTGTCTAGTTGATCTTGTTAAATTAAATTAAGATGATATTTGTCCATTTGTCACTACCCTGGCTGATGAATTTTTTATATAAAGCCTTCATCCAGTCAGTGATGAGTGGACCAAACTTAAAACATTTTCAAAGACTTTAAACAAAAAATGCCACTCAACACGATCAAAAGCTTTTTCAGCATCTAAAGCTTCTATCAACAGTTGGTTGGGTTGTTTTCGTGATGAACTAATTAATGTAATCAATTTAACAACATTGTCGGCAGAGTATCGATTTTTAATAAAACCTGCTTGATCTACATGTATCAATCGAGGTAAATATTTTGCAAGCCTATTAGCAAACACTTTAGCTACAATTTTATAATCTACATTCAATAAAGAAATCAGTCTATAGGAAGCTACTTTCAAAGGATCTCTTTTTTTGGAATAACAGCAATTAAAGCTCTAGAAAAAGACTGGAATGCAGATGTTTCAGAAACTTGTCTCAAAACTTTTGTAAATACTGGAAACAATAAATCATAAAATTCTTTGTAAAACTCTAAAGTAAAACCATCTTCTTCAGGTGATTTCCCATTTGGCATAGTTTGTAACACTTCTTTAATTTCTAAATCAGTAAAAGGACTATCTAAATCCTCTACATCATTCTCATTCAAAGATGGCAGATCTAGATCAGCCAAGAAAGATTCTACTCTATTAGTATCCTGATTCACCTCAGAAGTATATAATTCTTGATAAAAGGAATGAAATTCATCATTAATCTCTTGGGGTTTAAAAGTAACCACCGAATCTTTCCTTACCACATTTATTGTCCTAGAAACTTGCTCAGTTTTTAACTGTCAAGCCAGTACTTTATGAGCTCGTTCCTGTAACTCGTAATAATGCTGTTTAGACCTTTGTATTAACTTCTCAAATTTATATGTTTGTAAAGTATTATAACATAACTTCAATTTGGATAGTTGAATCTTTTTATCTTCTGTCAAATTCCTTTGCAACTCTTTTTCTAAAACATCAATTTCCCCCTCCAAATTATGACTTACTGCCAAATATTGTTTCTTAACTTTAGTTGAATGACTAATGATTTGTCCCCTTAAGTAGGCATTTAAAGCATCCCATAATTAAAACATACTTTGTACTGAATTTTCATTTATCTGTATAAAAGACTTAATTTGATCCCTAATAAAGGTAACAAATTCAGGTTGTTTCAAATCCCCAACAATAAGTATATTGAACAGGTTCTGAACCAATACAGGAAATTAGTAACAAAGAATGATCAGTCAAAATCCTACTATTATATTCAGCATGAGTAATTATCCCTTGTAACTGTGCCGATATTAAAAATAAGTCAATTCTAGAAAAAGACTTGTGTCTCGCTGAATAAAATGAAAAGACCTTCTCAGTCGGGTTCAATCTCCTCTAAATTTCTACCAAATTCAGTTCCTTCATAACTACTGACAAACGATCAGCCATCTTAGTTTTCTTCAAAGTTTTTGGAGATTTATCCAATAAGGGATCCAAACAACAACTAAAATCTCCTCCAAATAAAATATTTTCATTCACCTGATTCAGACCCAAAAAAAATCAGTGAAAAATTGTTCATCATCCACATTGCGAACATAAACATTCAACTAAGTTCAAGCCTCTGAAAAAAATTTACAGTTAACAGTCAATACTCTACCACCATTTTCCGAGAATGATTCTAATATGAAAGGTAACTTTTTATGTATTAAAATAGCTACACCTCTAGCTTCAGAATTAAAGGAAGATGCAATAACATGTCCAACCCAATCCCTTTTCAATTTCAAATGTTCTTTTTCAGTCAAATGAGTTTCTTGTAAAAAAGCAATATCTACCTTCATCTTTTTAATATAAGCTAAAATTTGTTTCCTTAAACATGTCCAACCCAATCCCTTTTCAATTTCAAATATTCTTTTTCAGTCAAATGAGTTTCTTGTAAAAAAGCAATATCTACCTTCATCTTCTTAATATAAGCTAAAACTTTCTTCCTTTTAATCGTGTTATTAAGACCTTTAACATTAAAAGTCACAAAATTCAAATTAGACCTAGTGTTACAAAATTACACAAAATGGCACCTCACACAGCAAATATAAATACAAAATAAAGGCTCCTAAAAAGAATTTAAAAACTCCTCTAAAATTACAAAAAAACCCCACGCAAAATAACTAAAAAAAAACACCTAAAAGAAAAACTATTACACGAGTAGTACCCCCTCAATTGATCAGGTGTGGTCAATGCCACAGGTGGCTCATGACTTTGGAAACAGCAAGGTCATCCACCTCCCCTTGACAAAACCTCACAAAAAAAATACGTGATAATCTTATAGTCCAGTTGAGCTTGAATATCATCATCCACTTCAATCAGTTGTGCAGTTTCCCAGCATTTTCTTCCCATTCCCATTCCCACTCTTGATCTTAATTACATCCACCAACGGTTTCTTTGACAAATCTTGGCTCAGCTTGTAATCTGGCAAAGAATTAGCAAAAGTTAATGCATCATGAGCCTTCTCAAAGAATTGAGTCTGATATTGCCCATAAAACACCTTCAACACCACCAGATATCGAAAAGCAAATTTATATCCCTTCCTCCACAAAACTGCCTTAGACGGATTAAATTCTTTACATCTCTGAATAACCTTTCGATTTAGATCCACATAGAAAAAAAACCCTATTACCCTGAACCATCATAGGGCTCTAAGCAACTCGGGCTTTATGAACTGCAAATCGCAAAATCATCTCACGGTCCTGATACCTCAAACACCTAAGTAAGACTGCTCTCGGAAGTTGACCCGGAAAAAGGTTTCTTTCTTAACACTTGATGTACTCTATCCAGTTCCAAACCGTCTAGAAATGATTAAACTCCCAACATATCCTGAATCCATTTCCGAAAAAAATTTGTAGGATCCGATCCTTCAATATCCTCCGGAAGACCCACTATTGTAATATTATTACAATGACTCTGGTTCTCCAACGAATCAATTTTCTGCAACAAATCTCTCTTCTGAACGACCCATCCTATAATTGAATCCTCAATTTGATCCACTCTGTCTTCAATCTTCTTAAATTTATCTTGTACAATGTCAACTGCTGTCAAACATTTATTAACATCTGCTTTAGTAGAAGCAATTTCTCCACACGTCAGTCATTTTCACCTTCATTTCTGCAAATTGCTCATCTATATTTTGAAAACTATTAGTTTATATAAAGCATCATATGCTCATTTTGCTTTGTTAGCACTTCAAACTTAGTCACAACATCAAGTCCAGGAGAGGGGCTCATTAAAACTGGAAAAGAAATTGATTTAGAAGGTGAAATTGATTTTGAAGCCCTTCAATCATATTTGCAGCAACTATCAAAAGCTCTTGAATGTCTTCATCCAGAAATTCTATATTCTTCTCTTCTAGTATTAGAATCTCTTCACTGACTGCTTAACTATGGGTCTGGACCCCTTTCCACACCAGGCCGAACTCGTCAGCATGGCATAGACCTGGTCCCCCCGCAGCCCGGGCCCCTTCCAGGACATCATGCATGCATGAACTAGCGCGCATGCTCAACGTGCCTGCAGTGCGGGAGCGACTGTCTGCCGACACATCGCTGCACACCAGCACGCCACCAGCCACGTTCTCATGCTTGTGCTCCAATGCAGGCATCCCTCCATGCCTTTCAGCAATGCCAGCCCCACACAACATAGCGCACCCGCGGACGTCCTGGCCCAATGCTAAAGTAGGAGCGCCAGTGCCATCTTGCGCTACTACACGCACTGGAGATGCCAGCACTTCCTCCAACATGCCCGGAGATGATCGTTGAGGCTTCGACTACATCATAAACTGATCCTACCAATTTTTCCACCAATTTAAAAACCAATTTTTTTGCTTGTTGACCTTTTCCTTCTTCATTTCTTATATCTTTGAAAGTTAAATTACTTCCTCAAACTTTTAAAAGATTTTTAAAGTCCATATAATTCAGGTATTAAATAGTCCAGTCAGGGAGAGGTGATTTCCCACATCTTCATCCTACTCATCTTGCCACGCCCCTCCCCCAATGGAATTTTTTGACGTAATCTCAAGTAGCATAGTCAAGGGAGAGGGTGTGGATGTTATGTATTTGTATTTTCAAAAGGCATTAGATAAGGTGCCGCATTAGAGGCTGCTTGATAAGATGAGATCCCTTGGAACTACAGGAAAGATATTAGATTGGGTGGAGCATTGCTGCTAGGAAGGAAGCAAAAGGTGGGAATAAAGGGATTCTGTTCTGGTTGGTTGCCTACTACTAATGGTGTTCTGCAGGGGTCGGTGTTGGGGCCACTTCTCTTTTATAATATATATTGATGATTTAGATTATAGATTGAATGGTTTTGTGCCTAAGTTTGCAGATGACACCAAGATAGGTGGTGGAGTAGGAAGTGTTGAAGAAATAGAAAGGTTACAGACAGACTTGGACATCTTAGGATAGTGGGTAAAGAAATGGCAAATAAGATTCAATGTTGAGAAATGTATGGTTGTACATTTTGGAAGAGGAAATAAACAAGCAAAATATTTTTTGGATGGGGAGAAAATTCAAAATTCAGAAGTGCAAAGGGAATTGGGGGTTCTCGTGCAGGATAACCTGAAGCTTAACCACCAGGTTGGATTGGCAGTAAAGAAAGTGAATACTATGTTGGCATTCATTTCAAGAGGAATAGTGTACAAGACTAAATAGGTGTTGATGAGGCTCAATGGGGTACTGGTGAGACCTCATTTGGATACTGTGTGCAGTTTTGGGCCCCTTAACTTAGAAGGGATGTAATGATGTTGAAGATAGTACAGAGAAGATTTACCAGGATGATTCCTGGAATGCAAGAGCTAACATATGAGGAACATTAGTGGCTCTTTGACTGTAATCATTGGAGTTTAGACAAATGAGAGGGGGTCTCAGATACATTTTGAATGCTGAAAGGATTGGACAGAATTGAAGTGAATAAGATGTTTTCTTTGGTGGGTGAATCCAAGACGAGAGGCACAGTCTTAGAAAGTACACATTTAAAACAGAGATGAGGAGAAATTTCTTTAGCCAGAGGGTCGTGGATTTGTCGAATTCATTGCTATATACAGCTGTGGAAGCCCAATCTTTGGGGGAGTTTAAAGAAGAGATTGATAGGTATCCAATTAGTCTGGCTATCAAGGGATATGGCGAAAATTTGGAACTAGCTCAGGGTCCAGTTTGAAACTAGATGTGAGAACAATTTAGCTCAGGGTGGAGTTGCGGAGCAGACTTGATAGGCCGAATGGTCGACTTCGGTTCCTTTATCTTGTGATCTTGTGATCCCTAATGATTTTATCTGTGAGAAATGCATCCAGTTGAAGTTCTTTACAAATCAAGTTAAGGAATTGGAGTTGGATGAACTCTGGATCATTCAGGAGGCAGAGGGGTGATAGACAGGAGTTACAGGGACATTATCACACCTAGGAGGCAGGAGAAGGGTAGATGGTGACAGTTAGAAGAGGGAAAGGGAAAAGGCAGTCAGAGTAGGGCACCCCTGTGGTTGTTCCCCACAATAACAAGTATACCATTTTGGATACTGTTGTGGTGGTGGAGGAACCTACCAAGGACAAGCTACAGCAATCATGTCTCTGGCAATGGAGTCTGGTCCTGTGGATAAGAAGGAAAGGGATGAAAAGAAGTGAGCTGTAGTGATAGGAGATTCCATAGTTAGAGTCAGATAGCAGGTTCTGTGGAAGGAACTGAGACTCTCAAATGGTATGTAGCCTCCCTGGTTCCAGGATTTGAGATATCCAAGATTGAGTTCAAGGCATTCTCAGGAGGGAGGATGAGCAGCCAGATGTCATGGTCCATGAAGGGATCAATGACGTAGGTTGGAAGGGTGAGGAGGTTCTGCAGAGAGTTTGGGGAGTTAGGCAATAGGTTGAAGGACAGGATCTCCAGGGTTGTGATCTCAGGATTGCAACCCATGCCGTATACCAGTGAGGTTAGAAATAGGAGGATAATGCAGCTTAATACATGGCCAAAGAAATAGTGCAGGAGGGAGGGCTTCAGGTTTCTGGATCATTGGGCTCTCTTCCAGGGAGGTTGGGACATGTTCCAACAAGATGGTTTGAATCTGAACTGGAGGGGGACTAATATTCTTTCAGGAAGGTTTGCTAGTGTTGCTTTGGGGGGGAGGTAAACAAGATTTGTGGGGGTGGGTGGGGGGAGGAGGTTGTAACCAGACTGCCAGAGCAGATGGAACAGTAGAGGATGGAAAAGATGATGTGAAAATTGCACGCAACGTTAAAAGTATGTGGTGGAAATGTTCTCGGTGCATATATTTCAAAGCAAGGAGTATTACAGGTAAGGCAGACAAGCTTATGGCATGGATTGGCATGTAGAATTATGACATTGTGGCCATTAGTGAAATGGTTGCAAGAGAGCCATGACAGGCAGTTCAATGTTTTGGGCTTCTGTTGCTTCAGACCCAATAGAATGGGAAAGAGCGATGTTTGGGGCAGGATGGGTGGAGAGATGGTGAAAGGGGGTGGAGTGGCATTGCTCATCAGGAAAAATATCACAGCTGTGCTCAGGCAGGACATACCAGAGGGCTTATGTACTGACACTATATGGGTGAAGCAAAGGAATGGGAAAGGTATCACCACTATTATGTGGTTGTATTATAGACTGTCCAATAGTTAATGAGAATTGAAGGAACAAATCTGTAGAGATAGCTGACAGCTGCAGGAAACATAAGATTGTGATAGTAAGACATTTTAATTTTCCACATGTTGACTGGAACTACCACACTGTAAAAGGGCTGGATGGTTTGGAGTTTGTCAAATGTGTTCAGGAAAGTTTACCAAATCAATATATAAAGGTGCAATACTAGATCTCTTATTAGAGAATGAGACAGGACAAATGACAGAAGAATGTGTAGGGGAACATTTTGGGTCTAGTGATTATAATGCCATTAGTTTCAAGTTAATTATGGAGAAAGATAGATCCAGGCCTCAGGCTGAGCTTCTAAATTGGATAAAAGCCAATTTTGAAGAAATGAGAAAGGATCTAGAATTCATGGATTGGAATAAGTTGTTTTCAGGCAAGGATGTGTAAGGTAAGTGGAAGATCTTCAAAGGTGAAATTTTGAGAGGTCAGAGTTTGTTCCTATCAGGATTAAAGGCAAAGTCAGCAGGCATAGGGAACCTTGTTTTTTGAGGGATTTTGGGGATCTAGTTTGGAAGAAGAGAGAGGTATACAGAAGATATAGGCAACGTGGAGCAAATGAGGTACTTGAGGAATGTAACGAATGCGAGAAAAAACCTCAAAGAAATCAGGAAGTCTAAAAGAAGACACAAGGTTGCTTGGTAGACAATGTAAAGGAGTGTCTTCAGGTATAAGAGCAAAAGGATAGTAGGGAATGGTTCATGTAGCAGTTAGCACAATGCCTTTACAACACCAGCAATCGGGACTAGGGTTTGAATCCAAAGCTGTCTGTAGGGAGTTTGTACATTCTCCCTGTGTCTGCATGGGTTTTCCCCAGGACCTCTGATTTCGTCCCATCACTCTAATTAGGTGTAAATTGGGCAGCATGAACTCATGGGCTGAAATGGCTTGTTATCGTGCTGTATGTCTAAACTTGACAATTTCTAAATTGGTCCCTTTGTAGATCCGAGTGGTCGGCTATGTACGGAGCCAAAAGAGATGGGAGAGGTCTTGAATGTTTTTTTAAATAAGTATTTACTCAGGAAACTGGCACAGAGTCGAGGGAAGTAAGGAAAACAAGCAGCGAGGTCATGGAACCTATACAGATTAAAGAGGAGAAGGTGCTTGATGTCTGAAACAATATACCATATTAAGTAAGTAAAGGTGGATAAATCCCCAGGGCCTGACCCCTCAGACCTTGAAAGAGGCTAGTGCAGAAATTACAAGGGCTCTGGCAGGAATATTTAAAATATCCTTAGCCACAAGTGTGGAGCTGGAGGATTGGAAGGTAGCTCATATTGTTCTATTGTTCAAAAAAGGCTCCAAAAGTAACCCTGGAAATTGTAGGGTGGTGTGCCTCAGGGATCCATGGTGGGACCATTGTTGTTTGTTGTCTATATCAATGATCTGGATGATAATGTGGGATAATGTGGCAGTTTACTGAACTAAGATTGGAGGCATTGTGGTCAATGAGGAAGGCTTTCAAAGCTTGCAGAGGGATCTGGACCAATTGTAAAAATGGACCCGAAAATGGCAGATGAAATTTTATGGGAGGTGTTACAATTTGGAAGGACAAACCAAGGTAGGACATACATAGTAAATGGTAGGCTACTGAGATGCCCAGTCATCTGAACCTCCGACGTCCTGGCTGCCTGCCCATCCAAACTCCTGACCGCAGATCCTTGCCCCAACCTACCACCAATTCAAGTTCCTGATTAGGACACTGGATTGGGGAGGGGGGCATTTGTGGAGGTGCTGGATGGGGGGGGGGGGCGGTGTCTGGGCTTCAAGAACTCTATGACAAATCAGGTATCCATATTCTGGGCTCTGTTTCTCCGCTGGCACTTATAAAGTAAGGATTCCATAGGGTTCCAATAATTAATGACATGGACCAAAGCAGGATATTCAAACATGATTTGAGCGTGGGTCTCGTCGGGTCATTTTTGGCGCCAAACATGAGCTTTGGTGTGCAGACAAAATCCATGGAAAAAAATGTTTAGATTTTGGTTTTCAGAATTTTGATAAAAGATTATGTACCTGGTACATGTAAACAGGCCTCTGTTTCAAATAAAGAGAATTGGCGAAAGAAAAATCTGACTTTTTTTATTCCTCAGGCAAGTAAACTGCTGATCTGGACCTTACCCCAGAATCTGGATCAAGGATCGACAATGATTCACCACACCATCCATTTCAATTCCACTCCTTATTCCCACACTGACATGTCTGTCCATATCCTTGTGCATTGCCAAACCGAATCTATCCACAAATTGGAGTAACACCTAATATTCTATTTGGGCACTCTCCAACAAGATGGCATTTACATCGAAGTCTCCAGTTTTGTTAGGCCCCTCCCCTGTCTTTCCCTATTTTTTAAAGCCATACAGCACAGTAACAGACCCTTCCGGCCCATGAGCACGTGCCCTCCAAATACATCAATTAACCTACAATCTTCGTACACTTCTGGTGAGGAAACCAGAACACCTGGAGGAAACCCACGCAGACATAGAACATATAAAAACCTTACTGCTTGTTGGTTTTTAACCCAGATTGCTGGTGCTGTAATAGTGTTGTGCTAACCTATGTCTCCTTTCCTCCAGCACCCCTTCTCTCTCCATTCAGAGAGCTATCTCCTCCCCCTATCATCTATTTTTTTTCTCCTCTACCCTCCCACCCATATTCATCTATGACCTCTTGCCTGTTGGCCTTTCCTCTGCCCCCCACCCCCCCCTCCCTTCACCCCACCTTTTTATCCAGGTGCTTGTCTGCTTTTTGCTCAAACTTTGACAATGGGATCTGTGGTGGAATGTTCCCCGCTGAGCTGGGCAGGCTGGCCTGCCTGCTGAACCATAGCCCCTCCCCTAAAGCCCCTAATAGAGGCTGAAAGCCTTAGTCTCCTCCCTCATACCTGCCCTTAGACTTGAGCCAGCAGCATGTTGAGGCATGCTTGGATCTTTAGATCAATAAAGCCTTTGGCCTTTACTTTGTGTCTGTAAGTGGTCATTGATCACGGTACGATTTAATGAATTAAATTTTAAGCACCATGGACAAGGCAATTCAGTTGGAGAAGCTGGAGATTGACCCAAAAGACCCAGAGGCCTCCATGAAATTTGACATGTGGCTAAACTGCTTGAGGCACTACAAAATCACAGTAGACAGTTATGAGTATGAGTACAGCCATCATGCATACCAATTGATCTGCATTTGCATGGGGTATGAAGAGGCGATGGCCCTGCTCCGGAAGCAGTTTGGGGTACTGAGGAACGCCATCTATGCGTGCTTCTAGCTTAGCTCCCAACGCTGAGGGAGCTTTGTGCAGGCCATGCAGGAGCTGGGACGAGATGATGGCAAAGTAACAGGAGGAGCTCATCTGCCATGGGCTGGTTGCTGGGTTCCGCTCTCAACACTCCTGGAGAAGGGTGATTGGTCCAGATAGGAGGTTGTGCAGATGACCTGGGTCATGGAGATGGCCCAGAAGAACACTGAGGAATATGGCGCCCAGATACACAGAACAGGTGGTGCCATCTTGGGATTCAGGGCCCCTGCCCCTGACTACCACAGCAACTGCCAAGCACACAAGGTACAACTGCTATGGGCAGAGCAAGCATCTGCGAATGTACTGTCCTGCATGTAGCGTGACCTGCTTGAATTGCTGGCAAAAATGGCACTACACTGGATTATGCTTATCTAAGCCCCCCTCTAGCAGCACTGCGTGCGGTCCATGACCCGTATCGCCATTTTGGATCGAGCAGCTCCAGTCATCACTTCCATTTGCAGAGAACTGAACTTCCAGGTCCACGTCATGACAAGGAGGGACATCACTGCCAGCTTGTGGGATCCATGTGTGTCATTGTCACGATCTCCCGGGTGATCATCTTGGCGACAACTGACTCAATGACATGGCAGCAGTGGGTCAGGGAGTTAACTGACGTTAGCCTCGATCACCTTGGAGCAGAGTCAACCACACCAGCTGGGACGTACCATGATGGACATAGAGGTAAACGGTCACACCATGGGTTGCCCGTTAGACATGGGGATCACCGAGAGTTTCATACACCTGGGCACTGCCAAACACTATCCTCTGACCGTGTCCCCTGCGAAGTGCTGGGTAGCACTAGCCTCCAAGTTCCTCTTGACAGAAATCTGCAGGAAATGCTCCGTGAACCTAATTGTGGGGGGGACATGAAATACAAAAATTTCAGACTACTGTTGATGCCCATCTCTGTGCCCATGTCATTTTGGGACTGGATTTCCAGTGCCAGCAAAAAAGGTAATGATGCAGTTTGACAGCTCCCATCCCTGCTCACAGTCAGGAATGACCAGTTCCGGGAGATCCCACCCCCCCCCCCTTTTTGATTGGCCCAATCATACACCAGAAGGCTGGGCAGTGCTACCAACCTGCGGCCTGCCCACTTTACGGGTCCCTCCATCCCCGCTGTTCCAAAACCTCACCCCACACTGTAGGCTGGTGGCCACTAAGAGTAGATGGTACAGACTGGAGGGCAGCGGATTCATTAAGTCCAATGTGGAATGGTTGCTGAGGGAGGGCAGTAATAGCCCATGGAGGGCACAGGTGCTGGTAGTAAAGGGGGCAGAGAAGAACCAGATGGTGATTGACTACAGTCAAACCATCAACTGGTTCACCCTATTGGACGCCTACCCCCTGCCCCGAATTGATGACATGGTGAATGAGACCGCAAAATACAGGGTCTTC
Organism: Narcine bancroftii; assembly: GCF_036971445.1. Taxonomy (NCBI): domain Eukaryota; kingdom Metazoa; phylum Chordata; class Chondrichthyes; order Torpediniformes; family Narcinidae; genus Narcine; species Narcine bancroftii. The sequence continues at coordinate 83,212,521 of NC_091469.1, forward strand.
TCAACCATAGAACTCTAGTCACTGTACCATCAGATCCCTATCCACCCAAAAGACCAGCCCTACACAGCATTTAAGGCTAACAGTCGACGTATCAATTCTTATGGGTCCCTTTCGGCCTCACAAATGGGGTGATGGTGTTCCACATGGTGGATGATAATGGGTTAAAAGCCACTTACCCATATTTGGATAATGTCACCATATGTGGGCATGACCAGAAAGAACCCAACGACAACCTGTGGAGGTTCCTGGCCACTGCAAAAAGCCTAACATACAACCATAAGAAGTGTGTTCAGCACGGAGCGGCTGGCAATTCTGGGGTACGTGGTGGAGCATGGTGTGATTGCATGCACCCCCTCCTGGAATTACCTTTATCACAGAATCCAAGGCTTTAATAAGGTGCCTGGGGCTCTTTTCGTATTACGCACAAAGGGTCCCCAACTATGCCGACAAGGCCCAACCTCTGGTGAATACCACATCCTTTCCCCCATCGACGGAGACCCGTAGGTTTTCGAGAGCATCAGGGACGTGATTGTCAAGGCAGGAATGCTTGCCATCGATGAGTCAATCCCATTCCAAGTAGAGAGTGATGCTTCCAACTTCACCTTAGCCATCACATGAACCAGGAAGGCAGGCCAGTGGCATTTTTTTTGCACACCCTGCAGGTCCCCAAATGTAGGCACTCCGCTGTGGAGAAGGAGGCACAGGCTATTGTGGAGGTGGTGCACCACCGGAAGCACTACTTGGCCAACAGGCCATTCACCCTGCTGATGCACCAGAGAGCTGTTGCCTTTATGTTTAATAACAGCAGGGCAAAATTAAGAATGACAAGATCATGCAGTGGAGAATTGACCTGTCCACCTATAATTACGAGATCTTGTACCAGCCGGGTAAGCTCAACAAGCCGCCCAAAGTGCTGTCCATGTGAACTTGCGCCAAGGTGCAAGTAAATCACCTCCATGATAGCCTCTGCCACCCGGAGTCACAAGACTCTATCACTTTGTGATGGCCAGTAACCTTCCCTACTCAGTGGCGCAAATCAGAGAGCTGACACGCAATTGCCCAGTCTGTGCGGAATGCAAGCTGCAGTTTTACAGGCCAGAAAGAGCCCACCTCATCAAGGCCATTCACCCCTTTGAATGCCTTAGCATAGACTTCAAGGGGCCCCTCTCACCCACGAATCAGAACAGCTATTTCCTGAACAATGTAGATGAATACTCACGCTTCCCATTCACCATTCCCTGCCCAGACATGACAAAAGCCCTCTGCACCATATTCACTCTGTTTGGGTACCCTGCATAGGTGCACAGCAACCGAGGTTCAGCATTAATGAGTGAGGAGCTGTGACATTACTTCTTCTCCAGGGACATAGCGACAAGTAGAACCACCGAGGGAACGGCCAGGTAGAGGGGGAAAATGACACCATTTGGAGGGCAGTCCTCTTGGCCCTAAAGGCAAAAGGGATGAATGTGTCCCAGTGGCAAGAGGTACTCTCGGAAGAACTGCATACCACTAGGTCCCTCATCTGTACTGCTATAAGTGCAACATCCCATAAAAGATTGTTCTCCTTCCCTAGGAGGTCAGCGTCAGCCTGGCTGATGCTCCTCTGGAAGCATGTTAGGACCCACAAGGCTGACCCACTTGTGGAGGAAGTGCACCTCCTGCATGTGAACCCCCAGTATATGCTGGTAAAGTACCCAGATGGATGGGATGACACCATGTCCATTCGGGATCTGGCACGAGCAGGAATTCCAGTGCATTCAATACTTTGGGCAGCGACCAGCTGGCCCCGGGGACCATCCATTTTGAGGACTTAGAGATCCCACCCCCAGCATGTTCCCCCCCCTCCCAAATGACAGGTAAAACCACCGGAGAGACTAAACCTGTGAACATTACTGTGCAACTCATGGACTATCAAGACAGTGCCCCGCATCACCCCACTGGACTCTATCTAAAAAGGAGGGTTGAATGCGGTGGAATATGGTATTGTGTGCACGTTCCCCACTGAGCTGGGCAGGTTGGCTCATCTGCTGAACCAGTAGCCCCCCTCCCACTAAGACCCCAATAAAGGCCGAGAGCCCTAGTCTCCTCCCTCATATCTGCCCTTGGACTTGAGCCAGCAGCATGCTGAGGCATGCTTGGATTTTTAGATCAATAAAGCCTTCGGCCCTTACTTCATGTCTGTGAGTGGTCATTGATTGTGCTACAGGATCAGGCTTGAAATATTAGTTATATATCTTTGCCTCCTCTGAACTCTGCAGGACCTGATTAATTTTTCCAGCACTTTTGTGTATTTACTATAATCACAGTATCTGCAGACTTCACCAGAATTGAGATTTTTCACATTCCTTAAACAAAAACCTTCATTTATGTCATGCTTTTGATGAAGTTAATGCATGCTAAAGGACTTCACAGGAGTCAGCTAAAACCAACTAAACGTTGCTGAGTCACAAAAGACATTGAGTTAGAACCATAGTATAATACAGCACAGAAACAGGACATTTGACCCTTCTTGTCTCCTCTCCTGCCCCACCTTTTTACCGTAATTCAGGTGCTTGTCTTTTTGCTCGTCCCTTGATGAAGGGTTCAGGTCCAAAAGGTTGATTATATCTCCTTGCTTCCTAGTGATACAATGTGACACTTTTGTGCATTGCAATGCTTCCTTATTAATTGTGAGTAGTTCAGGCAACTCAAAGATTCACCATGTAGTTTCAAACCAGCGTAAGTGACCTGGATTCGAAACCGGCGTTGTCTGTAAGGAGTTTGTATGTTCTCCCCATATCTGCGTTGGGTTTCACTGGCTGCTCTAGTTTTGTCCCACCCTCCAAAATATATGGGATTGTATGTTAATTAAGTAGCACAACTTCAAATGACCGGAATCATCTTCTACCATGCTGTAAATAAAAATAAAATGGAAAGTACACAGTAAATGGCAGGACCCTGAGCAGCAGTGATTTATTGAGGAATCTTGAGGTACAAGTCCATAATTTTCACAATGTGTCAACACAAATGAATAGAGTGATTATTGTTGCTTTCATCAGTTAGGGCACTGAGTATAAAAATTTGCAAGTCATATTGAGTTGTACAAATTTTGCATTAGGCCATATTTGGAATTTTGTGCGCAGTTTTGATAGCTGGATTTGAGAAAGAATATGGAAGCTTTTGAGAGTGTGCAGAAGAGGTTCATCAGGATGTTACCTGATTAAAGAATTTTCACAATAATGAGAGGTTGGGCAAACTTGAGTTGTTTTCTCTGGCCCATTAGAGATGAATGAACGACCTGATTCAAGTATATAACATTTTGAGAGGTAGAGACAAGGTATATAATCAAAGTCTTCTTCCCAGTGTGGAATTTTCAAATACTGGAGGACATAGGTTTAAGGCAAGAATAGTAAAGTTCAGAGGAGGTTTTAGAGATTTTTTTCCCCCCACAGAGTGGTAGGTGCCTGAAATGGAATGGCAGGGAGGTGACAGAAGCAGATACAATAGAAACATTTAAGAGACATTTGAACAGGAATATGAGAAGGCAGGGAAAGTAGACCATCTGTTGACAGATGGGATTAGTTTAATTTGGCATTATGGTTGGCGTGAAGGGCGTGTAATGTGTGCTGTAATGTTCTATGGTCAAGTGTAGAAAAAAAAACTATTTAAATTACTATTGATGCAATTGCTTACAGATTTGTAATTTAATGCATTTTGAGAGACATCTTCCTTCACTTTGTTGCAAATAGGGAGGTAGATCATGAGCTCTGAAGAGAGGTAGGCATTTTAATATGCAACTAATTCCAATGTGAAAATTGTTAAATATTCTGACCCCAAATGCTTAATTGTCATGAATTGCCCATGAATAATGTGAATATGACAATTATTTTATCAAGACCAGTTAGATTACAACTTACACCTTTCAATTTGTTTGTAAAAAATAAGGCACACCTAATTTACAGGAAAGTTAACAGATGGCTTCCCTTTCTTTTAAAATTAAATATTTCATTGTTTATGATGCTGTATTCACAGAAAATGCAATTGCACATTATGTAATAGAAACATAGTGATCTGAAGAAAAATCATTGGCTTCATGTAACTGATATACTGCAACATTCATCTTAAAATGAAGTAACTTTAGAAGTGAATATTGAACTAGGTGATCATAAAACCTTAAAATGATAGTCAAACCCAAAGACTTCTTTCAGTTGTGATGGATTATGTTATATTTTATATTGTACATAGATATGTTTTAAATATAGATAAATTGTGGCAGGTTTTTTAGTTTAGGTCACATATAAACACTTCAAAACAGATCTCATTTAAAATGCTGGAGCTCTTATCAAGCCAGACAGTTCAGGCTCTGAGTGCCTTTGCACAAACTTTGAAGGATGCCAAAAAGGACTTCACAAGTAGGTGTTAATTGGACATGCTGTGGAGTAATGGATTATTGTTTTGGAAAAGAAAGCAACAGATGAACTCAGAAGATTAGATAGCTGCAGTCTGTCTGAGTGCAGTTGGCTGTTCTAAGAAGGTCATGTGGTTTTCTATGATTGAGAGAGAGAAAATTCAGTTCTACAGTTCAGCAGCAGCAGCTGGGACTGAAACAGGACAAGCTGGCAAGTTTGAGGAAAAACCCCATTTTGAAAACGGATTGTGAGTGCTTAGTTCAGACTGGTCAAAACCCTGTGGTCCATACAAGAGGAGATGGCTGGTTGTGTAATTTTTCACTTGAAATAAGTGAAACAGAAAAAGAAATCTCTGGTGACCTGAAAGAAAGAGATTATCATCTGGAAAACCCTGATGAGGGAAGTTTCTTCGGCAAGACACTGAAGTGGCTGATCAGAAGGAATCAGTTGTGGGTGTCCAATGAGCAACAAATCTCTCTCTGAAAACTGTAAAGAACCTTCCTGAGCGATAACCATTACCCTTAAAGCACCAAAGCCTGGTGAAATTCATAAATGTTAAATTCTGTGCACAGTATAAGAATTGCCTTATACCAGTGAACTTGGAGGAGTGAGAAGTGAGATTGGATTGTGAATCAAAGAACTTTTCTGAACTTACACACACATTGCATACACTTGCACTTAGAAGGGGGTTAAGTTAGTTTAGTTAAGTTAATAATAACAAATTAGAGTTTGATCCTGTTTTCATGTTTAAAGATAATTAAAAGCAACTTTTGTTTAAGTAACCATTTATCTTGGTGAATTTCTATTTCTGCTGGGTTCTGGGGTCCTGTTGGCTCAAAACTCAGTTTACACGAAGTGCAGCATAGTTCTGGCTAGAGAGTGTTAAGGATGACAGTAAACACTCAACAGTTTAACAAAATAATCCTACAGCTGTGGTTAGATAAGAGGTGTAACTGCAATAGATTTTGTATGTGTGAATGAGCTAACTGAATGATATTCTTATGTCAAAATTATAAAGGTTATAATGATGCCACCATCATCACCCTGTACAAAAACAAAGGCGAGAAATCAGACTGCTCAAACTACAGGGGAATCACGCTGCTCTCCATTGCAGGCAAAATCTTCGCTAGGATTCTACTAAATAGAATAATACCTAGTGTCGCCGAGAATATTCTCCCAGAATCACAGTGCGGCTTTCGCGCAAACAGAGGAACTACTGACATGGTCTTTGCCCACAGACAGCTACAAGAAAAGTGCAGAGAACAAAACAAAGGACTCTACATCACCTTTGTTGACCTCACCAAAGCCTTCGACACCGTGAACAGGAAAGGGCTTTGGCAAATACTAGAGCGCATCAGATGTCCCCCAAAGTTCCTCAACATGATTATCCAACTGCACGAAAACCAACAAGGTCGGGTCAGATACAGCAATGAGCTCTCTGAACCCTTCTCCATTAACAATGGCATGAAGCAAGGCTGTGTTCTCGCACCAACCCTCTTTTCAATCTTCTTCAGCATGATGCTGAACCAAGCCATGAAAGACCCCAACAATGAAGACGCTGTTTACATCCGGTACCGCACGGATGGCAGTCTCTTCAATCTGAGGCACCTGCAAGCTCACACCAAGACACAAGAGAAACTTGTCCGTGAACTACTCTTTGCAGAAGATGCCGCTTTAGTTGCCCATTCAGAGCCAGCTCTTCAGCGCTTGACATCCTGCTTTGCAGAAACTGCCAAAATGTTTGGCCTGGAAGTCAGCCTGAAGAAAACTGAGGTCCTCCATCAGCCAGCTCCCCACCATGACTACCAGCCCCCCCACATCTCCATCGGGCACACAAAACTCAAAACGGTCAACCAGTTTACCTATCTCGGCTGCACCATTTCATCAGATGCAAGGATTGACAATGAGATAGACAACAGACTCGCCAAGGCAAATAGCGCCTTTGGAAGACTACACAAAAGAGTCTGGAAAAACAACCAACTGAAAAACCTCACAAAGATAAGTGTATACAGAGCCGTTGTCATACCCACACTCCTGTTCGGCTCCGAATCATGGGTCCTCTACCGGCATCACCTACGGCTCCTAGAACGCTTCCACCAGCGTTGTCTCCGCTCCATCCTCAACATCCATTGGAGCGCTTTCATCCCTAACGTCGAAGTACTCGAGATGGCAGAGGTCGACAGCATCGAGTCCACGCTGCTGAAGATCCAGCTGCGCTGGGTGGGTCACGTCTCCAGAATGGAGGACCATCGCCTTCCCAAGATCGTGTTATATGGCGAGCTCTCCACTGGCCACCGTGACAGAGGTGCACCAAAGAAAAGGTACAAGGACTGCCTAAAGAAATCTCTTGGTGCCTGCCACACTGACCACCGCCAGTGGGCTGATATCGCCTCAAACCGTGCATCTTAGCGCCTCACAGTTTGGCGGGCAGCAACCTCCTTTGAAGAAGACCGCAGAGCCCACCTCACTGACAAAAGGTAAAGGAGGAAAATCCCAACACCCAACCCCAACCAACCAATTTTCCCCTGCAGCCGCTGCAACCGTGTCTGCCCGTCCCGCATCGGACTTGTCAGCCACAAACGAGCCTGCAGCTGACGTGGACTTTTACCCCCTCCATAAATCTTCGTCCGCGAAGCCAAGCCAAAGCAAAGAATATAAAAATAGACTGGATCAACTTACATGGTTCATATTACTTCTAAGACATAGAATGTAGAGGACAATAAATAAAAATCATGACTGGAGCTCTAAAATTGTTTGCTTGTTTTGATTTTAAAAATGCATTACTTAACTCAATGGAGAGCAGAGGAGTTTTGCTGGTATTGTGTTAACAACTCTTCAGGATGTAATTCTTGGATACATCATGTAGATTCCTGTCTTTAAGTGTGCTGCTCCAACATACATCCTTGGGATAAATACCCTGATGTGGTAGCATCATCCTATATCAAGTAGAAGGAAAGCAGTCACTTAATTCTTCATTCAGAGGATGCCTCACACTGTCAATCAAAACCTTTTTCTTACGGTTTTCTGCAATATTTTTCAGAACTAATAAATCTTCAATGATAATGAAAAAACTGCACAGTTTTTCTTTAATACCCTCATGCTATTCTCTTTAGTACTTCCTAGTAATGATTGTTGGATTAATTTTTTCAATGCCGGGAAATTTCAGAACAATCCTAAGGAACTAACAATGCAAACAAACTTCTGAAGCCAATACCATCCTCAATTAAAACCTCATAAATAAATAAATTTATTTGTTGCTTGCTTTTTGCACAGGTTCCATACAGTTTTGGCCTCACTTCTGTAAAATTGGCTATTTGTTAAAACCATTTAATGCTCAAGCAGGGATTGTAGATTCATCTATAATTATCTGTGGTTTCAAACTTTTTCTTTCCGCTCACATTCCATTTTAAGTAATCCCTATGCCAAAGGTCCTCTGTGATTAGTAAAGGATTACTTAAGGAGTTATGTGAGTGGGGAAAAAAAAATTGAGAACCACTGCTCGAGACCAATTGTTACTGAAATATTTTGCTTGAGGAAAATTGTCATTTGCCCTTTTCCTTTGGGGTTATGAAACCGTGCACATAACGAGTCAATTAGGTCCAATTAAAACTGGTTTTCAAACATTTTCTTTTCACTCGCATACCACTTTAAGTCTTTCTTTGGCTTGGCTTCGCGGACGAAGATTTATGGAGGGGGTAAAAAGTCCACGTCAGCTGCAGGCTCGTTTGTGGCTGACAAGTCCGATGCGGGACAGGCAGACACGATTGCAGCGGTTGCAAGGGAAAATTGGTTGGTTGGGGTTGGGTGTTGGGTTTTTCCTCCTTTGCCTTTTGTCAGTGAGGTGGGCTCTGCGGTCTTCTTCAAAGGAAGTTGCTGCCCGCCAAACTGTGAGGCGCCAAGATGCACGGTTTGAGGCGTTATCAGCCCACTGGCGGTGGTCAATGTGGCAGGCACCAAGAGATTTCTTTAGGCAGTCCTTGTACCTTTTCTTTGGTGCACCTCTGTCACGGTGGCCAGTGGAGAGCTCGCCATATGATACGATCTTGGGAAGGCGATGGTCCTCCATTCTGGAGACGTGACCCATCCAGCGCAGCTGGATCTTCAGCAGCGTGGACTCGATGCTGTCGACCTCTGCCATCTCGAGTACTTCGACGTTAGGGGTGTAAGCGCTCCAATGGATGTTGAGGATGGAGCGGAGACAACGCTGGTGGAAGCGTTCTAGGAGCCGTAGGTGGTGCCGGTAGAGGACCCATGATTCGGAGCCGAACAGGAGTGTGGGTATGACAACGGCTCTGTATACGCTTATCTTTGTGAGGTTTTTCAGTTGGTTGTTTTTCCAGACTCTTTGTACTAACCACAGAGCACCTATGGCATAGGGATTACTTAAGGTGGTTTGAGAGTGGAAAGAAAACATATGAAAACTACTGATCTATATTGTTATTAAGTAGGCCAAGTGACAAGAACAGAACGTGTAAGCATTCTTATTGGAAGAAAACGATACTCAACTAACTACAGGAGTTAATAGAATCAGACCTCAAATGTAATACCAAATGGTGTATATAGCTTTTAAATATACAAATGAAAACTTCCTTCAATTAGTTCATATCACCAATAACTATCCACATAAACTGCATCATATAATAAATTTTCTATTTTAACATACATTTAATTATACATATCTGATACTACATACAAATGCAATAATCAATCTAGAAATTTACTTAACCTCTACATTTTCCTTAATTCTAAAGATGTTTTTGTTTCTACTTAAATATCCGCTTGGATATCTTTAATACCTTCTGTTGCTCAATTTTAGCAAACATTTGATTGGACAAACGACCCTGTAGTCAAAACCTATGCACATTCTGCCACCATGTTCTTGACCACCATCCTCCTGATCATGCACCATTTTAAACATTCCCACCCATTTCTGCCATCTTTGCTAAAGAACTTCCTTCTTCCAGGTCTTGCATCATCTCCAGATTCAAAAAAAGGTTGCAAATGACTAGTATAGAAGACAATGAAGTGTGAGTTATTGGATGAATTGGCAATATATCTATTTATAAAAAGGATTTATAAAAAGGTTTGACCATGATGATCAAGATAAGAAGCAAGTGAAAAAAAAATCCTAGAGTATGCAGCAACACCTGGAAGCTGAAAACTGTAAGGTAATTCAAAGTGCAGACATGAGTTTGCTCTTGGGTATATATTTAGTCTCTGCATTCATTATTTTTATCATGTGGCAATTGTTAGATCTGAATGGGTACCGCTGACAGCATTCTCACTGAAAATGGGATCTCTCATGCTGTGCTGTATAGAGTGGTTTAGAACACCATTAATGAACATTCAGGAAGAATCAGAATTTATTGTCATGAACATGTCACAAAATTTGTTTTTTTACAACAGCAAAGCTATAAATTACATTTAAAATAAATACATTAGTGCAAAAGAAGAGAAAGTGAGCTAGTATTGAGGTTCATTGTCCTTTCAGAAATTTGATGGCAGAGGGAAAGAAGCTGTTTTTGTACCGTTGGATGTTTGTCTTCAGGCTCCTATACCTCTTTCCTGATGGTAGCAGTGAGAAGACAGCATGTCCTGGGTGGTGAGGGTCCTTGAGGATCGTGACTGCCTTCTTGAGACAACACCTCTTGTTGATGTCCTCAAGGAGGGTGTTTACGCATGATGGTTTGGTCGTGTTCACAATTCTCTGCAGTCTTTTTGCTGTCCAGAGTATTGGCAACTCCATACCAGTCAGAATGCTCTCTACGGTACATCAGAATCAGAATTTATTGTCATGAACAAGTCACGAAATTCAGTGTTTCGCAGCAGCATCTTAGTGCAAACATACATATTATAACCATCTTATGACATCACTATAAAAAAAACTAACAATAATAGTTCACGAAAAGTAAGGCATTGTCTTTGGTTCATGATTATTCAGGAATCTGATGGCAGCGGGGAAGAAACTGTCCTTGTGCTACTGAATGCTCATCTTTCGGCTCCTGCAGCTTTTTCCCCGATGGTAGCAGAGTGAAGAGGCCATTGCCTGGGTGGTGGAGGTCTTTGAGGATAGAGGATGCTTTTTTAATACACTGCCTCTTGTAGATGTCCTCCATGGAATTAAATCTGGTGCCTGTGATGTCACAGGCTGAGTTAACAACCCTCTGGAGTTTATCCTTGCCTGAGAGTTGGTACCTCCATACCAGAGAGTGATGCAACCAGCCAGAATGCTCTCCACAGTTCAGAAAAAAAAATAAAAAAGGATAAATTCTAAACCCCTTCCCCGAAGCAAGGTTGAAGGCTGACATTAAAAAAAAATCAAGTGGCATAATCCGCAAGAGAGAGTACTATGCCAAAGTTCCAAATCAACACTTCTTTTCTTTTCTTTTTACTTTGGCTTGGCTTCGCGGACGAAGATTTATGGAGGGGGTAAAAGTCCACGTCAGCTGCAGGCTCGTTTGTGGCTGACAAGTCCGATGCGGGACAGGCAGACACGGTTGCAGCGGCTGCAAGGGAAAATTGGTTGGTTGGGGTTGGGTGTTGGGTTTTTCCTCCTTTGCCTTTTGTCAGTGAGGTGGGCTCTGAGGTCTTCTTCAAAGGAGGTTGCTGCCCGCCAAACTGTGAGGCGCCAAGATGCACGGTTTGAGGCGATATCAGCCCACTGGCGGTGGTCAATGTGGCAGGCACCAAGAGATTTCTTTAGGCAGTCCTTGTACCTTTTCTTTGGTGCACCTCTGTCACGGTGGCCAGTGGAGAGCTCGCCATATAACACGATCTTGGGAAGGCGATGGTCCTCCATTCTGGAGACGTGACCCATCCAGCGCAGCTGGATCTTCAGCAGCGTGGACTCGATGCTGTCGACAGCATCGAGAAATCAACACTTACTCTTAATGTTATGACAGTAGTCCATAAACAAGCTCCATATATTTTGAAATTTGAATCAATGACAGCAAATCTAAATGTTTTTCTTGGCCACTGTGCAGTGTAGGAGAAATATTCTTTCCATTTAATCAGAATTGGATGTCTGGCCATTAATGAAGAAAAGGATAAAATGCGACATTGAATTGAAGTTAGTGTTACATTATCATTACAGAGTATTTTAAAAAGAGCTATAAAAGAGTTAGGACAATTTTAATTTACAACTAACAGAGAGAGTTTGAAAAACTTTCTCCAAAATTTTTCAAGGATTTATGTCCGGATAAAAACAGACAATTTAACTTTAGACATATATGCTCTATGAACCACTTTAAATTGTAACAGACAATGCCATGAACAAAAGGATGTAGTGCTAATCATTTTCAGAATAGCATTCCACACCTCAATGGATGTTAAAAGGTTCAAATCTTGCTCCCTGGTGTTCTTGATTTTAATTAATGGGGCTTGTCTTAATTAGCCACATTATCGTAAATAAGAAATATTAAGTCTTTATAAGGGAGTTGTAGTTCAAAAAATGTATCAAGACTATTCGCCTGTAGAATAGTTGGGTTATATGTAATTTGTTTGTCCTTTATTTGTTCTGTCTTAAGCTGCCATGCTAGTATTTTGTGCGTTTTTTCTCCTAGCTCATAATACTTCTGTTTTGTCTTCATTATGTTCTTCTCCACCTTATATGTTTCTAGTGTTTCATATTTTATTTTTTTGTCTGTCAATTCTCTTCTTTTAGTTGTATATTCCTTTATTGCTAATTCTTTTTCTGTATTTGTTATTTCCCTTTCCAACTGTTCTATTTCCCGATTGTAGTCCTTCTTCATCTTAGTTACATAACTTATTATCTGCCCTCTGATGAATGCTTTCATTGCGTCCCATAGTATAAACTTATCTTTCACTGATTCCGTATTTATTTGTCGCTCAATTAATTCTCTAAAATCCTGTCTTTTAAGTAGCATGGAGTTTAATCTCCATCTATACATTCTCGGTGGGATATCCTCCAGGTCTATTGCCAATAACAGGGGTGAGTGATCTGATAACAATCTAGCTTTATATTCCGTTTTCTTAACTCTTCCTTGAATGTGAGCTGATAACAGGAATAGATCTATCCTTGAGTATGTTTTATGTCTACCCAAATAATATGAATATTCCTTTTCCTTTGGGTGTTGTTTCCTCCATATATCCAAAAGTTTCATTTCCTGCATCGATTTAATTATAAATTTGGTTACTTTGTTCTTTCTGTTAGTCTTTTATCCAGTTTTATCCATGTTTGAGTCCAAATTAAGGTTAAAATCTCCTCCTATTAGTTTATTCCCCTGCGTATCTGTGATCTTCAAAAAGATATCTTGCATAAATTTTTGATCTTCTTCATTAGCTGCTTATACATTGAGTAAATTCCAAAATTCCGAATATATTTGACATTTTATCATTATATATCTCCCTGCTGGATCTATTATTTCCTCTTCTATTTTGATTGGTACATTTTTATTGATTAATATAGCACTCCTCTGGCTTTAGAATTATATGATGTTGCTGTTACATGCCCTATCCAATCTCTCTTTAATTTTTTGTGTTCCACTTCAGTTAGATGTGTTTCTTGCACGAATGCTATATCAATTTTTTTTTTCTTCAGTAAATTTAACAGCTTCTTCCTTTTGATTTGGTTATGTATTCCGTTAATATTTAAAGTCATATGGTTCAACATGGCCATTTCATACTTTGTTTACCTTTCCTTTCCGTTTCCTCATCACCACCTTCCCTTCTTATCCATTTCTCTTTTCTTTTTTTGAACACATTGTAAGACAACATTTCTAAAACATAAAATATTTCCACTATTCCCATATCTAATCAAACTGAAAACGAAGGGAAAGAAGACAAAATAGATGAATTTCTAACTAAAATTGAACTACTGAAATTACAAACAGAGGAGCAAAATAAATTAATAAAACCATTTGAAACAGAAGAAATACAGGAGATATTAAAAAAACTACCGAACAATAAAACACCAGGAGAGGATGGACTCCCAATAGAATTCTATAAAACATTTAAAGACTTATTAATTCCTCCTCTCCTGGAAGTAATGAAACAGATTGAAAAAACACAAAACATACCAGATTCATGCAAAACAGCAATAATTACAGTAATACCAAAGACGGGGTAAAACTAGATCAAACTGGATTTATTAAAACAAGACAAACAATGGACAATATCTGTAAATTCATTAACTTAATCCATGCAGTACAACGAAACAAAACTCCAACAATGGTGGTTGCTTTAGACGCAGAGAAAGCCTTTGACAGAATAGAATGGAATTATTTATTCAAAGTACTACAAAAATTCAACCTACTAGAGAAATATATTAATTGGATTAAAGCATTATATAAGGGACCATTGGCGAAAGTGACAGTAAATGGATATATATCAAACCAATTTAAATTAAGCAGATCAACAAGGCAGGGATGTTCACTATCTCCCTCACTGTTTGCATTAGCTATAGAACCACTAGCAGAACTGATAAGAACAGAAAATAAAATAAGAGGGTTAAAAATAAAAGAAGTAATATAAAATCAGTCTATTTGCAGATGATGTCATAATATATTTAACAGAACCAGAAATATCAATAAAAGAATTACATAAGAAATTGAAGGAATATGGAGAACTATCGGGGTACAAGATCAACGCAAATAAAAGTGAAGCAATGCCAATGAATAATGTGGATTTCACAAAGTTTAAGAAAGAATCAACATTTAGATGGCAAACGCAACCTAGGTATACAACTAAATAATAATCTCGGCTATCTATAATTATCAGCCATTAATGAAAAAATTATAAGATGACTTAGAGCATTGGAAAGACTTACCATCAACACTAATAGGAAGGATAAACTGTATTAAAATGAACATTTTCCCAAGGATATTATACCTATTTCAGGTATTGCCAATACAGTTGACAGAGAAATTCTTCAAGGAGTTAAAGAAAATAATAAGGAAATTCTTATGGAAAGGGGGGAAACTGAGGATAGCACTAGATAAATTAACAGAATGGTACAAACAAGGAAGCTTACAACTACCAAACTTTAAGAATTATTATAGAGCAGCACAATTAAGATACCTATCAGATTTTTATCAAACAAGGGAAAAACCAGATTAGACGAGATTAGAGCAAGATAAAATAGGGGAGAAGATACCTAAACATATACTATATAAGTGGGATGAAAAATTGGTGCAACATAGGAATTCACCAGTATTGCACCATCTGCTCAACATTTGGAAGAAGATTCACGTAGAAAGGAATAAAATAAATTATCAACTACCAAAATTAATATTGACACAAAATCAATGAATCCCTTTCACAATAGATAACCTTTCCTTCAGAGAATGGGAGAGAAAAGGGATCAAAAGAATAGAAAATTGTTTATCGGGAAATAAATTATTATCTTTTGAACAAATGAAGGACAAATATAATATAACTCATGATACAATGTTTGCATACCACCAACTGAAAACCTACTTGAAGGACAAATTAGGAAACAGTATGAGGTTACCAGAAACAAGCAATTTTGAATATGTGATTACAGACACAATGATAATTTAAAACTTTATAACAAACATGTACATCAAACTGCAAGAAAAGGAGAACAAGGAAACAAACTGTAAACCTAAACAAAAATGGGAATAAGATCTAAACAGAAAGATAAAGAATGGTAAAAGCTATGCTCCGGAACTACGAGAAATACAATAAACACGAGGTTATGCATGATACAATATAATTGGTTACACAGGCTATACATCGCACCCCAAAAGTTAAATAAATGGGACTCAACAGTATCAGACATATGTTTTCACTATAAGAAGGAAATGGGAACAACAATACATGCAATTTGGGCATGTGAGAAAGTGAAAAAATTTTGGTAAGATCTAAACTAGATATTAAATAAAATCACAAAAAGCAACATACCAAAAAACCAAGAGATCTTTCTTCTAAGTAATATAAGAAATAAACAATTTGGACTCGATTTGGATGGAGCACAAAAAAGATTTATTATGATAGCCCTAGCTGTAGCAAAAAAATGTATAATGTCAACCTGGAAATTAGAAGACAACTTGAGAATACAACAATGGTACATAGAAATAAATAAATGTATTCCATTGTAAAAAAATAACATATAATTTAAGAAATAACATCACAATATTCAAACAAATATGGGAACCATACATGAAACACAATAGAGAAATCCTAACACGGACCTCCACCACCTAAAATGACAGAAGGAGAAGACAACAAAATGAACTGACCCAGTATGTAAAAGTAAAAGACACAAATTTCTTGTTTATTTTTATTAAGTGACAACATTGTTTAACGGGTTTAATGTATCATATAGATTAAACTTTGAATAAATGGGGAGGGGGGTGAGGGAGGGAGGGAAGGGAGGGGAAAAAGGGGAGAAAATGACACTGATATATTCAAGAGAAAAATGTCTGTATGTATTTTGGTCAGTATGGTTCATCGTGTGAAAAATAAAAAAAATTTAAAAAAAGAATATTCGCCTCAGGAATTCCAGGAAAATTAGGAATCTGGGATTGAAAAGAATGCCTAATTTGTAAACATCTAAAAAAAATGAACTTTAGGTAAATTAAATTTTACAACCAATTGTTCAAAGGATACAAAATTGTTGTCAATAAAAATGTCTTTAAAACATTTAATACCTAATCTATGCCACTCATTAAAAGCTGCGACTTGCAAAGAAGATTGGAAATGATGATTGGTTATAATTGGACTCATAAGAGAAAAGCTCTGAAATCCAAAAAACCTAAATTGTGCCCATATTCTTACCTTCTGCCAGAAGCTGCCGCACCTCTGCCTTGATAAAATCTCTGTCTGCGGTGCAATAACGCCTTCTTCCGGCAGCGATTGGTTTGCAGTCTGGCGTGAGGTGTGAGAAGAATGCAGGGGGGTGACGCGCAGTGTGGAGAGGCCGCAGGTTGGCTGGGGCTGTAGTGTGATTGGAGGCTGGGGCCCCCCCAAAGGGAAGGGTGACACTCTGCAGGTGGTACTGGAAATCTAGGCTCAGGAGGCTGGGGCGCAGAGTTTGGGCATGACCAGGAGCCTGAACCCCGTGTATGTCTCCCCACCCACAGTTATATCGGCCGAACAGCGCCCGAGTGTACCAACAGTCCGGTCCTTGGTGGCGAGGGCGATAGAGAAGGTGGTGTAGATTTTCAGGTTAAGGGAGTGGGCCATGCTCGGGTGAATGAAATTTTCAGTGCTGCCACTGATTTGCACGACCATCATTGAATGCCTGAGGTCGTGGGGAATGTTCCTGGTCAGAGTGGTGGCTGTTAGGACTGTCTCGGGGTCGAAGTCATCGAACTCCAGCTGTGGAGGGGAGTTGTAGTCGTTGGTGTCCGCTGCAGGCAGTGTGTGAGGTGATTATCGACCGGTGGTGCCCTCTGTAGTCGTGGGGTGCAGTGGGCGATGATTAATGGTGTCTGGAGGCATTGGGAGCGTCGGTAGGGTGGCCTGGTCATTGTCCGCGTTGACCACATCGTCGTCAGTTGTGGGGTGCGGTGTGCAGCGATTAATGGTGTCCGGAGGTGTGGGGATAGTCGGTAGGGCAGCCTGGTCCTTGCCCGTGTTGACCACATCATCATCGTCGGGCCCCGATTCAGCCTCTGCCTGGCCCAAGATGGCAGCACCGTGTGGGAGGCCGAGGTATGGCTGGCCTCCTTCCCTGGCTGTGTTCGTCGCACCGGGGGAAGTGAAGTGACATCACTGTAGTCTTCGGCAGGCGGCTCTGGGGAGGGCGGGGTCTGGTCAATGTACGCGGGGCACACGCGGCGATCGTTGCCGGCAGGGCCAGAAGTTGTGCCGCTGGAGTTGGGAATGGCGGGTGATAGCAGGGGCAATGGCGTCGACCAACACGCGCACATGGTGGGGTCCACAGAGGAGGTGGGGAGGTCGTAGAGGGCCGCTGAGCTGCCAGCTGGTTTTGAGAGGCACACTTTAGCAAAGTGGCCTTTCTTACCGCATCGGGAGCAGAATTGGTTCTTAGCCAGGCAGTTTTGTCGTGATCTATGGTCTGACCCACACTGGGACCCATAGTGCACCTGCCACAACAATGCTTTCTTCCTTAGCTTGGCCTAGGGCCACAGCAGCAGTATGAGGTGACCTCAAGGAGGCCTGGGGGAGCCTGGTGTCGAAGACTTCTGTGTGTAGGGCTACAGCTTCCAGCGTTTGGACTACTTCCACTGTCTTGGCCAGGAGGTAGATATTTTCTTCCAGCAGCTTCTGTCAGATGGCCCTCGAGCATAGCCCTCGGATGAAGACATCCCGGATCGGTCTCTTGACCTCCTCTTCATTTACCGTGGGTTCAGCCAGATACGGTCGGGCCAACTCACCCAGGTGTCCCAGGTAAGACTCAGCCATCTCTCTAGGTTGCTGGGCCCGGGAATTCTGGAGGTACCATGCAAAGGCCACATTTGTGGGGGGTTTGTACAAAGTCTCAGGAGTGTCCATTGCCTCTTTGTTCTTGGAGCAGCCTTTGGTTGCCTGGAAAGGACAAGGACCCAGCTTGGATCGGAGTAAGATGAGCTTCTTTTGCTCAGAATCCAGAGTGTCGTCTGCGTGTGCCTCGATGATTGCTTCAACCGTGTGCCTCCAGATCTCGAAACATGTTTGGGCTTCCAGGTGGTGTGGGTTGATTTCGAGGCTCCCGGCACTCAGGAATTTTTCCATAGCAGCCTTGGAAAAAATCTCTTTGTCAATTAAATTGTGGTGCGCTGTTAGACAGAAGCAAACACACAAAACTGAAGAGACTGTACAATAGGCTTTAATCGACAGACATCCGCAGAGCAGGGCTGGCTGTACTGCTATAAACTGAGTGAGTCTTCGGAGGGCTGGATCAGGCTTATATCCCGGAGGGTGATTGACATCCAACCGGGTGGGGCTTGATCCCTTCAGGCCAACTGATTGACAGCCTGCCAGATGTTGTCCTGTCCCCTTACACTCCTGCAGGTACAGAGGGTGCCCCCTGCAGTAGGCCGGTGGTGTACCACCACAGGATGTCATATATAAGATAAAAGTGAATCAAAAAAGATTTAGGAATTAAAAATTGGTATAGATTGGAAAGGATACAAAAATTTAGGTAAGATGTTCATTTTAATAGAATTAATACAACCAATCATAGAAATTGACAAAGGTGACCATCTCGTTACCTATATTAGTAAAATAGAAAAAAAAATCCCTAAAAGGATTTTTATAGATCTTGGTAAATGTAATACCAAGATTAGTAAATTGATCTCTCTCAATCTCAAAAGGGAAATTAAAATAGCTAGGTATAGGAGCATTCAATGGTAAAAGTTCACTTTTATGCACATTCAACATATACTCTGAGAACTGACTAAATTAAGATAGAACAGATAATATGAATGGTAAAGAAGTCTCTAGGTTAGATATAAAAAGCAGAATATCATCTGCATATGAGGAAACTATGTTCAATATTTTACATATAGATCCCTGAAAAATCTGTACACTCACGAAAGACAATTGTTAACAGCTCTAAGACCAAGTCAAAAAGTAATGAACTTAAAGGACAGTCTTGATGAGTTGAGTTAGTACAGCCAGAAGCATTAGGACATAAATATAATTTAATCCGTTTAATAAAAGATGGTCCAAAGTTCATTTTTCCAAAATAACCCGAATCTACTCAATCAAATGCTTTCTCTGCATCTAACAAAAGAATATATTCAGAAACATGAGTGGGGTAGGGAGAGGGGAGTAAATATAAAATGTTCAATAAATGACATATATTAAAATAACTATTTTTAATGAAGCCAGTCTGATCATCAGAAAAATTTAATGGTAATATATTCTCCAGTCTATGAGTCAATACTTTAGCCAAGATCTTCATATCAACATTCAATAAAGAAATTGGCCTAAAGGAAGAACACTCAAGTTGATCTTTCACTTTTTTTTTTGCAATAAGAGAGATACAAGCTTCATTAAAAGATACTGGAAGATTATCCTGTTTAAATAAATCATTAAACACCAAACTTAATTGAGGCAAATGCAATCTAGAATTTAAAAAAAAAATTCACAGAGTACCCAAGTCCTGGAGATTTACCTGACTCTAATGAAGAAATAGCTAAAAATATTTCCTCTTGTGAGATAGGTTCCTCCAGACTCATGCGATAATTCTGAGATAGCGTGGGAATATTTAAGTGTCAAAAAAGTCCATTATTAGGCTATTATCATGATTTGATTTAGAAGTAAACAATCTTGAAAAGAATTCTCCAAATGTATAGAAGAATGAGATATATTTCAAATGTTGAAAGGATTGGATAGAGTAGATGTGAATAAGATCTAGAGGGCACAGTCTTAGAACTTAAAACAGAGATGAGGAGAAATTTCTTCAGCCAAAGGTTCGTGGATTTGTGGAATTCGTTGCTACCTACTGCTATGGAGATCCAGTCATTGGGTGAGTTTAATGCATTAAATTCACAAAAAAACTACTAGACAGTAAGCATAAAGTAATATCAAACTATTAATAGTAAAAGGAAAATAAAGATTATAAAGATCAACAAACATGCATATTTAATATAACAGGCTCAATTTAGTGTATCCAAAACCTATGTATGCTTATTTGAGGATTTCCCATATAAAAAGAACCATGTGCAAATACAGTGTTTTCCGTGTTGATCCTATTTTCCCACGGTCTTATAATAAACTAAGCGCACAACATTACTTGCGCTATTGATAAAAATAGAAGTAGAAAATTAAAGTCAACATTAATAAAATAAAGTTAATATAATTCATTTAACTCTTTTGTAACAAAAATATCAATTAAACTGATTAGCAAAGTAAAAAAAAACACGCTTATTAAATTATATGGCAAGCACGAACATCACCCCATCTAATAACACAAAAAGAGAACAGCCAAACTTCACCCAATCTACCCAAACGCAAAACCTCAACAATAGTCAAGCTTCAGACACCAGTTAACAGTCATAAGAGACTTGCAGTTGAAGGAGATTCATTCAGGATTTTGCAAGCCTCATCTACCAATTTTTTAAAAATTCCTTGCGACCATCTCAAACTTGATCCATAGACACGCTGGATCTTTTCTGATACCATTCAGCCATAACCTCTTTTTATTCTTTGTTCATAACTTCAGGGTAGAAGTCTTCAACAAATCTAATTTGCTGCCCCTTATAATGAAGATTTCTTCTTTGATGAGCCTCTTGGATTACCTGATCTTTTACTTGGCGTAGATTACCGACTGAGGATGTTGTCTTGAAGCTGGTTTTGAAGCCAGGGAACGATGAGGTCTGTCAAGAACAGGCTTGGTAGAAAATACATCCTGTCTGAAAACCTCCACAAGTAGGTCTGAAAAGACGTCAGTCAGCTGGCCAGATTCCATATCCTCTTCTAAGCCCAAGGTTCGAAGATTTTGGCATTTACTTCTGCTTTTTAAGTCAATCACTTTTGCAGCAAATTTGGAGTTAATGGCAACATTTCAGCACAGAGATCTTCTAATTTATCAACATGGTTGTTAGTTGTGTCCAAATCTTCCTCCACCGATCCCAGACACTTGTGAATTGCTGATATCAACTGCCAAACCTTTTTAAGTGTAGTGATGATTTCCCATTGAGTCCCTTTCACCATATCAGTTATTTCTCGTGAATATTTGTTCAGAAGACCAGCAAAGGAGTCTTCTCCTTCTTGCCATTTTTTGCAGCTCTGGTAATCCTTCCAATCATTTCAGATTGGTAATTAATATTAATCAATAATATACAATCAATTGTATCTTACTCCACAAAAATTAAATAGATTAAAATCAGACTTATCAGATAAATGTTTTAGGTGTAGTCAAGAGATAGGTATCTTTTTGCATTCTACATTAAGATGTTCAAAATTGAGACCATTTTGGATCGAATTAGGAAAATTTCTAGAATAAGTTATGGAAGTTAAATTTCCACAAGACCCAATGCTGTTCTTATTGGGTAATATTTTGGCAATAAGACTAAAATTGAATTTTTTCCAAAAAGAATCTGTGAAAATTGCATTAGCAGTTGCAAGAAAATGTATTGTAGTCACATTGAAATAAGATACCCATTTAGGAACGGAAAGATGGCATGCAGACATACATAGTTGTATACCCCTTAAGAAAATTACACATAATTTAAGGTTTGGTGCCCATACTTACATACCGTAGGTATTAATTTATAACGAGTTTTCCCCGAACCTCGTGAAACCTTGCTAACTTCTTCGGATAAATAAATAATGATAATAAGAAGGCAAATTTGTGTGAATGGTGGTGATATTTTGCTAACCAGGTTTGTGTTTCTTTTTTCTTAACTTTTCAGTAATCTTATTTCTATCTTTTTCCTTTTTTCCTACTTTTGTGTTTTTTTTAAATTTTTTGGGGGATTATTATTTGGAGGGAAGAGGATTGCTGGGATTCATTATGGTCTAATATGTAGCATGTATAACTGATTTGAAATAAATGACTGTCATTTTTTTGTATTTGGATATTAATAGATATATGGAAATTTAAATAAAATAATTAAAAATATTAGTTAATAAAGGGGTAAAGTATAAAACACTTTGGTTGTAAATTTAAAGGTGCCTGAATGGAAAAGGTTCAGAAAGAGCAGGAGCACCCAATTATTGTTGCTATTCCATGCAATAGTCAGCTGGACACCTTGAAGTTCTTCACCTGTTCCACTCTGACCCCTCAGAGGACTGGTTTGTGTTCTGATTTTCCCCCTTCTGAAGTCCACATTCAGCTCCTTAGATTTGCTAATGTTGAGTGCAAGGTTGTGATTGTGACACCATTCAACCAGCTGATATACCTCACTCCTGTATGCTTCTTCATTGCTGTCTGTAATTCTGCGGACAACCGAGGTGTCGTCAGCAATCTCAGATGGCATTTGAATTATGTCTAGCCTCACAGTCATGGTGGCAAGAGCAAGTAGAGCAGTGGGCTAAGCAAGCATCCTCGAGGTGTGCCTGTGTTGATTGTTAGTGAGGAGGAGATGTTGTTTCCCATTCGTACTGACTGTGGTCTGCCAATGAGGAAGTCAAGGATCCAGTTGCATAGGAGGTTCCAGAGGCCCAGAATTTGGAGCTTTTTGACGAGCACTGAGTGGATGATGGTGTTGAAAACGTTGCTGTAATTGATGAAGAAGTAGTATGTGTTGCTGTTGTCTAGGTGATTCACAGCTGAGTGGAGAGCCAGGGAGATTGCATCTACTGTGGAGTGTGTGATGCAGCAAATTGTAGTAGGTCCACATCTTAACTGAGGTGCGAGTTAATTCTGGCCATGCCCAACCTCTCAAATCATTTCATCGCAGTAGATGTGCGTGCTACTGTGTGAGAGTCTTCTTGGGTACGATTGATGCCCTTTTGAAGCAGATGGGAACCTCTGACTGAAGCAATAGGAATGGAACACATTCTACTATTCTAATGTAGGAACCATTATAGGAAACCTTTTAAAGTAATTGTGGCCAAGACAATTTTGGTCTCAATTATATGGTGAACATTTCCTTTGCTCCCTCCACCTCTTCCCAGTTCTGAAATTTTGGACACTTTAATTTTCTGGTTGTTATGATGCACAATTAATCTAAAATGTCAATTTCTTTTCTCTTTCCCGCCAATTATTGGAAATATTTAGTGGTTGGGCAGCACTGTGTGAGCAATAACCAGGCTTTCGCTTCCTCCTGACCCCCTGAGGATTTGCACATCTTTGACCTGTCGCCCAACTCGGCTCAGTGAGATTTCGAAATAGCGGGATGACGGTCGGCTCCTTGCCTTGGACCGTTGCGGCTGCCGTCGCCCTTCAAAGCCCTGCCGAAGGGGGAGTTTATTTGGAATTCAGTTCCGCGCTTCCACCTTCGTTCATGTTTCGGAGAAAATCCGCCTCAGTTGTCGCTGTCAGTCGGTGCCTCCGGACCACAGACGTTCAGTCGTCATGATTAAAGCCATTCTGATATTTAACAACCACGGCAAGCCGCGCCTCTCCAAGTTCTACGAGCGCTACGTGAGTACGAGAGGCAGACGGCCGGCGAGCGAGATGGCCGTTGGCTCGCAGCTGGCGCGCGCCGCTGACTTGCGGCGCGCGCTTTCGCCGGACCGTTTGTGTGTGTGGGGGGGGGGGGGAGGGTCGTCTCCCGACGCACTCGTTCAGCGTCCATGGTGGCGCAGTGCCGCTGGAATGGGCGCATCCAAGGCTGGTCGTGGTACAGTATGGTAGTCGGGAATTCCCCCCCCACCCGGAAGATGTGGATCATGTGGGGTTCGCCTTGGGGGTTGTCCACACGTGGAATGCTGTGCAGTTTTTGTATCTTGGCTGGACATTATCAGAAGAGATGACACTGGAGGATTTAAAAAAGCGCTAAACCCGCCACAATTTAAACCCCTTCTCGCGTTTATGATTTGCAAACGTAACTTTAAACTGAAAATGGGATCAAACATGTTCTGAAAGTTGATGCACAATCACTTCATGGGTCTTATCTGTGAAGTTAATGCATCTATTTAAAAAAAAAAGGGGGGGTTCAAATTGCTTCCAAGCCCCAACAAAAGCAATGATTGTTGTCATGTTTCGATTTTAAAAAATTGCCAACGTTTTGGATTGAAGATGATACGGTTTCGAAAACCCACCAGCCATACTCGTGTTGCAACTAAATTAATCATGTATGCAGGTGCATGAAATAGGAGATCACCTGTGTACAGAGGAGCAAATAACATGATTAAAGAAAAAGTAAATTACATTGTAATATTCACATACTGGGTATCAATGAACTCTGAGCTTCTCTTTATAAATCCTATTTGTAAAGGTAGTTTCTGCTTAAAGAATGTTTGGTTAGCTGGGAAAATAAGGTGTGATAGGGTGGCATATAAAAGAATAGAAAGGAAAAGTTAGGTGTCCAAGTGTTCTTTGGCTTGATTGTGCTACATTATGTGTCTGCAGCCCAACAGACAGATATCTTGCTGATTAATTGAATGATTTTGTTGAGAACTAAAAAGCTTTTCCAACATCAGAAAAAAGGAAGTTGCTAATTTAGTCTGATGTGCCTGCTCCACTAGATCATATGTTGATCTTTGTCAGTATCACTTTTATGTACTAACCCCATATCAGTGGCATCTGATTAATAGATCTATTTCTTGAATTTTTTTTTTTTTTTCTTTGGCTTGGCTTCGCGGACGAAGATTTATGGAGGGGGTAAAAAGTCCACGTCAGCTGCAGGCTCGTTTGTGGCTGACCAGTCCGATGCGGGACAGGCAGACACGATTGCAGCGGTTGCAAGGGAAAATTGGTTGGTTGGGGTTGGGTGTTGGGTTTTTCCTCCTTTGCCTTTTGTCAGTGAGGTGGGCTCTGCGGTCTTCTTCAAAGGAGGCTGCTGCCCGCCAAACTGTGAGGCGCCAAGATGCACGGTTTGAGGCGTTATCAGCCCACTGGCGGTGGTCAATGTGGCAGGCACCAAGAGATTTCTTTAGGCAGTCCTTGTACCTTTTCTTTGGTGCACCTCTGTCACGGTGGCCAGTGGAGAGCTCGCCATATAATACGATCTTGGGAAGGCGATGGTCCTCCATTCTGGAGACGTGACCCATCCAGCGCAGCTGGATCTGCATACACTCTGAATGAATATCCAGAGCCCCTTTGGGTTGATAATTACAAAAATTCACTGCCATCTCTGAGTTGTGAATCTTCTTCCTGACAGGAGGGAGGTGAAGGCAGTGTGGCCAGAGTGGGATGAGTATTTCAATATATTAGCTACATTTCCAAGGCAATGGGGAGGAAGGAGGTAGGTGTGGCCTGAGCCACGTTCACACATTTCTGCAATTTCTTGGAGTGTTTGGCAAACCAGTTCCCCTATCAGGCTGCATCACTACCTGATAGGGAGAACTGGTTTGCCGAAAACTTCAACAAATTGTGTAAGGTTGTGAATGTGTCTCAGGTCACGTGCTTTAAATGGTGCACAGGTAGAAGTTATCAAAGAATGCTTGAGACATGGCAAATTTCCTCAGGCTTTTGAGGAAGTAGAGGTCCTGGTGCACTTTCTTGGCCATTGCATTAATGTGGGGAGACCGTGATGTATCGAATCAAAATTTGTAGCATAGTTTTTCTGAATTTAAAGTATTGTTTTTAGGGATATTAGCTGAGGTACAAATTATTGAACCTGAACTGTGACGCAGGGGAATTTTTTTTGCATAGAGTGGTTGATATCTGAAACACATCGCCAGAGGAGGTGGTGAAATAGAATACAATTGCTGTGCTTAAAAGGGATTTTGGCAGATATTTGAATGGACCGGGGGGTGGGGGGGTGGGGGAGGCATAGAAGGATATGGTCCCAATGCAGAAAAATGGGCTTAGTGTACATGGGTAAAATTATTTGTGTGGACATGGAGGACTGAAGGGCTTGTTTCCCTGCTGTACCTTTCTTTGACTGTTAACTGTATCTGTGCAAAGAAATTTCTTCTTGACTCAGTCCTATTTTATTTTGAGACTGTGATCCCTAGTCCAAAGCCTTTTTTTTTCAAAACATTGGCTGTAATTTATCAGGTCCTTTGAATTTGTTTGCTTTAATTCCCATTCATTTCTCTAATATTTTCTTAGCTAATTTGTTTTAGCTATTTATTTTCTATTAGCCTGTTTCTTTCCACTATCTTAGGAATTGTTTTTTTTCCATGAAATCAGTCACAAAATATGTTGAATTACTTCACTGTTTTATAATACAACTCCTTTTGTTCTCTGCAAGGCACCCAAATTAGCTTTTTTTTGCTTTATACAAATGTGTCAGAGTTAATCATCACACTAACAACCTTGCACTCAACGATAGCAAAACCAAGGAGATGATTGTGGACTTCAGGAGGAAGTCAGGAGAACACGAACCAGTTCTCATCGAGGGTTCGGTGGTGGAAAGGGTCAAGAACTTCAAATTTCTAGGTGTTGTCAACATCTTCTAGGATCTGTCCCGGAGTCTCCATGTCGATGCAAACGTGAAGAAGGCTTGCCAGCAGCTATATTTTGTGAAGTGTTTGAGGAGATTCGGTATGTCACCAAAGACTCTCCAAAACTTTTACAAGAGTACCATGGAGAGCATTCTGGCTGCTTGCATCACTGTCTGCTACAGAGGTGTCAATGTTCACGAAAGGAAAATCTCTGGAGAGTTGTTAACTTGGCTGCAACATCACCAGATATCTGCAACGGTCAACATCTTAAGAAAGCAGCCTCTATCCTTAAGAACCCCCACCACCCAGGTCATTGTCCTCTTCACTTTGCTACAATCGGAGAAAAAGGTACAGAAGCCTGAAGATGAGTACACGATGAAGATTTCTTTGGAGCCCTATACAGCATAATACAGCTGGCCCTGAGTATTTTTGCATTTTGGTTTATCAGGTTTAAAAAGTCAGTATTATACAGTGGAACCCCATTATAACGCGATAGTTGGATCCAAAAAAAATCGTATCGTGAATAAACCGTGATCACGCTAAATCGGAGTTTCACTACTGTGTCCAATATATACGCACGTCGCTCGCGGGAGCACTCACCACACCCCCCACCCCGTTCGCGGCAGCACTCACCATCCACCCCCCACCCTCCGGTTCGCGGCACCTCTCACCCTCCAACCCCTGTTTGCAGCAGCATACACTTCCCACCACCTCTTATCAATGTGGTGAATTCTCCACCAAGATAAACGCTACTGTACTTGCCTTAATCATTTAGATGCGCCACTTCTAAACATCCGCTGCGCCACAGGGTGGCCAACCCTGGTACTGCATCTTTTAAAATGGGCTCGCATAACATACTATCTCAAAGAATGGGACGTGGATGTTAAGGGGTTCAATGATTCATTGCATTATCAAAATTTGCGTTAAATCATGGCGCATTAAATCCGGGTTCCGCTGTATTTGCATTAACCCTTTTAGTATGCTATACTGCCTAATTAAGTAAAGTTGAATAATAGGTTGATTTTTGGTACAATATGTTTTCTATCTGTTGTAGTTCATTCTTCTCCAGGTGAGGTATTTTGCTGCTCTCAAACATGCTATAAAGAACTGTGTTATTTGCTGTGTTTGTCTGATACAATGCTATTTTCTCTGAAATGCCTTTTTGAATTGAAAGGCAAAAGACTTCAATTTTATGTTAATATTTTTGACATTCCATGTTGAATACTGCTGCATTTAACTACTGGTATATAAAATCTGTTCTCTAATTTGTAAGACCTTTTGAATCAGTTCAGTACATTTTAAGGAACTGAATATTGCTGAGAGTCCATTAAACACGCCTGTTGACAATATTTGAACAACAGAAATATTCTGATAAGGATTATTTTTACATTTTCCTTTGTTTACATCTTTAATAGCTTACAGCTATTTAATATTTAATAGCTTACAGCTATTAACAGTTAATCATACTTAAAATCTTTAAAGCTTTGTGTATATTACAGAAAAACTGATTCACAGTGACCTTGACTTGCTTCCATTACTTTACAAGTAATGCATGATAATATAATTGGATTGCAGATTTGTTAATGGAGACATCAAATCCCTTGTACTGAAGATGTTGGTCGTAAAACAGATCCATTGAAGTTTCAGCAAAGAAAGTAATTTGGCCTGCGGTATTTGTACTAGTTTTTAAGCAGATGCTATTGAAAACTAGAGAAAACCTGAAAGTCTGCAGATACAGTGATTGAAGTAAAAACACAATACTGAAGAAACTCAGCAGGTTAAACAGTGCACTTTATATAGCAAAGATAAAGCCCAACATTTTGGGCTTTAGCCCTTCACCAAGATGTAAGCAAAATGTAGGCAGGGACCTGAATTAAAGTTGTGTGAGGTGGTGGAGCACAGTCCCAGAGGCAAGGGATAATATGTGATTAAGGGAGGGAGGGCGGGCATGAGAAAATGGGGAGGGTAGGATAGTTCAGTGAACAGAAAGGAAAGGGGTTGCAAAGAACAGAGAAGATGATGTTAATGCCATTCAATTGGAGAGTGCCCACATGTAATATTAGGAGTTGTTCCTCCAATTTACGGGTGAGCTTGGTTTGGCACTACGAGGCCATAGACAGACGTGTCAGCGCGGCAGTGGGGCACAGAATTGGTTGGCCACTGGGATTTCCCTGTCATTGATGTGAACAGAGCGAAGGTGATCAGCGAAGCACCCAGTTTCTCTGATGTAGAGAAGGCCACAACGGGAGCACCAGTTGCAGTAGATGGGTTAATTGGAAGGACTCGCTTGTTGCTTCACTTAGATGGACTTTTTGAGGCCTTAAATGGAAGTTTAAAAACTAGTCTGGATAAAATGTAGACATCTCTCCTCGTTTTTATGCACTGAAAAACTGAGATCACCCACAAACTGGAGGAACAACATCTGTATTTCTTCTGGACACCCTCCAACTACAAATTATTAACATCAACTTCTCTGATTTCTGTTAGCCACCTCCCTGACTCCTACTCCTGTGTCTCTCTCTCCCATCCTTGTTTTCCTGTATCAGTCTCTTTTCCTCTCCTTCTGTCCTCTTATTCCCTCCAGTTCTGAATTCACAGAGCCATCTCCCTTCCTAATCAATTCTTACCTTTCCTGCCCTGCTCAATTCATGTCTATTTATGGACTTTTGTCTGTTGGCCTCTGCTCTTCCCCTTAAAACCGTTGGTTATATATTTACCTCCTACAGATGCTGCGTGACCTGTTGAGTTCTTCCACCACTTTTTGTGATTTTACTGGGTACAATGGTTCCTTTGCAGGTCTTGTATTTTAATTCTTCTCACTTTCCTCTCCAAAGTGCAAATGCTATAAAATATAGAACCCTACAGCACAGTACAGGCCCTTCAGCCCTTGATGTTGTGTCGACCCATATATCCCTAAAAAAACTACTAAACTCATCCTACACAGTAACCCTCTATGCTCTTAAATGCCCCTAATGTTTCAGCCTCAACCACCATCCTAAGCAAGGAATTCCATGCATCCTGTTTATTGCACCATGCAACTCTGTGTTTATTTAAAAAAAAAAACTTGCCCTAATGTCTCCCCTAAATGTACCTCCCCTAACTTTGTGCATATGTCCTCTGGTGTTTGCTATTCCTGCTCCAGAAAACATGCACTGGCTGTTCACCATGCCTCTCATAATCCTGTAGACCTCTATCAAGTCTCCTCTCTTTCTTCTACACTCCAAAGATAAAAGTCCCAGCTCTGCTAACCTTGCCTCAAAATTTGTTTTCTAATCCATGTTTTTTTTTTAATGGAGAGGTAATGTCCACGTCAGCTGCAGGCTCGTTTGTGGCTGACAAGTCCGATGCGGGACAGGCAGACACGGTTGCAGCGGTTCCAAGGGAAAATTGGTTGGTTGGGGTTGGGTGTTGGGTTTTTCCTCCTTTGTCTTTTGACAGTAAGGTGGGCTCTGCGGTCTTCTTCAAAGGAGGTTGCTGCCCGCCGAACTGTGAGGCACCAAGATGCATGGTTGGAGGGGCTATCAGCCCACTGGCGGTGGTCAATGTGGCAGGCACCACATTTCTTTCGGCAGTCATTGTACCTCTTCCTTGGTGCACCTCTGTCATGGTGGCCAGTGGAGAGCTCACCATATAACACGATCTTGGGAAAGCAATGGTCCTCCATTCTGGAGACGTGACCTACCCAGCGCAGTTGGATCTTCAGCAGCGTGGATTCGATGCTGTCGGCCTCTGCCATCTTGAGTACTTCAATGTTAGGGATGAAGTCGCTCCAATGAATGTTGAGGTTGGAGCAGAGACAACGCTGGTGGAAGCGTCCTAGGAGCCGTAGGTGATGCCGGTAGAGGATCCACGATTTGGAGCCGAACAGGAGTGTGGGTATGACAATGGCTTTGTATACACTAATCTTTGTGAGGTTTTTCAGTTGGTTGTTTTTCCAGACTCTTTTGTGTAGTCTTCCAAAGGCGCTATTTGCCTTGGCGAGTCTGTTGTCTATCTCGTTGTTGATCCTTGCATCCGATGAAATGGTGCAGCCGAGATAGGTAAACTGGTTGACCGTTTTGAGTTTTGTGTGCCCGATGGAGATGTGGGGGGGCTGGTCGTCATGGTGGGGAACTGGCTGATGGAAGACCTCAGTTTTCTTCAGGCTGACTTCCAGGCCAAACATTTTGGCAGTTTCTGCAAAGCAGGACGTCAAGCACTGAAGAGCTCATTGCTGTATCTGACCCGACCTTGTTGGTTTTCGTGCATTTGGATGACCATGTTGAGGAACTTTGGGGGGCATCCGAGGCGCTCTAGTATTTGCCAAAGCCCTTTCCTGCTCACGGTGTCGAAGGCTTTGGTGAGGTCAACAAAGGTGATGTAGAGTCCTTTGTTTTGTTCTCTGCACTTTTCTTGGAGCTGTCTGAGGGCAAAGACCATGTCAGTAGTTCCTCTGTTTGCGCGAAAGCCGCACTGTGATTCTGGGAGAACATTTTCGGCGACACTAGGTATTATTCTATTTAGGAGAATCCTAGCAAAGATTTTGCCTGCAATGGAGAGCAGCGTGATTCCCCTGTATTTTGAGCAGTCTGATTTCTCGACTTTGTTTTTGTACAGGGTGATGATGATGGCATCACGAAGGTCCTGAGGCAGCTTTCCTTGGTCCCAGCAGAGCTTGAAAAACTCATGCAGTTTGGCATGCAGACTTCCAGACCTCTGGGGGGATTCCATCCATACCTGCTGCTTTGCCATTTTTCAGTTGTTCAATTGCCTTATATGTCTCTTCCCGGGTGAGGACCTCATCCAGCTCTAGCCTTGGGGGCTTTTGAGGGAGCTGGAGCAGGGCGGATTCTTGGACTGAGCGGTTGGCACTGAAAAGAGATTGGAAGTGTTTTGACCATCGGTTGAGGATGGAGATCTTGTCGATCCATGTAACATTCTGGTAAATCTCCTCTGCACCCTCTCCATGGCTTCCACATCCTTCCTATAATGAGGTGACCAGAACTGAATACAATATTCTAAGTGTGATCTCACCAGAGATTTGTAGAGTTGCAACATGATCTCTCTACTCAATCCACCTTTTAATGAATCCCAACATCCCATAGGCCTTTTTATCTATCATATCAACCTATGTTGTGACCGTGGGATGTATGGATTTGAACCCCAAGGTTCCTCTCTTCATCCACACTTCTAAGTAACCAATCATTAACCCTGTACTCAGACTTCTGGTTTGTCCTTCCAAAATGCATCATCTCGTATTTATCAGGATTGAAGTCCATCTGCCACTTTTATGCCCAAATTTGCATCCAGTTTATCCTCTTGTAACCTTCGACAACCTTCAGCTCTACCTACAACTCCTCCGACCTTTGTGTCATCTGCAAACTTACTGGCCTATCTATCCGCCTCTTCATCCAGATCATTTATAAAAATTTCTAAAAGCAGGGGGTCCGAGAACAGATCCCTGTGGGACTCCATTAGTCACCGAGCTTCAGGCTCTGCTTTCTTCCTGCAAGCCAATTTTTTTTATCCACACAGCTAAGTTCCACTGATCTCATGCCTCCTGATTTTGTGGATGAGTCTCTTGTGGAGGACCTTGTCAAATGCCTTGCTAAAATCCATGTAGACAACATCTACCACCTTACCCTCATCAATTTCTTTTATATCAAAGGAGTTTCCACTTTTATGCAACCCTAATTAAATCCTTCCAATTGGGTTTATATCTCAATTGGAAAACTGGGAAGGCCTTCACTAAATCACTGCACATTGTTAATTAGGAAATGATTTCTAATCTGCATTCTTACACATGGATAAATTTTAAATCCATTTTTTTTAAATTCTCTCTTTCTAAGAGAAATTTGGATTCTTATTGATACTTGTCCCGGCTTCCTCTCCCATTTCCTTGTCTTCTTTTGCACAGATACAGTATAATCAATTCTTACCTCTCCTTTTATCATATCCAATTTACACCTTTGTATGGATTCCTCCCCCAGCCAGCATTAAGCCTTTTCATAGTTGGCCTCCGCATGGGGAATTAAAAGGTATTTCTGCCTTTTCATGCAGGCCCAGAAAAGCTTGCTCTGATGTCCCCTTTCAGCCTAGAGATGGGTGGGGCATTGATGAGGCTTTCAGCAGGCATGATGCAATACATACACGCTGAGCAATGGCCGACTTTGTTATCTGTATTCCCTTACGCAGCTGGAATCGATCTGCGTTTCCCAGAATAGTTCCAGCTGCGTGGGGGATTATGGGTAACGTAGATGGCCATTGCTCTGCTGCGTATTGAGCCACTGGTGCCAATGAGCTATTTTTCCAACACACTCATTTATTTCTTGCCATATTCTAATCATATGTATTAATGCAGGGTTATCTGTCTTTTTTATTGTTAACAACATTCCACTTGAAAATGAAGTCATTTGCTGAAACGTTTTTTATTGGATTCAGTTCCATTCTGATCCAAGAAGGGGGACTGTCTCTTCAAAGAAAAATGATAAAAATCTGTAAGTCTATGTCCTCCCAGTTTATAATCCCATGTTGGCTTTTCCAATTAAATTCTTGACCCTTTGTTATTCCATAGGAATTTGCCTTGTGTAATTATTTAATAATTTAAAGACATTTTTAGGTAGTACAATAAGCAACAATTGAAAAAGATACTGTAATCTTGGCATTACACTCATTTTAATACAATTCACAGATAGTCCCCGACTAACGACCATAATGGGGACAGTATCTCAGGTTTGATGATAAGTCAGGGAATGGGAACCTCGGGCTGCCAGCGGGGAGTGGGGACCTTGGGCTGCTGCCAAGAGCGGGGACCACTGTATACAGTACTTTTAATACAAAAAATGAACTTGTACAGTAGTTTTAATAAAGATTTTTAAAATTTTTGGTCATATGTGCGGTGGACATAACTCATGTAAGTTGGAAGTAGAGGACTACCTATACTCTAAAGTAATCGGCAGGTCTTTCCTTTTTTTCTAAAAGAGGAATGTAATTAAATGTATACAAGTTCTGTAAATTATTATCCATCACTATTCCTGTATTCCATTAAAATCTACTATCTTTTTGATAACTTTCATAATCAAAGTTCTTCAATGGCATTTTAGAAACATAGAAAAATATGTGCAGGAGTAGGCCATTTGGCCCTTCAAGCCTACAACGCCATTCAGTATGATCATGGCTGATCAGTACCCGGTTCCTGCCTTCTCCCCATACCCCTTAATCCCCTTAGCCACAAGGGCCAAATCTAACCTACTCTTAAATATTGACAAGGGACTGGCCTCAACTACTTCCTGTGCCAAAGAATTCCACAGATCCACCACCCTCTGAGAGAAGAAATTTTTCCTCATCTCAGCCCTAAATAACTTCCCCCTTATCCTTAAACTGTGACCCCTGGTTCTGGTTTTTCCTAGCATTGGAAACAACCTTCCTGCGTCTAGTCTGTCTAAACCCTTAAGAATTTTATGTTTCTATAAGATCCCCCCTCAATCTTCTAAATTCCAGAGAATACAAGCCGAGTCCATCCAACCTTTCTTCATATTGGAAGTTCTTCTATTCCTGGTATTAGTCTAGTGAATCTTCTCTGCATCCCCTCCATGGCGAAGATGTCCTTCCTCAGATAAGGAGACCAAAACTGCATGCATTACTCCAGATGTGGTCTCACCAAGGCCCTGTACAGCTATGTATTCTTTTGCAGTCTGATTTCATTTCAGAGGTGCGGGCTGACTTCCACAGATTGAATTTTTTTTTCTGCATCTAAGGAGATAGTTATACTTGGATTCAACTTTGATTTTGCCAAATGTATTATATTAAATAGTCTACTTAGATTTTTTTTTCAAACTTTATTTAAAGATTAAAAAAAAACATAACATACAATCCAATAATCAAAAATTGATTTTACAAAATAAATCCCAAACCCGCCCTCCCACCCCTTCAGCCAACTCCCTTAAGGGGAGTCAAAAATATAAATGATATATATAATTTAAAAAAATTATAAATGTTAAAAACAATTCAAAGTATATCTAAATGCATATATTTCAAATATGGAGACCATTTACTAACAAAAAGGGAATAATTATCATGTAAATTATAAGTAATTTTTTCCATATCAATACAAACTTTCAATTCATTATGCCAACGTAGTATATTAATCTCTGTATTATCTTTCCAAGTACTCGCAACACATTTACGCGCTACTGATAACACCAAACATACAAAAGCAATTTGAATTTTATCCAAACATAATCCCCCTTAATGAAATCAAATTGCCCAACAAAAAAATCGTTGGATCTAATGGTAATGTAAAGTTACACAATTTTTCCAAAACTACTTTAATTAGTTGCAAAATTGGTTGAAGTTTAACACGTCTAAACAACGTGTAGAAAAGTTCCAATACATGAATCACATCTAAAACATAAATCTGAATTACTAAACCCATATTTTTTCAATTTCTCCAGAGTCAAATATAATTGATGTAAAAAAAATTATAATTAACCATTCCATATCTTACATTAGTCAATTTGATTACATTTTCCTGACACATATCCGCCCAATCATCTTCAGCCCAGCTAGGAGGATAATCTAAATCCATCAACCTGCTAATAAACTTCAACTGGGCCGCTTCATAATAATTTTGAAAATGTGGTAACTGAAGTCCACCTAATGCATATTTCCATGTAAGTTTATACAATGCCTTTCGAGCTAATTTACCTTTCCATAAAAACTCCCACACTACCTTATTTAAATCCTGGAAAAAAAACCTTTGAAAATAAACAAGGTATTAACTGAAATAAATATTGAATTTGAGGAAAAAATATTCATTTTAATACAATTGACCCTTCCAATCAAAGTTAATGGAAGATCTTGCCACTTAATCAAATCTGCTGTAATACATTTTAATATAGGCATATAATTTAACTGATATAATGACTGATAATTAACATCTACAAACACACCTAAATATTTAATTTTATTTGTCCACTTTAATTTTGTAATAATTTTAAATTCTGAATAATCTCCTATCCCAACTGGTAAAATTTCACTTTTAACCCAATTAACTTTATATCCTGACAATTCTGAAAATTTCGACAAACACTCTTGTAACTGCTTCAACAACCTTTCCGGTTCGTCAGATATATCAATACATCATCTGGAAATAAATTAATCTTATATTCTTCATTGATTGCCTTAATCCCTCTAATTTCATCATTTTTGCCTAATAGTCTGAGTTAATGGTTCAATAGCCAATGCAAATAAGGCAGGTGACAATGGGCAGTCCTGCCAAGTTGAGCGAGTCAACCTAATTGGTAAAGAAATCTGACCATTTGTCACCACCTTAGCAATTGGGTTTGTATATAAAGCTTTAACCCAACCAATAAAAAAAGGCCGAATTTAAACTTTTCTAACACCTTAAATAAAAAATCCCATTCAACCCTATCAAAAGCCTTTTCTGCATCTAGTGTATCTGGTTAGGCGGCTTTCGGTATGCATTGACCAAAGTAATTAATAGAAGAATATTATCAGATGCATTTCTATTCTTAATAAAACCTGTTTGATCAGTATGTATCAACTTAGGTAAGTACGTAGCAAGTCTATTAGCTAGCATCTTGGCTATAATTTTATAATCTACATTTAATAAAGAAATAGGTATATATTTTTTTAAAACTTTATTTATTCGTTCAAAATACAGATAATAACATAGAAACATAGAAGATAGGAGCAGGAGTAGGTAATTCGACCCTTCGAGCCTGCTCCGCCATTCAACGAGATCATGGCTGATCTTAAAGTTCAGTACCCGTCCCCGCCTTCTCTCCGTAACCTTTAATACCCTTATACTGAAGCAATAGATTTCTCTCTCTTTGGCTTGGCTTCGCGGACGAAGATTTATGGAGGGAGTAAAATGTCCACGTCAGCTGCAGGCTCGTTTGTGGCTGACAAGTCCGATGCGGGACAGGCAGGCACGGTTGCAGCGGTTGCAGGGGAAAATTGGTTGGTTGGGGTTGGGTGTTGGGTTTTTCCTCCTTTGTCTTTTGTCAGTGAGGTGAGCTCTGCGGTCTTATTCAAAGGAGGTTGCTGCCCGCCTAACTGTGAGGCGCCAAGATGCACGGTTTGAGGCGATATCAGCCCACTAGCGGTGGTCAATGTGTGGCAGGCACCAAGAGATTTCTTTAGGCAGTCCTTGTACCTCTTCTTTGGTGCACCTCTGTCACAGTGGCCAGTGGAGAGCTCGCCATATAACACGATCTTGGGAAAGCGATGGTCCTCCATTCTGGAGACGTGACCTACCCAGCGCAGTTGGGTTTTCAGCAGCGTGGATTCGATGCTGTCGGCCTCTGCCATCTCGAGTACTTCGATGTTAGGGATGAAGTCGCTCCAATGAATGTTGAGGATGGAGCGGAGAAAACGCTGGTGGAAGCGTTCTAGGAGCCGTAGGTGATGCCGGTAGAGGACCCATGATTCGGAGCCGAACAGGAGTGTGGATATGACAACGCTGTATACGCTTATCTTTGTGAGGTTTTTCAGTTGGTTGTTTTTCCAGACTCTTGTGTAGTCTTCCAAAGGCGATATTTGCCTTGGCGAGTCTGTTGTCTATCTCGTTGTCAATCTTTGCATCTGATGAAATGGTGCAGCCGAGATAGGTAAATTTGTTGACCGTTTTGAGTTTTGTATGCCCGATGGAGATGTGGGGGGGCTGGTCGTCATGGTGGGGAGCTGGCTGATGGAGGACCTCAGTTTTCTTCAGGCTGACTTCCAGGCCAAACATTTTGGCAGTTTCCGCAAAGCAGGACGTCAAGCGCTGAAGAGCTGGCTCTGAATGGGCAACTAAAGCGGCATCGTCTGCAAAGAGTAGTTCACGGACAAGTTTCTCTTGTGTCTTGGTGTGAGCTTGCAGGCGCCTCAGATTGAAGAGACTGCCATCCGTGCGGTACCGGATGTAAACAGCGTCTTCATTGTTGAGGTCTTTCATGGCTTGGTTCAGCATCGTGATGAAGAAGATTGAAAAGAGGGTTGGTGCGAGAACACAGCCCTGCTTCACGCCATTGTTAATGGAGAAGGGTTCAGAGAGCTCATTGCTGTATCTGACCCGACCTTGTTGGTTTTCGTGCAGTTGGATAACCATGTTGAGGAACTGTGGGGGGCACCCGATGCGCTCTAGTATTTGCCAAAGCCCTTTCCTGCTCACGGTGTCGAAGGCTTTGGTGAGGTCAACAAAGGTAATGTAGAGTCCTTTGTTTTGTTCTCTGCACTTTTCTTGGAGCTGTCTGAGGGCAAAGACCATGTCAGTAGTTCCTCTGTTTGCGCGAAAGCCGCACTGAGATTCTGGGAGAACATTCTCGGCGACACTAGGTATTATTCTATTTAGGAGAATCCTAGCGAAGATTTTGCCTGCAATGGAGAGCAGCGTGAGGGGCTGTGTACGGCCCCTCACCCCAAGTCCAAAGCCCGCTGTGCAGCTCAGACGGCAAAGTCCTCCTCAGCGACAAGATCTCCATCTTCAACTGATGGTCAGAACACTTCCAATCTCTTTTCAGTGCCAACCGCTCAGTCCAAGATTCCGCCCTGCTCCAGCTCCCTCAACAGCCCCTAAGGCTAGAGCTGGATGAGGTCCTCACCCGGGAAGAGACATGTAAGGCAATTGAACAACTGAAAAGAGGCAAAGCAGCAGGTATGGATGGAATCCCCCCAGAGGTCTGGAAGGCTGGCGGCAAAACTCTACATGTCAAACTGCACGAGTTTTTCAAGCTTCATTGGGACCAAGGAAAACTGCCTCAGGACCTTTGTGATGCCATCATCATCACCCTGTACAAAAACAAAGGCGAGAAATTAGAAGAAATAGATCTAATTCCCTCTTAAATATATTTAATGAACCTGCCTCTACTGCCCTCTGTGGCAATGAATTCCACAGATTCACCACCCTCTGGGTAAAGAAATTCCTCCTCATCTCAGTCCTAAATGGTTTGCCTATTATCCTCAAACCATGGCCCCGGGTTCTGGATTTTCCCATCATTGGAAACATCCCATCTGCATCCATTCTGTCCAGTCCTGCCAGAATTTTATATGTCTCTATGAGATCCCCTCTCAATCTTCTAAACTCCAGCGAGTACAATCCCAATTTGCGCAATCTTTCCTCATAAGTCATTCCTGCCATTCCAGGTATCAGCCTGGTGAATCGCCTCTGCACTCCCTCCATTGCAAGAACATCCTTCCTTAGATAAGTTGACGAAAACTGCACACAATACTCCAGGTGTGGTCTCACCAAGGCCCTGTACAGCTGCAGTAAGGTATCCTTGTTCCTATACTCAAACCCTCTTGATATGAAGGCCAACATACCATTTTCCTTTTTAACCGCCTGCTGTACCTGCATGCTCGCCTTCAGAGACTGATGTACAAGTACCCCTAGGTCTCTCTGCACTTCCCCATCTCTTAATCTATTGCCATTAAAATAGTATTCTGCCCTCTGGTTTGTATTACCAAAGTGGATAACCTCACATTTATCCACATTGTAGTGCATTTGCCATGTATCTGCCCAATTTATCCAAATCACACTGGAGCTTTCTGACCCCCTCTTCTGTGCACACAACCCCTCCTAGCTTAGTGTCATCTGCAAATTTGGAGATATTACATCCAATCCCCTCATCCAGATCATTAATGTAAATTGTGAACAGCTGGGGTCCCAGTACAGATCCCTGTGGTACCCCACTGGTCACCGCCTGCCACTCAGAAAATGAGCCATTTATCCCAAATCTCTGTCTTTTACCTGCCAGCCAGTTCTCAATCCACATCAATACTTTGCCCCCAATCCCATGAGCCTTGATTTTGGAAGCCAGTTGTTTATGCGGGACCTTATCGAAGGCCTTTTGGAAGTCCAGGTACACCACATCCACTGGCTCTCCCCCATCTATTTTACCTGTCACCATCTCAAAGAATTCCAATAGATTTGTAAAGCACGATTTACCATTTGTAAATCCATGTTGACTCTGTCCGATCCCTTCTCTGCTAGTCATATGCTCCGCTATTACATCCTTAATAATGGATTCCATCATTTTGCCCACTACTGATGTAAGGCTCACCGGCCTATAATTCCCCTCTTTTACTCTACTCTCCTTTTTAAATAGTGGGGTAACATTAGCTCCCCTCCAATCCATGGGTAGTGATCCTGAGTCTATCGAGTTCTGGAAAATAATTCTTAAATCATCTGCTATCTGAATGGCCACTTCCTTGAGTACCCTAGGATGTAGATTATCAGGCCCTTGGGATTTATCTACCTTCAATCCCATCAATTTCCCCAAGACCATGTCCTTAGAGATACTAATTTCTTTCAGTTCCTCCCTTGCATTAGTCTCTATGTTTCCCAACATCCTTGGGAGGTTATTTGTATCCTCTCTTGTAAAAACAGAACTAAAGTAAGAATTTAATTGGTCTGCCATTTCCTTATTCCCCATTATATATTCCCCTGATTCCGACTACAAAGGACTTGCTCTGGATTTCACCAATCTTTTCCTCTTGACATATTTATAAAAGCTTTTGTAGTCGGTTTTTATATTTGCCGCAAGCTTACTTTCATAATTTATTTTTGCTCTCTTGATTAACCACTTTGTCCTCCTTTGCTGCATCTTGAACTGCTCCCAGTCTTCGGTTATGGTACTTTTTTTGGCCAATTGATATGCTCTCTCTTTGGACCCAATGCTGTCTCTAATTTCCCTTGTTATCCACGGTTGAGTCACCTTTTTTGGTTTATTTTTATGCCAAACCGGTATAAACAATTTTTGCAATGTCTCCATTAGATCTGTGAATGCTTTCCATTGTCTATCCACAGTCAACTCCCCCATAAACACCACCCAATCAATCTTACTCAACTCCCGTCTCATACCATCATAATTCCCTTTATTTAAATTCAGGACCTTAGTCTCGGTTTTAATTTCATCACTCTCCATGTCGAGTGAGAATTCGATCATATTGTGATCGCTCCTACCCAAAGGGCCTCGCACAAAATTGCTGATTATCCCCTTATCATTGCATAATACCTAATCTAAAATGGCCTGCTCCAGAGTTGTTTCCTCGACATATTGGTCTAGATAACCGTCCCGTAAACATTCAAGGAATTCCTCCTCCTCTGTATTTTTACTAATTTGACTAGTCCAAATAAGTAACATATATAACATATAACAATAAATAACATATATAACAATAAACTAAATAACAATGAATGATATATTTTATATATATAAAAGAAAGGAAAAAAAGAACCCCCCCCCTTTCAGCCAACTCTTCTAAGGAGAGCCATAAAGAAAAAAAATTAAAGAAAAATTAAGCATACATATTAATATCTAATCAATGTAAATCAAAATGTAAATATTCTG
Organism: Narcine bancroftii; assembly: GCF_036971445.1. Taxonomy (NCBI): domain Eukaryota; kingdom Metazoa; phylum Chordata; class Chondrichthyes; order Torpediniformes; family Narcinidae; genus Narcine; species Narcine bancroftii. The sequence continues at coordinate 83,253,124 of NC_091469.1, forward strand.
ACTATAACAACCACGTATTAATTAAAAAAAACTATAGTTATCACGCGAAACATATGTACATATGTGATTTTTTCCATTATTAAAGAAATAGGTATATATGAAGACACTTTTAATGGCCCTCTATCTTTTTTTGGAATAACAGTTATTAAAGCACTTGAACAAGATTCCGGCAACTTCTGTTCTTCAGTAACTTGTTTTAACACAGCTCCAAATACACTAGATAAATCATCATTAAAAAAATTTATAAAATTCCACAGGAAATCCATCGTCCCCTGGGGACCTTCCATTTGGCATTTCTTGTATAGCTTCCTTAATTTCAAAATCTGTAAACGGAAATTCCAATTCCTGAATATCTTTCTCATCTAATACTGGAGCTTTCTGACCCCCTCTTCTGTGCACACAACCCCTCCTAGCTTAGTGTCATCTGCAAATTTGGAGATATTACATCCAATCCCCTCAATTTAGATAAATAAGATTCAATAGAACCATTATCCCGCTTCCCCTCAGAAGTATATAATTTTTGATAAAATGAATAAAACTGGTCATTAATTTCCAGAGGCTTATAGGTAATTATTGAATTATTTTTGACGGTGTTAATAGTCTGAGATGTCTGTTCAACTTTCAATTGCCAAGCAAGTACCTCATGAGCTCTTTCTCCCACCTCATAATAACGTTGTTTAGTTTGATCAATTAAATGCTCAAACTGATAAGTTTGTAAAGTATTATAATGTAATTTCAATTTCGCTAATGCGGCTTTTCTTTATCTTCAGTCACATCCTTCTGAAAGTTGTTCTCTAACTCAACAATTTGATTTTCCAACATTAAGCTTTCTGCCTTAAATTGTTTCTTAACTTTCGTAGAATAACTAATAACCTGTCCCCTCAAATAAACTTTTAACGCATCCCATACTACAAAATGATTATCCACAGAATTAATATTCTCAATCAAAAATAAAGAGATATGCTCTTTAACAAAAGTAACAAACTCTGTTTTTTTTTTCAATAGCATTGCATTAAACCTCCATCTATACAACGAACGTACCACTTCTGAACTTTCACAAGAAAAAAGTAATAATGAATGGTCAGATAGAACTCTACTTTTATATTTAGCTTGCAATACTCTACCCTGTAGGTGTGCTGATACCAAAAAAAATCAATCCTAGAAAACGAATCATGTCATGATGAATAAAAATAAAAAAATCTTTCTCTGTAGGATTAACCTTTCTCCAAATATCTACCAGATTTAAATCCTTCATCGATGCTTTGATCTCTATTGCTGTCATTGATTTCCCTATACTCTTTGGGTTTCTACCCAATAAAGGTTCCAAAACACAACTAAAATCTCCCCCAACTAAAATATTTTCATTAGCTTGAGTTGACAATAAAAAAGCTTCTGAAATAAACCGCTCATCATCTACATTAGGTGCATAAAGATTAAGTAAAGTCCAGGATTCAGCAAAGATTTTACAATTCACCCGTAAAACTCTACCTACATTTCCCTCTGAAGATTCAAATTCAAATGATAATTTTTTATGAATCAAAATTGCCACCCCTCTTACCTTAGAATTAAAAGAAGATAAACCCAATCTCTTTTCAATTTCAAATGTTCCTTTTCAGTCAAATGTGTTTCTTGTAAAAAAAAATTCATTTTTTTAAATATAAGCCAATACCCTCTTTCGCTTAATTGGATTATTTAATCCCTGAACATTAAAAGTTGCAAAATTCAAAGTAGACATTTTTACTAACTACTAATATATTTACACTTTATAAAATAATGCTCCCCTTTATAATTTTTCAAAAACGCCAAAAAAAAACACAAAACCCACCCCTCAATAAACAAAAAAAATTTAAAAATTAAGAATAAACCCCAACAAATAAAAATAAAAACCACCCAAAAGGTAGTAACACCCTAAAAAACTGGGTGTGGAAAACCCACTAGTGGTAGATGACAGTCAAAGCTTTCAGTGTCATCCACCCACCCACCCCCAGCCAGATACATATTCATTATGTAATTAAAAACAATCAAATATAGTAAATATATTCAACCCAATGATTCCAAGCCCAATGATTGTTCCGGATCTTCAATGTCAAGAAGACTTTGTGTCAGCTCTTTTTTCTTTCCAAACCCATTCCCATTTCCATTTACCCTCCTCTTCGGAGACAATGGTGAAGACCGCCCATTTCTTCACAATTCTGGCAATGAATTAGCAAAAACCAAGGCATTGTGATCGTTCTCAAAAAATTGACATTGAAAGTTTCCATAAAAAACCTTCAAAATTGCAGGATAACGAAAAACAAACTTATACCTTTTTCGCCATAAAACATCTTTAGCCGAATTAAATTCCCATAATCTTCTAATAACCTCTTGACTCAAATCAGCATTAAAAAGCTCTTTTGTTTTGAATCATCAGCGGGGATTGATTCTGCCTTGCTTTCTGTACCACCATTCGTAAAATCATTTCTCTATCTTGATACCTCAAACAACGAATCAAGTTCGCCCTTTTTCCAGGAAGTGTTTTTTTTCCTCAACGCTCTATGGGCCCAATCCCCAGTTCCAAACCTTCAGGAAAAAAACTCTTTATCCAATACCTCTGGAATCCAATGTTTAAAAAAAAAAATTATTGGGCCAGAACCTTCAAAGTCCTATGGAAGACCAACTATTTTCACATTATTTCTCCGGCTTTGATTTTCAAAACAATCAATCTTCTTCAATAAATCCCTTCTTTGAATCCCCCAATCTACAAAAGAACCTTACACTTTTTCCATTTTTTCTTTATTGTGTTCCACTTGATTTTGACTTTCAGAAAAAGCTGTTTCAATTTTAAAAAATTTATCTTGTACAATATCAACAGATTTTATACATCTGTTAATATCACTCTTAACTACAGACATTTCTTGTTTCATAGTTGACATTTCTTCACACAAAGTATTCATTTTTATTTTCATATCTATAAATCCTTGGGTTATTTGAGTTGACATTTGTTTTGACGTAGTATCCATTTGAAAAGCAATCCCTTCCAAAAGAGTGAACACTGAGTCCAATCCAGATTCCATAACCACTTTTTGAGGTCTACCTTCAACAAGTACAGGCTCCTCCTCCTGGGCAAATTCCAATAAGGTAATTTCCTCTTCACCTTCAGTGACCATAGGTCCTCTGACTGTGCGGCTGCGGGTCTGGACACCCGACACTGGCACCCCGGCCTCATCGGGGCGCTGGCGCTTGGGCTCCCCCACAGCTCACACTTTTTCTGAAAGGTCCCGGACGCGGGATGCTCCATGCATGCCCAGAAGGACTGCCGGACGCGCAGGGGCATCCTCCGATGCTACACCTTGCGTCCCCAAGCCACCCAGCAATGTCGCGGGTTCACGAGCCCCTTTGTCAGTCGGGCCGCCCACACGCCCGGCTTCACATGCATACGGGTTGGCTATGGCCAAACTCACCAAAGTGCCGGTGCCATCTTGTGACTGCAGGATTGGCGCCGAAGTCAAACTTGAACGGTCAGGAATCCTCTGGGGTTTGGAGACTCCCAACAATGACTCCATGGATTCAGCTGTGCAGGTAGGCCTCAAATCATCTATACTTTTATATGGTGATTTCTTCTGAAGTTGAGTTGTAGATTTCTTCACATTAGTAGCCATGATGAATCATTGTTATTCAAAGAACTATAAATACTATTTTTAACCACTTTTATACTTTTTAAAGTCGGATATTTAATAATCCAGCTGGGGAAAGGTGGAACACACGTCTTGCTTCTATGCCATCTTGCCACCCGCCCCACCGTCTACTTAGATTTTTTTGAAGAATATCTTCCTTTGATAAATCCCACCTGGTCTGTATGCATTAATTTTGGTAGATATTTCCTAATTTATTAGCCAATGTTGTTGCCAATATATTATAATCAGCATTCAAGAGTGATATAGGTCTATATGAAGTTTTTAATGGATCTCTACTTTTCTTCGGTAACACTGTAATTGTAGCAGTTGAGAAAGATTCTGGGAGGGTCTAGGTCTCCACCACCCAGTCCAATACATCCATCATGATGCATAAATAAATCTTTAAATTGTCCATAGAACTCAGGAGGAAACCCATCCTCCCCTGGAGATTTGTTAGCTTGTAAAGTACCCAAAGCTTTCTTGATTTCTTCTCCAGTGAAAGAAGCATCTAAATCAACTTGTTCTCTATCTTCTAATTTTGGAAGTTCAACATTTGATAAAAATTCATCCATCTCATTTTCATCTCCTAATAATTCTGATTTGTACACTTTCATATAATATTGTCTAAAAATATTTATTTCTTTTTGATCATTGGCTTTTGTTTTATTGCATTTATTATTCTAGATCACTCCTCTGCTTTTACCTGCCAAGATAAAACTTTATGCGCTCATTCTCCTAATTCAAAATATTATGGTTTTTAATATTTTTTTTCTGTTCTATACGTTTGCAATGTGTTGTATTTCAGTTTTTTTAATTCTCTAATAATCGATATTTTTCTGATAACCCTGTTCTCTGATATTCTTTTTCCAATTTTGTTATATCTTTCTCTAAACCATCCAATCTGTGGCATATTCTCTCAAGATTTTTTTTGTATAAGAAATAATTTGTCCTCTTAGATAAGCTTTAGCGTATCCCATATTGAAAAAGCTGTTATCAGGAGAAGGAAGATTAGTTTCACAAAATACTTCTATCTGTACCTTAATAAACTCACAAATGTCTTTCCTTTTCAACAGTGTGCCATTGAGATGCCATGAAATGCAATTTCTTGTTTTTCCATTATCACGATAGTTAATGACAAATGATCTGATAAAAGTATCGCCAAATATTCATTTTTTACCACTCTACTTTTTATTCGGCAGACATTAAAAGTAAATCAGTCTTTATATGTGAATCATGTACCCTTGAGTACAACAAATAGCTTCTTTCTATGGGGTTAAGCTGCCTCCATATACCAATTAATTTTAAATCTGTTTTTGCCCTTGTTCTGGATGATTTATCCAATATTGGATCTAGACAGAAATTGAAATCTCCTCCGACCAGTATATTTTGTCTTCCCTGTGCTGTTTTTAAAAAGATATAATATATAAAGGCTTCATCATCACAATTTAGTGCATAGATCTTCATAAAATTCAATGATGCTGCATAAATTTACAATGTGCCATTACAAATCTTCCAGCTTGGTCAGTCTGTGTCTTCTATTATTATTGGTCTATTTTTATTCATTAAAATCGCTACTCATCTTTTGAGTAAAATGAAGACAATATTACTTGTCCCACCTATCCTCTTTTTAATTTAGCATGTTCTGATTTAGTAAGATTTGTTTTTTGTAGAAAGACTATATCTGCCTTTAATTTTTAAAAAATGTGCCAAGATCCTCTTCCTTTTCACTGTCCCATTTATCCCATTAAGATTAAGGCTAATAAATTTTAGTGTTCTATCCCTATAGATTTTTAAATAAATATTGTTTATCAATGAAACCTTTTTGATTGTTTAAATATTAGTGATCCTTCCCTTTTTTAAAAAAAACATACAATGTCCCTGTCGTATTCAGGAAACCCAAAAGCGGGCAATAAAATCCAACGGAATCCTCTGAGGAAGAAGAACCACTTCCTTAAGCACCATCTTTTATAGATACTCCTCTCCGGGTGCCATTCTCCCCCTTAGACCAGAGTCTCCACCCTGCTACTACTTTTCCCAAGTTTTCACTCTTTTCTGAGTTCTCCATGAACATTTCAAAAAAATTTATTTTTCAACAATAACTACAACACAGTTTAAAAATAATACAACTTTACTTAGTCCCATTGTAAACATTCTTCATCGTCTTTTTCTTTGACAACCTTAGTCTTTTCATAAAGTCTTAGTCTTGAAAAATTGTCGATTTACCTTCTGCTACTTTGACCCTCAGAGTCGTGGATATATCATCAAATATTTCAAACTTTTGGAACGCAATTGTCTTTTTACATCGTCATATGCTTAATCAAAGTAAAAATAATACTTTTTCATAGTCATTCCCAGGTGGGCCATTATTTTGCTTAGTGTTTTCATATGCTGCTCCTAGAGTTGTCTCCCATTCCTAGCAACTCAAAATCTAACCTGGACCAGTCGAAGTCGCTGATCTCCAGGGCCCAAGGGTCCAGTGAATCCTTTCATTATGCAATTTTTCTCAGAATTTGCCTTCTCCCAGCACTCATGGGATCCATGTTTCAAAGAAGTTCACCGGTCACTTCCCTCAATTCTTTCTTTTAGTCCAATAATTTGAACATTTTATTTCGACTGCTAAAATTCTCAATGTGGTTAATCTTGTCTAGCAGACCTTGTCTGTCCGATTCCCATTTCTTTGCATCTTTTTCCAAAGCTTTATAGTTTATCTTGTGTTTTTACCAGAAGTCTTCTTCTGCTTGGTTCATTCTTTCCATTAAGTGTTCAACAATTTCTTTAATTTCAATCAAACTTTCAGCCATGTCTCTCATTACATTTTTGACATCTGCAAATAGATTTTTTTTCCAAGTTAATATTTGGTTTTGTCCTCTCTCCCCAGTTCTGCTGGGGTCCACCAGTCCCGAGGCCACTCTTATACCACTCCCTTTCAGGCTTTCGCTCGATGTTCCTGGCTGACTAAAAACTTACTCAATTTTTGTTCTTGGCTTCATTGGTTTTTTCGTACTTAATTTGAAAAAATCCTAATTTTAATATTTTAACCATCTTTTTGATACTCTTCAAGGAGAGCTTGATCAAAACACATCTGTCTAAGTCCTTTGCAATACCACACCCAGTGTTTCCATTCTTTGACTAAAAAGCTATGTGAGTTTCTAGAGGTATGAAATTAATCTGTCATTGACATATCCAACTCCTGCTATTGAAATAATTGAGAACTTTTGTTCCTCTTATTTATGTTTCTTAATCTTTTTAAGACATTGGGTATTTTGTAACGTGTAAACTGATGAAAAAGCAAAATGAAGGCTTAAGTTTAAAACTTGCATGTGTTCAGGTAATTTTTGTAGTATTTCAAAATGTATTATTTCCTCTGATTAATCATAGAATCAATGTAAATGTATTCATGTATATGAACTCTTCTTTCTACCTCCACACTAACTCACTCACTTACTTGCATAATTACTGAATTTTTTTTTGGAGTCCTAGGGTTGGCAAATCTCTTTGTATTCAGTAAGAAAGTAGGCTGAGCATTTAATGTCAATATTTAATAAGGTTAACTGAGATTACAGCAGGATCTAAATGAATTGGGAATGTGGGCCAAGAAATGCAAATAGAATTTAACTTGATAAGTGCAGATTGATAGATTAAGGTAGCTCAGCACCATTGATATGGACTTGGGAGTGAGCTCTGCCCCTCTTCCGGAAGTTTATTACCAACTCCATGGTCTTGCTGATATTGAAGGAAAGTTTGTTTTTCTGGCACCAAACTATAAGCCTCTCTATATTGATTTTATACTATACCTTGTCATTGTTAGAGATCTTGCCTACAACACTGGTTTCATCTACAACTTTAAAAAGTTCAAGAAATGGTATGATGGGCTCAGAGAATCAAGGTTGCACACATGTTATCAACAAACAGTGGTCTTTATTTATGCATAGGGAAACTCGCAAAAAGACACACACTCACAGACTAACCTAGAATAATGCACAGATAACTACACATCTGGCATAAATAAAACGCTGCAAAACATTCACAACTCTCGATTGGGAAAGCAAGGCTTCAACACTCAATGCCCATCCACCCACAGGCACAGCACACAAATGAACAGTAAATTAATTACATCTAGCATGTATATCAAATGAACCTATTTCCATCATTGACCATGCCTCAGGATCTGGGATGGGCCCTGCAGTGTCTGCCTGTGGCTGACAGCTTGGACTTCAGTGATGATCTCAAGGCAGCAGCAGAAAACCAGAGAGAGCAAGACTCATATGCTCGACTTTTTCAATGCAGGGCCCGTCCAGGTGACCGGCGAGGACCAATCGTGCATCAGCCTCATCTATGGGCAGATCTAACCATTGATTGGCACCGTGGGACCAATCACATATCAGTCTCACAGGTGGGCAGATCTAACCCTTGATTGGCAGATGAGGTGATTTCAAACTAGTTCCAGCTGGAGAGGCCATGTGACACTCCACAATCCACACTGCATTTGCACATTTGGGCCACCCCATCGTAGATGGACAGAGGTAGGGGACAGAATACACAACCTTGTGATGTGCCTGTGTTGAGCATGATCATGGAAAGGTGCTGTCACTAATCTTCACTGATAGTGGCCAGAAGGATGGAGTCATGGATCCAGTTGCAAAGAGGATTGCTGAGGCCAAGGTCATGCAGCTTTGAGGTTGAATTGTTTGGTACGATTATGTTGAAAGTGGAGTTGTAGTAGATAGATGGTGTAGGTGTCCTTGTTGTCCATGTGTCCAAGGGCTGAGTTTAGGGCCAGGGAGATGACATCTGGCATGGACCTTTCACAGCAAAATGCAAATTGGAGTGGGTAGGTTTAGCGGAATATGGTGAGGATGCAAACAATTGGGACTAGCTTGGGTAGACAACTAGTTTGATGTGGAAAAATTGATCAATGGGCCTTTTGTCTTGCTGTACACCTCTGATTAAATTGTGTGTGAATTTAAAAGTTGAAACATAAAAATATAAGAAAATTAGAGTATAAGTAGGGCTCCTAGCTTCTCAAGCCTGCCTTGTTGTTTAAATATGATCAAGAATGAACAGCCCAGGCTTCTTGTGTGTGAGTTTCTTAAAGCTCTGAATCTCTTGATCTTTAAAAAATCTATTTTCATTTTAAATAACCACCAATAATCTAGCCTCCACAATCTTAACAGTAAAAGATTTGGACAAAAGTTTCTACACACCTCAGTTTTAAATGACTGTCCCATACTCTTGTAAATAAGTCTCCTTGTTGTTTCCCCTCTGGTGGAAAAGTCTCAACATTTACCAAGTCCCCTAAGGATTTTAAATGTTTCACAAAGATTACCTCTTATTCTCTTAAATTCCATAGATTATAGATTCATTTGCTTGTGATGGGACAACTCTCATCCCAGGAATGAATCCAGTAATAGCTTTTGTACTGCCTCCAAAGCCAGAATATTCTTTCTTAAATAAGGGCATCAAACTTTTGCACAGTTCTGCTGGTGTGACCTCACCTGTACTGTACAATTGTAACAGAACTGTCTATTTTTAAACTCCTACCCGCGTACCATAAAGAGAAAAGTTGTCTAGCTATTTTGATGAGAGTTTTTAATGGCACAGGGGGAATATAGAGGGCTTGAAGGACAAACTTCTCCAAGAAAAATTGCAAGTACTGCTTAAAATTACACCCAAAATGATTAGAAAGGAACCTGGGAGTTCCTGATCAACATTTCAAGAAGATCCTTTGTCAGAACTGAAAAAGATGCAAAGGGAATCTGATAAAACTGCAAAGAGGGTGGAATGGGAATGTCCCTGAGGGTGAATCTGGTGTGACCGTGAGTCTAAGTTTCAAATGATATTACCTCGCCTGAGAGAATTGAAGTGGTTAGCGATCCAGAACACAGACAAAAGAGTGTGATTTCCAACATGCAGAGCAGGAGGACAGGTTGAAAGTTTCCTGAAAAACTGAATCTGTTTCACTTCCCATGGATGCAGGCTGACCTGTTGATTTAATACTGGCATTTTTCCATTTTTGTTTTATATTCCCAGCATCTGTAGATTTTGTTTTTATTTTTATTTTCAGTTGGAAATTAGTTGGGGGGGGGGGGGTGGTTGACTACAAGCATATTCTTAATTAGCAATACAATAAAAATCATTAAATACTCCAACTAAAATATAAGTAGTGAGCATATTTTTAAAAGTCATGCATATTTTTAAAAGTCATGCATTTATCTCTGGGGGAAAAACCCGTTAAACAAAAATGTGATTTAAGAGTTGGTATCATTCATTTATCTGATTGAGATATAAAATACAAACATTGGTCATTTCCCTGAGCAGAGAGAAAAATCCAGGAATGCTGTGCCTTTTTTATTTAATCCCTTGTAACATATTTCCTACTTGTCAATATGGATGTTGTCGGACTCTGGCTTTAACTTACTCTTAATTTAGTCTATGTGTAGTCTGAGTCCAGCGCGTTCTTTGAATGAAGTGATAGGAGAAGGTATTCGGTTCAACAGTCAATTTATTACACAGCACAAGAATAAAACTTAACAGAGCTCTGGGTCACTCATTAGTTCATAGGTCACCTGCACAGTGAGCTACTCCCCAAGACTGACCCCTATTGTCCAGTTGGTTCAGTTTATATAGGTCAACCTTATCATACAGAACAAAAGTTGGCTTCCTTTGCTAGATTTCATTATCATACAGAACAAAAGTTGTCTTCCTTTGCTAGATCTTTTTGCATAAGGGTTATCACAAGTCATCTCCTGTTTTGCAGATATCTGGGGTGTAGCACTCCCATCTTAATCCTCCAGGCCAGACTATCCTGTTGTGTTGATCAGAAATTAATTCATCCCCAGATATTTCTAATCACCATTCTGTTCTTGTCCGGCCAATTTCTGCTGTTCTCTTTAACACCTCCTCCTGCCTTAATCTTCCTCCTAGACTTGTTTTCCATTCCCTTTGTTTCTTACAGGCCATTCTTTGTTCTGATCTGGCCTGTGTCTCCTGTGCTACTCACCACCTCCTTTAGTTTGAGCATTCCTCCTAAATCGTTTTATGCGTTTCCTCTCCCTGTATTTTGGAGCAGACAATTTTGCTCAGCCAACTTTGCTCCATACTGTGATTGCCACTTAATCACATTCCTTTTTCCCTGAACCATGCAGTAAATATACACTCATTAATTAATCATTTATTTCATACTGTTTTAACCCCTAGATTCCAACAGTCCCCCTTTTGGTCTCATGAAAATGAGACCAACCACCAGTTAACTTATGGGACCAAGACCTCAGGAGTTTTTGCAAGGACCGGCATCTCCGACCCCTTGTTAAACTTAACCTCACAAACTTGGCCATTATGAACACACTTCAGTTCAGTGGGGGCCCCAACACAGTGTTCAGGAACGTCAGTCCAATCCGCAAAGTACTGTTTCGGTTCATTATGGGCCTCCCAGGCTGATCATAAACACTTTGTACAGTTGTTTCCTTCTCCAGATGCTTCAAGGGCTAGGGACAACATCACCCATAGTCCCCACATAGTATTCATCTCAGCTCCCTTCATTGTTTTGATGCCAATAAATTGATTATGCCGTCAACCACTGATACACAGTCACCGTAGTCCAATAGTCTCTTTAAAAAGCGACGTTAAGTGTTCTTAGTCCGTGGTTGCTTCACAGGTTCTCAGTCACCTCCGTTCGAATCTGTTCCAATGTCCGTGTCGGTGGGTCCGTTGCTGCACACTGACTCCAATGATACCATGTCTCGCCTTTTCCTTGTAGTCGAACCGCGTGGGACGTCCTCTCCACCACTCTGTAGGGTCCTGTCCACCTGGGCTCCGACCACTTTCTTTTGATGACCTTTAGCAGAACCCACTCCGCGACTGAAGGTATCGGTGTTTCCCCTTCTCTGTTGGGACTTGTGACCTGTTGTGAAAAATCTGACACCAGAGCCGTTAGTTTTTCATAATAAAGCTTGCATCCCATTGAGCTTACCTCATTCTTCGTAGTCTGAATTCCGGCTCCCAGTCCTGGAAACTGGTGCCCTGTTTGTAGTTCATATGGAGTAAATCCTGTCACAGAACTTACCGAACTCCTTATTGACATTAATGCCAGGGGCAACGCATCCACCCAATTTAGTTTGGCCCATGCCTGTACTTTCCCGATCTTACCTTTTATTGTTTGGTTCATCCTCTCCACTTTCCCTTGGGATTGCGGATGGTACACCGTTCCAAAGGCATGTTTCAATCGCAATATTGCTTCTACCTCCTGTAGATCATTATTCTTAAAATGACTTCCATTATCAGACCTAATTTTTCTAGGAAATCCGTGTCTCGGAATATACTGGTTGATCAGGAATTTACATACCGTCCTTGCATCTTCTCTTTTGGCAGGGATTGCCTCCGGCCACCCTGTGAACACATCTACTGCTACTAAGAGGTATCGATAGCCACTTACCCTCTCAATCATGTCCGTATAATCAAGTACGATCTCCTGCCCTGGTAACTTAGGTAGCGGGAACTGACCTTCATGTGGCTTTACAGTCGCCTTTACATTGAAAGCTATACATACCTCACACTCTCTAATATGGTTCTCCACCATCGCCGGCAGGAAGGGGTGCCACCAATGTATCAAGTACCTTATCATCTGCTTCTTTCCACAGTGTGTTAGCCCATGCGCCTCCTCGAGGAGGGGTTTCATGAGTCCAGATGGTAAAACTGGCCTCCCGTCTATCGATCTCCATAGTCCTTGATCCTTGGTTGCCCCCTTTCCTCCCATACCATCCTTTCCTGAGGTGATGCCTTTGCTTGTTCCTGTACTATTACTTCTACCCTACACGGTGGTAATAAGTCATGTGCTGTTCTGTCTGTCTGTATCATAATAAACTGAGGGCCGTATCCTGCTGCCCTTTTAGCGGCCATGTCCGCTTCCTGATTTCCCCGAGCCACCATCGTATCTGTTCTATCATGTCCTTTACATTTAAGAACTACTAATGCCCTTGGTTTCAGGAGGGCCTCAGCCAGTTTCCTAACATCCTTCTCGTGTTTAATTGGGGTCATTGCTGCTGTTAAAAACCCACTTCTAATCCATTGACTAAGTTCAACCTGTATTGTCCCTACCACATATGCCGAATCTGTATATATATTGATCTCCTTCCCTTCTGCCCATTCTAATGATGCTATCATTCCCTGTAGTTCTGCGAGTTGTGCTGACTCCTTTCCTCTCACTGTCCCTGTAATGATTTCTTCAAATCCTCCTGTAGTTTTTCGTACCACCGCATAGGCAGCTTTCAATCCATCTGTGGGGTGTCTGTAACAGCACCCATCTGTAAACAAGGTTTCATCTGGTTCTCTTAAGGGTGTAGCCTGTAAGTCAGGTCTTATTTTAATATCCTTCACTACCCTCTTCTCACAACAGTGTGGTTCTCCCTCTCCCATATTGTCTGCCATGTTAATGCCTTCATGGGTAAATGTAACATTTGGAGCATTCAGGATCTTTTCTAGTCTCGTCTGCCTTAGTGAAGTCATTGTAAATGCTGTCGAGCTCACAAATGCTACAATGCTATGTGTTGTTAATACCATCAGGCCATGTCCCATTACTATGTGTGCCACCTTTTGTAAAATCTTTGCTACTCCCGCTGCATGTCTCGTACATGGTGGGTGTCTGTCTTCCGTTGGGTCTAGTGTGATACTCACATACATGAGCACACCTCTTCCACCCCCTTTTTTCTGAAAAAGAACACCATCAATTGTGTGTGCTTTTTCAGAAACATCCAAAAAGAAAGGCAGTTTATAATTTGGAATCGCCAAATCTGTAGCTGTTGTAAGAGCTTGCTTCAATAGAATAAAACTCATCTCAGCCTGTGCAGTCCAATCAAGTGTAGCTCCCAGATTCCTCATCCCCTGCTCATTCACCAAAGTTCGCAGTGGATGTGTCAACTCACCATACGATGGGATAAACTGCCTACTATAACCTGACAAACCCAAAAACGAAAGCATCTCTTTTACTGTCTTTGGTTTTGGATGATGTAGTATCGCTGTTCGATGTGCAGGGGAAATCCCTGTGCCTTTCGCTGAGACCATTCTACCTAAAAAGGTGACCACCTGCCTGCAGCATTGCAGCTTTGAGCGAGAGACTTTAAAGCCTGCCTTGAACAGCTGCACTAGCAGGAGACAGGTGGCCTCCAAACAGGAAGTATGATCAGGTGCTGCTAATAGGATGTCATCTACATACTGGATCAGAACTACCCCACCTGGCAGTGCTAGCCCCCCCAGCTGTTCTTTCACCACCTGATTGAAAATCCCTGGAGATAAGATAAAGCCCTGCGGATGCCTAGTATGCCGCAACTTTCTACCTCTATACGTGGACGAAAACACATCTCTTAATGATTTTGCCAGCGGCAAGCAAAAGAAAGCATTCGCTAAATCTATGCAAGAGAACCACTTGTGGTTAGGGGTTAAAGTAGTCATGGCAGTATATGGGTTTGGTACTGGAACTGTGGGTGTTCGCACAATACCATTGATGCGCCTTAAGTCATGGGCCATCCGATATTTGCCCATGTCTTGTTTAGGAACAGGTAAAATGGGTGTATTTCAACTAGAACGCGAATGTTCCAACACCCCTGAATAGATAAGGCCATCAATGGTCTTTGCCAAACCTTCCTCAGCTTCAGGTTTGTGGGGATACTGCATCTGCCAAATAGGGCTGTAATCTGACAGTTCGAAGGTTATGGGATCAACCTGCTGACAAAAACCCACATCTGCTGCTCCCACTGACCACAGGTTCTCAGGGAGAGAATCTAGCATAGGGGCCGAGTCGGGGTGATCCATCTTCTCTCTACCATGAAAGCGTTCAATCTGTCTATGCTCAAGGAGGACTCGATCATATGTCGGGGACAAAATTCTGTATGCCTGACCAGATGAGGAGAACTGCACTGTCGGTAATTGGGTGTCAGATCAGTCACTAAGGGACATCAAGTTCCGACACATCGGTCCCAAATTTTTTGCCTGGTGAGTAGTGCCAATTGCAAGGGTGACATGAGGAATGGCCTCACCTGCCATCTCATACCATTCCAGCTGTTCAGATGTCAGTGCCACCGCAGCGGCCACTCCCTCCTTTCCTACCACTATGTAGTCCGAATTAATTTCCCATAGCATGCCCTCTACCTCTTCATAAAAGGCATGCTGATACATTTCATCCCCTTCCCTATCGTAAAAGAGGGTCATATGGGGAGGGTCCGAGGGAGGGGTATACGGGTGTAACGTCTGGATCCACGGCTTCCATTGATTATAAAGCTTTATCAGCCCTCCCTTCTGTGGGTCCTCTGGTTCCAACAGCCCCCAGTAAATGTCAGCCCATTGTCCCTCAGACGCGGATCCTCCAGCTGCCGCCAACAACATCTGAGAACCGGAATGCAGTGTAGTTAATGAACAGTTCATAGAATATCCATTTGGAAAGGTGACCTCTATTCCGCTGGGTCCACAAAGGATCGATGCTCCGCACTTGACCAACAGGTCTCTGCCAAAGAGATTGGTAGGGCACCTGGCTGACAAAATGTATTGATGAGTAAAAGTCTGTCCCGCCACAGAAGTGACTAGTGGTGTAGAAAACGGCAGATTTTCTGGTGTACCCGAGAACCCTATCAGCTGGACGCTAGAGGATGATGTTTTATCTTGAAATTCAGTGCCAGTGAGTTTTGAAAATCTGGCTCCCGTATCCACTAAAAAGGATACTTCCATGTCCATTACTTTAATCTGCAGGAAAGGGTCTGCCAACCTAGCCTGCTCGTGGGTGCTCGGGCTCCGTCACTGTGGGCAATATTGCTCCTCCTCTGTCAGCAAAGGGAATTGTCTCTTCGGAGCTAGAGCCGCATAGGGTGCCTGATGTACTGGGGGTGGCACTGACGATTTCTGGGGCTGGATCCAATGCTCATTTTGTGGTGGTCCATATCCCCTTCCCCCAGTGTCCCGAGGATCCCAAGCTAGGGGGCAGTCTCTCTTCCAGTGTCCTGGCTGACCGCATACAAAACATACGGCTGGTTGCATTCGTGGAGCACCCCGACCTCTCCCTCTTACTCGGAATCCCCCCATTGGACCTCCCATTCTGGCCACATAGGTGGGACCTGGTGCCCAATATGGGGCCGGGTGCCAACTCATATTATTCCCTTGTGGTGGCTGCGTTGGCTGCTGAATCATCTGGTTCGCACCCTTTGAGGAAATCTTTTTTGCCTCGTTTGCCTTTTTCCTAGCCTCTTCCAGTTGAAGCTTAAGGAGTTGCACTTGTGCCGACTCCATAGTATGTTTGTCCTCCTTTTGCTTAGCCCTGTAACGTTTCATGTGATGGGTCAAATGTTTTTCCCATTGCTCACTCGAGCAGCCAGGAATATCAGGGTTATTCTCTAATGCCTCCCTAACTACAGCTGGCAGTCCACTCGTTACTGCAGCCCTAAAGAGTGTAGTCTGCAAGGGATCTGTGGCTGGGTGTACTCCTGCTTTATCCGTCCAACTCTCCCTACACTGACTCAAAAGAGTCGAGATCTCCTCATCCTCTGACTCCTTTTGTCTATTGTGAGGAGTGGGGGTGGTGTGATCCTCTGACATTCCTACCGAGAAGGCATTCTCAAGTGTCTGTTCTTGCTCTCTCTCATTTGTTTTTTCCAGTCGCATACTAGTTTCCCTCACTTTACATACACCATTCTGTATTTCCTTTGTTAACTCCTTCATTTCCTCCACCCTTTCCTGCATAATTCTCTTAAGTCTCTCCTTCGCCTCCTGGAGTTCGTGACCTGCTAATTCAGTGACATTCACTATTCCATCATTTATCTGCATCACTGACATCTGGGGAATAGGATAAGGTGGTGGCAATGTCTCTGGTAACTTTGGATATAGCGGGGCTGACGGCTTAACCTCCCCCGTATTCTCCTTAGTGATATGGGATCCCTTTTTAATATCATGTTGAAGGTTCGCTTCCACAGCCATGCAAGCCAATGTCATATTGTGTAAATCTGCCCTTCTCTGTTCCTTCACTTCTCTCTGTTGTTTAAGCCTTCTTCTATTCCATATAGATCCTTGTCCCTTTGCCTCATGTTCCTGTACCTCCTTGGCTGCTTCCCTCTCTGCTTCTCCTAAATACAGTACCAGCCAGATTTTTTCAAACCCTTGTGGTACCTTCCCCTGACTCTGCAGCTCTTTCCATATCTGTTCGTACCGTGCCATAGCCTGTACCTCCTCTCCCTTCGGTAATCCTCCCAGTAATTGATTCCTTGTTTTTTCCCACTGTCGGTTTACAGATGGGGGAACCCCTCTGTCTCCCCCGAGCTCTTGCCCTACATCCCTATTTACTCCTTCCATCTCCGTTCTGATCTTTAACCCTTTAGACTTCGTACTTCACTGGGTCTCTCCCCTGGTAGGATTTTGACACCCTGCAATATACTTCGTCCCTTCCCACGTTATTATGAACACCAGCAGCACACTACACACGATCCTTAAACAAATACTTATTATAAACTATTATGATACACTAGACGATTCCTAAACAGATACTTATCCACTATAGAAGCAAATAACTATAAAACAATACACCTTATACAGATACTGATTATCCACTACTATGGTACACGATCCTTAATCAAATACTTATTACACACTATGAAAACAAATAACCATCACAATGCACCTTATACAGATACTTATACACTACTATGGTACACGATCCTTAATCAAATACTTATTACACACTATGAAAACAAATAACCATCACAATGCACCTTATACAGATACTTATACACTACTATGGCACACGATCCTTAATCAAATACTTATTACACACTATGAAAACAAATAACCATCACAATGCACCTTATACAGATACTTATACACTACTATGGCACACGATCCTTAATCAAATACTTATTACACACTATAGAAGCAAATAACCATCACCATACACCTTATTCTAATTGGCCAAGTGTCTAAAGCTATCTCTCGAGATCGCTACGAGGGGACTCCAACCCCGTTCTACTAGGAGGACTCCAACCCCCTTTCTACTAGGAGGACTCCAACCCCCTTTCTACTAGGAGGACTCCAACCCCCTTTCTACTAGGAGGACTCCAACCCCCTTTTTACTACAGGGGACTCCAACCCTGTTCTACTAGGAGGACTCCAACCCCCTTCTACTACAGGGGACTCCAACCCTGTTCTACTAGGAGGACTCCAACCCCCTTCTACTACAGGGGACTCCAACCCCGTTCTACTAGGGGGACTCCAACCCCCTTTTGTTTTATTCTTTGGCTTTAACGAGGGCTTTTGCAGAGTAGTGACAACACACAATTTATCTTTGCCAATAGCAGAACTTCGTTTAAACAGGCGTCTGCTTACCTCCCTTTGTAGAATGGTCACTTGTTATCACCACACCACAATCGACCGGTGTTTCGTATCTTTTTCTTCCGTCACTTCTCCATCTTCATCACGTCGGGGGTCACCAAATTGTCGGACTCTGGCTTTAACTTACTCTTAATTTAGTCTATGTGTAGTCTGAGTCCAGCGCGTTCTTTGAATGAAGTGATAGGAGAAGGTATTCGGTTCAACAGTCAATTTATTACACAGCACAAGAATAAAACTTAACAGAGCTCTGGGTCACTCATTAGTTCATAGGTCACCTGCACAGTGAGCTACTCCCCAAGACTGACCCCTATTGTCCAGTTGGTTCAGTTTATATAGGTCAACCTTATCATACAGAACAAAAGTTGGCTTCCTTTGCTAGATTTCATTATCATACAGAACAAAAGTTGTCTTCCTTTGCTAGATCTTTTTGCATAAGGGTTATCACAAGTCATCTCCTGTTTTGCAGATATCTGGGGTGTAGCACTCCCATCTTAATCCTCCAGGCCAGACTATCCTGTTGTGTTGATCAGAAATTAATTCATCCCCAGATATTTCTAATCACCATTCTGTTCTTGTCCAGCCAATTTCTGCTGTTCTCTTTAACACCTCCTTTCTGCCTTAATCTTCCTCCTAGACTTGTTTTCCATTCCCTTTGTTTCTTACAGGCCATTCTTTGTTCTGATCTGGCCTGTGTCTCCTGTGCTACTCACCACCTCCTTTAGTTTGAGCATTCCTCCTAAATCGTTTTATGCATTTCCTCTCCCTGTATTTTGGAGCAGACAATTTTGCTCAGCCAACTTTGCTCCATACTGTGATTGCCACTTAATCACATTCCTTTTTCCCTGAACCATGCAGTAAATATACACTCATTAATTAATCATTTATTTCATACTGTTTTAACCCCTAGATTCCAACAATGTTTGGGCCCAAACAGGATTTGTGTATTTCAGGATTAAAATAATTATTTCTTTGAATCTATTCAAATTGGAATATTTGTCACCAATCCACTTCAATTTTGCATGTTTTGACACTGTCATAAAGCAAAGCTGGTGTAATTGAGTGCAAAATGGGCTTGTTTTAGTTTGGCTATTTAGTTGGATGTTTCACTATAATTTTTTTTTACTATACACCCTACACTTCTTGGCTTTTTTCCCAATCTATAGCTCCTTTTACATAGACCCTCAAAAACAACTTATCCCTGATTTTTAATCACTTTACTTACCTGCATGAACACAGAAAAGGTGGATGGAGGGTCCATTTCCCTCCATGTTTCCACCGCCAAGGGTCATCCTATGTAAAAGGATTACCACTGAAAGCGTCTCGAAATGGGGACGGCTGATGATGTCAAAGCAGATTCAGTGGAGCTGATAGAGTACAGACTCAGATTTCTCAGATCGCTTTTCTCTCTACCTGCAGCATGTCCTCATTCCTCCGCCTGCTGTTTTAATATTAGTTTCAGTCAAGATGAGTGAACCAACCTCATGTGGGAACTGGGCACTGGTTGGATGTGACATTGAGGCTTTCGTCTGGGAGACTGATCACCGTGACAGAGTAATAATCATGTCAAGTGTAAAACTCACATTAAACTCCTTGTTTGTCAAAATTAAACTCAAATTTTCTACACTCTCCTTGTAATACATTTTTTACTACTGAGCTCACTTTATCTTCTTATAAACTCGTTCCTTGAATATATTTTACGAAACTTTGTCAAGGTTATAACTAACCAAAATGGACCAAACAGAATATCATTGGCCTGAAGGAGTCCTCATCTCCCTAGCGCTGATATTCATTATTATGTATTGCATTATGTTACTAGATTGAGTTGATCTCAGGAGGTATGTGGATTTCAAATTTGTAGCGGCCAGCATGCAGATAATTTCAACAAGATTTATAATCTAGTTTAGTTTGCTTCTGTTGGCAATTGACTTTGCTGGAGAATCACTGTCTGTTTTGATACTGAGTGTGGATCCCATTCAAACAGGAAAGTAGAGACTTAAATACTGTGATTTATTTGTTGGTTGGGAAGCAAAATAAGACATACAGTAAAAATGTTTCTTTATATATTTGGGCTCCTTTTGAAAAGTCTGCAGCAATACAGTACACATACAAAACCTCAGCATTTGCACTGCTGTACAACACGTCCCACCCCTTTTGTCCTGGGAAGCTGGCTCGCTAATGTCTGCTATGTAAAAAGACTGAGTGATCTGGTTTTTCAACTTTCAGCGTAAACACTGAATCCACCCCTTTTTATTTTTTATAATCAACGTGAGTAGGGCAATAATGTGGCTTTTCTATGTATAAAAAAAAAACCCATATTTCAAAAAAATGCTGCTTTGCTACAGATAAAAAGGTATTGCTGTTGTTTAACACCATGGCTTGCATTTACAAGTGTCTGATTCATCTTTTTTTAAAGTTGCTACCATTTTATGTGACGACAGCTGCTTTTAATTATAAATGAGTGTACTCATTTACAGAGTGAAGACACACAACAACAAATTATAAGGGAGACATTCCACTTGGTGTCAAAAAGAGATGAAAATGTCTGTAATTTCTTGGAAGGAGGCATGTAAGTATTTTTAGTGATCTTGCAAAAGAACAATGTAAGAATTTCACTTGAATCAAATAACGACAAATAATATGTGGAGTACCTGTGAAAACTGATGCAAAGTTTAAAACCTGTCTGAATATTGTGTTACATTGTGTTAACTGAATTTCTCATAACTATGAACTGATGGATTTTTTTTCCATTAAAAGTATCAAAGTTAATTTTATCACTTTAAAACTGAGGTTTTAAAGTGGTTATTCATTTTACACTTCCATTATGTTTTGCAAGGGTGTAGGTTTAGGTCTTGAAGGATTGTTGTGCAAAGCAAAGATGATATTGAGCCATTCTATCAGTAAGATTAATCTTTAGCAGCTTTCAGGTGCATCTTCCGCCTTGAGGGCGGCTGCAGGAGTGGATCCCAGCCTGAAGACTCACCTTTCAGGTGGCAGCCCTAAAAGGCTGCTGCAGTCCACCTGAAAGGGCCTGTTTTTCCTGAGGCGCCTCATAATGCCTCTGAATCTGAAGGAGGCGGGGTGACTGGTGCCACCCGTCATAAATACGTGGCATAGTAATGGCTGTCTTCCCTACCCATAATCCACCACGCAGGTGGAACCGCTCTGTGTTTCCCACAGTTCTAGCTGCATGGGGTTTTATGGGTAGGGAAGACAGCCATTACTATGCCACATTTTGAGCAGTAGAGAGCGGCCCCAGTGCAGGAGTGGCCAGCCGGGTTGTGACAGCCTGCACCGGCCGCCCCTGGCCTGACGTCCCCCACCCTGATGTTCCCCGCCAGCCACCCCTCTCCCCATTGCCCAACAGCCATCCCCCCTCCCTGACAGCCAGCCTCCCTCCCCGCTGCGTGACAGACCCTGCAGTACTGGGGCGGGGTGGCCGACGGTGGACATCGGGGCAGTCGGGGAGGGGGGCTGTCAAGAAGCAGGGAGTTGGGTCACCAGCTGATAGTGTCATCAGCCCACCCCTTAGCAGCAGCTTTCAGATGGCTGCATTCAGGTGCGTCGGGGGACTTCACTGATCTGCAGATTATCCCTCCCAGAGGAGGGTTGGTGAGTGCGCCTCTGAGGCGCGTCAGGCTCTTTCAGGTGGATACCCCGACAGCCGCATAGGGGTAGAATATGCGGCTTTATGTCAGGGATCCTAGCCACCTGAAAGAGCCTTTCGTGTCTTCCTGTCTCAAATGTGTTATTCAATGGCAATGTAAAAGCATTAGAGCTCTGTATTTTCTGTTTTGGGAAAAGTAGTAAATACATTAGGACAGGACATGAAATTCACTGTTGAATTGGAGGTCAGAATATGCCTTTCTATATGAAATGTTTTTTTCTTTGGCTTGGCTTCGTGGACGAAGATTTATGGAGGGGTATGTCCACGTCTGCTGCAGGCTCGTACACTGATGATTTCTCACCTTTCAACCAAAGCACCCATCTTTCATTGGACCATTTTAAAATCTAGAGTCAGTGAGAGAATCAACACAGAAACATGAACCCACTGATTCACACTGCTGTCATCCACCTCTTTACACTCAGACTATGCTGATATATTTTTGTTAATTCGCCCCCATTCTCATTTGATACTACAACATATCCCCACAGGAAGGTTCAGACGCTAGTTATTCATGGTGAAGTAGTGAACTGGATTCAACAATGGCTGGATGGGAGAAGGCAAACAGCAGTGGTGGATGATTGCTTTTCAGCCTGGAGACCTGTGACTAATGGTGTACCTCAGGGATCTGTGCTGGGACCATTTTTGTTTGTTATCTATATCAATGATCTGGATGATAATGTGGTAAATTGAATAAGCAAGTTACAGATGACACAAAAGCCCCTTTCACACTTGCATCCCACTAAATTGGCTGTTCAGTGTCCTGGGATAGGAATGAGGGTTTGGCTTTTCACACTTGACCACTCCTAACTGGGACAATAAACGCTTTCACACTTGCAAGAAGCTATCCCAGGTTCATACAAGGTATCTTCTTGAAACTGATAGAGGAAAGAGAAAATATTTTAGTTGGGGGGGGGGGGTGGGGGGGCTTCAACTTTTGTCTAGATCCTGTCCTGGACAAATCAACAAAGAAAAAATAGCAAAGGCAGCAATGACTTCATGAAGGATTTCATAGATGTATGGAGATGAAAGCACCTAAGGGAGAGGGATTACTCCTACTCAAGGACCGATTATTTCTGGCTTCAGCCCATATAGAGGGTAGAATCATGGAGACCGAGTATACAGCGAGGCTTCTGTCACCTTTGACATTAATTATTAGAAATGTGGGATAAGCAAATGACAATGTATAGATGACACCTTAATATGTTGCTGTTAAAGAAGCTAGAGTTTTGTAGCTTTGTTAAAACACAGATAGAATATTCTGTGAGACCAACTGTACCTCTACCCCAGATAAATTTCTCGTCTGGGACAGCCTCGAGCCGTATTTGAGAAGTCAAATAATTGGATGCATTAAAGCAGTCAAAAAGAAATGCATAAGGGAGGTGGAAAAATTGGAACAAGAAATTATTTGTTTAGAGAGGGACTTTCAAAAATCTGGCTCTGAAGAATAGTACAGGCTCTAACAAACAAAAATCTGAAATACGCTACACTTCAAATATATAGTATAGAAAAGGCCATGATGAGGTCAAAACAAAAATATTACAAATTGGGGGAAAGACCCAATAAAGTCCTCTCCTGGTAGCTGAGGGCAGAACAGGCCTCAAGAATAATTAATGCCATACAAAACAGGAATGACAGCATCTTGTTCAAGTCAAAAGAAATTAATAAGACTTTTAGGCACTTTTATGAAAACCTGCATAAGACAGAATTGTCAGGGAGGGAGGGGCAGATAAGATCAATGAGTTCCTGTCAAAATTGGAACTACTAAATTTAAACCTAAAGGATCAGGAAGGATTAGATCTCCCCTTCACAGAGGAAGAAATGAGAAAGGCATCGAGTTCACTACAGACTAACAAATCTCCAGGAGAGGATGGGTTCCCACCTGAGTTCTACAGGCAATTTAAAGATTTATTGATACCTCTTTTTATGGAGGTGGTAAACCAGGCCATTGAGACCCATACCCTCCCAGAATCCATTTCGACAGCAATTATTACAGTGATTCTCAAAAAAGGCAGGGATCCATTGAAACCGTCCTCTTACAGACCAATCTTATTATTAGATATGGATTACAAGATATTTGCCAAAGCCCTTGTGAATAGATTGGTGAAACATTTGCTGAAATTAATAAATAAGGATCAATTGGGCTTTGTGCAAAAAGGGCAGGTGGCAGACAACATAAGCAGAGGATAGGTGGGCCAGGTAATAGCCTCCTTGTTTGATTTTAGGGCAAGGGGTGTGGCAATCTTGATTGGGGAAAAAGTGTTCTGGTAAGGATAATGCATCTGGCACAGTCAAGGGATGAAAGAAGTGTAGCTGTAACCCTGGATGGAGAGAAGACATTTGACAGACTGGAGTGGGACTTCACGTTCAAGGAGATGGAAAAATTGGGGCTAGGGCCAACTTTTATAAATTTGATAATGCCATTGTACCATGTGCCCAAGACTAAAGTTGTGATCAATAGGTATATTTCTTCAGCCTTCCCACTGTCAAGATCTAGTAGACAAGGGTGTCCATCATCTCCATTTCTATTCATTTCTAGCAATGTAGCCTTTGGCTAAGGCCATTCGCCAGGATCCAGACATCAAGGGATTTAGGGTAGGCTTTGAGGAACACAAAATCAATCTATTTGCTGATGATGTGCTGATCTATCTGACAGACCAAGTAAACTCGCTGGTCAGGCTGCACTCTACTCTGGAAGACTAAAGAGAGGTCTCTGGGTATAAGATCAATAGGGATTAGAGCAAAGTCATGACACTTCCTAAGGGGGATTATAGTCAATATCAAGAGAATTGTCATTTGAAGTGGCTGTAAAACAGGATCAAATATCTAGGAGTTAGGATGCATAATAACCTAAATAACTTATATAAGCTAAACTATACCCCCTTGCTCTGGAGAATCAAGGAGGACTGCCTATCACGCTGGTGGGGAGGGTCAACTGTGTTAAAATTAAGTGTGTTGCCGAGGCTTCAATACTTCCACACTCTGCCCATTGCACTGTCCTGGGGATTCTTTCAGAACTTGCATTCACATGTTAGAAGGTTTTCTTGAGGGACAAATTAAGTCCATCCATGGTCTTACCGATGTGCAGTGACATAGAGACCCTGATTCGAAAGGGGAACACGTGGAAGTTCATTTCGATGATGTATTTCTTATGTGAAGCAGAAGCCCCTAAACCAGGCCTTCACTAATCAAGGCAAAGGTGGGGATTGGGGGGAATCATGTGATGCGGAGTACTTGGACGTGGAATCCTAAAACTCCTGGGAAAATAGAAAATTATTATTTAGCTAAAGTAAACAGATTAAAATATGAAGGAAGAAGATAAGAATAGTCCATTTACTTTTTAAAATGCCTTTGAAGAAAGGAATTGTTGCTGGAGCTGATGATAGCGTTGTTCCTGGATATGAAAAGAGGCCTCTGACTCAGAGAAATCCCAGATCTGGAATGACATCTAAGGCCCATTAGAGAGTTGAGTTGCTGGGAGTAATAGCGAGTGTGACCAGCCTTTCGGCTGGCGAAGATGGTATCGGGCCAAAGAAAGCACATTCTTTAAGCAAGGTCAGAATGTCGAGTTCGAGTGACATGATTGATTTCAGTGTCGCAGAACAAGGTTTGACAAGATTTGGAGAGGTTACTTCAGTCTATGAAGATGTTAAACAAGTTAAATATAAAGCTAAGGCTATACAAAAGGATAAAGAGAACTCTGATGGTGAATTGCAACAGATGGTGTGGGAAATGTGGGATTATATCAAAATGATGTGGAAAGATTATTTAAGATCTGAGGTTAAAGATGTGAATGAAAAATACAAACAGTTATCAACAAAAGATGGAAGTATGAGAACAACAGAATGAGGAAAATCAGAATATTATGAAAGTTTATGAAAAGGGTAAACGTATAAAGGAGAAGCTGAAATATTTGGAGTCTGAAGTTGAGGAAGAAATTGTTGAGAGGAAGATAAATTCTGAAAAAATTGATAAGATGGAAAATTTTAGTAGGAGAAACAAAACTAAGATTGTTGGCTTGGAGGAAGGAGAAGAAAAACATGACATGATTCAGTTTCTCCAAGGATGGATACTAAAGATTCTGAGGGTAAATCAATTTAGTCATAAGACCACAACTGCAATCAAATGAGAAACCTTGCTCTATGGTAATTAAATGTTCAAAATATTGAGTCAAGGAAAAGATTCTAGCCTTAGCAGCAAAAAAAGTAAGAATAAAGAAAAATCCACTTGAATATCATGGTTTGAAGGTTTTCTTTTATCTGGATATTACTGCACAGGTGTTGACTAAGAGGAGACAGTTTGATGAAGTCAAGAGAAGTCTTTGGGAAAAGGGATACAAGTTCACATTATGTTATTGAGCGTCAATGAAAATTTTGTTATCGGATGCAAAAATAATTTTTTTATGGATTACAAACAGGCATCAGATTTTGTGGAAACTTTACCTTCTAATAGGCTGAGTAAATGTGAAGGAATTATTTGCAATGAGACAATGGACTGGTAAATTAGAGACTCTGTTTTGATGTAATACCTGGGAGGTGAAGAGTGCCGGAGTCCATCGGATGCTGTTCATAGGCTCATTTGTGGCAATGAGTCACATCCCATACAATAGAGGGGGGTGGTGCTTTTTTCCTTAACGCCATGTTTGTGGGGGGGGGGGGGGTGGGGAAGAGGGAAGTTCTACTATCCATCAATGGAGTTGTATTGATGTTTTACTTTATTTTAGAGAATTTATTCAATACTGAATTTAAATTGGATGCTGGAAAGATGAGAGATTTTTAATGGATATATGATTAATTAGGATTATTGTTAGATATATATTTGGGAGGTGAATGGTGCTGGAGTCCGTCGGCTGTTGTTGAGCCACATCTCATGATAGAGGGGGGGTGGTGTTGTATTCCTTAATCCTAAAAGAGGGATTTTTATTATTATTAAATATATGTTTATTGATGGATTTATATTAATTACATTGATATTTTATTTTAAAGAATTGATTTAACACGGAATTTAAATTGGATGATGGAAGAGATGTGAGATTCTTAATTAATTAGGAGTAATATTACATATATTGAAATTTAACATTTAGAATTGATTTAAAACATAAGATGTGTTGGTTTATGTAATCTCTTAAAAATAATCCTTTTTTTTTCTTTTGTGCTTTCTTCCTTTTCTTTGGGGAGGGGGGATAAAATCAAAATTATGTACCATTTTGCATCGCTTCTATTGTAATGTTCAAGATGAATAAACATATGTTTATGTTTGATGCAAATGGAAAATAAAAATTAAAAAGTACGAGTCATATTTATGAACAATGATGAGTGGTGCTTGTCAAACATGTGTTGTAACAGCATGACTGCAATTATTAACATGCAGTATAGGCTGGTGCAGTATAACTTTCTCCACCAGCTATATTTGACACCACCAAAACTGGATAATGCCAAACCAGAAATTTCAGGCCAAGCTTCAGATGTGACATTGCAACAGGAACATTTGTGCACTCAAACTGGACATGTACCAAGGTGAGACCCTTCTGGGTGGAACTAAGCCAAGACCTAGAAAATAAAATAGGTAAAGAATTCCCACAGGACCCAGAGCTGTTCCTATTGGGAAATATGATGGGCATGAGGCTTAAGATGAAGCTGTCCAAATTCCAAATCTAATTTGTAATGATCGCATTGGCAGTAACCAGGATGACTCTCACTTGGGCATTGTGTGCTGGAATGAGGAAATGCAAAGCTGTGTTCCCCTGGAGAAAATTACCTAGAAGGAAAAAAATAAAACATTTGTCTAAAAATTTGCAACCATATTTAAATTTTATAGGAGCACACTAAAAGTGTGGATCTGCCTGCCTCGCCACCCTGCCATCTCCGTCTATCGTTCTACTGAGGGAGGGGTGTGGGGGTCGGGGGTCCATTTCATTTTCAATCAAGTAAAGTTAAGAAAAATGTTATAGTCTAGGTGCCTGCTGTCAGGCCGTGACAAATCCCTGATGTGTTCCCTACCTTTGTTGTGGGTGTTTTGAATGTTGTGTGTAATTGTGGTCTGTTGAGTATGGGTTGGAGGTGGGGGCAATTGCTCGAGCTCAATGGTGAATTCTATATATAATGGATAACTGTAATTTGAGTTTGAAAATCTAAATAAAATATTCAAAAAAAAGTATTGAGTTTGGATGTTTTGGAAAAGTTGTATAAGACATTGGTGAGGCCAAATTTGGAGTATTGTGTGCAGTTTTGATCACCTAACGACAAGAAAGATATCAATAAGATAGAAAGGGTACAGAGAAGATTTATTCAGATGTTGCCTGGACTTGAGGAACTGAATTACGGGAAAAGGTTAAACAGGTTAGGACTTTATTCCCTGCAGCATAGAAGAATGAGGGGAGATTTGATAGAGTATTTAAAATTACGAGGAGATGACTGGGATAGACTGAATAAATGTAGATGGGCTTTTTCCACTAAGGATAGATGAGATACAAACAAGAGAACATTGTTTCCGAGGGAAGTGGAAAAAGTTTAGGGGGAATATGAGGAAGAACTTCACTCAGAAAATGGTGGGAGTGGATCAAGCTGCCAGCTGTAGTGGTGAATGCGAGCTCAATTTTAACATTTTAAGAATAATTTGGACAGATAAGTGGATGGGAGAGGTATGGAGGGCTATGGACTAGGTGCAGGTCAATGAGACTAGGCAAAAAAAATGGTTTGGCACAGACTAGAAGGGTCGAAGTGGCCTGTTTCTGTGCTGTAATGTCCTATTGGAGCCAATTGACCTCCCAACCAGCACATCTTTGTGACATGGGAGGAAACTGGAGCAAACTAAGGTAACCCACATGGTCATGGTGAGAATTTGCAAATTCTGCACAGAATACCTGAGCAGAATACCTGGATTGAACCTAAATCTCTGATGCTGTGAGGCAGTAGCTCTCCTAGTTATACCTATGGGGTCCCCATTTAAAGAATATGTAGATATTGCATGTAGTAAAAATGTAGTTGCTTTTGTGATTTGTAATTTGTATTGCGCTTTTAGTGATTTTTGTTTGTTTCAGGTTAATTGGGGGAGCCGACAATAAACTCATTTACAGACATTATGCAACTTTGTATTTTGTCTTTTGTGTGGATTCCTCAGAGAGCGAACTGGGAATTCTGGATTTAATTCAGGTATGTATGTAATTTGTTATCTTTTGTTATTATATCAGCTTTGAGGTATATGGAAAAGGCAATTGGAGTTTGTTAATAACTGCTTAGCTCCAGGTGATCCACATACAGGTGCAAGTGGATGAAGTCTTAGTACAGTACAACTCCAATTATCCAAAATGGTCAGGACCAGGCGTCGAGGCCCTGATCATGCCTGGATCCTGAGGGTCCTGGGAGCTTGAGGTCTCTGCTGCTGCTGCCGCCGGGAGCCTGAGGTCTACTGCTGGGAGCCTTATGCCCCCGGTCAGTTTGGCTCCGAAAAATTTTCGGCTAAATGAAGATTTCGGAGAATCAGATTTCAGATAATCAGAGTTGTAATGTAATTGCTTTTGACATTTACAATGCAATTTCTATCTTGAGGCAAAGTTGTGAGATGGTGATGTGATTCTTTTTCTTTTAAAAGGTCATAGTATTCTACATCATAGACACATGCCCTTCAGCCCAATGTGCACGCTAACAAAGATAATCGCATTTGCATTCTTTTGGCCAATATATCTAAACCTTTCTTATCTATATAGGTGTCTAACTGTATTTTAAATGCCATAATTGTACCTGATTTTACCAATTTATTTTGGCATATCCTTCCAGATACCCAGAACCCTCTGAAGAACATGCCCCTGTGGTCCAGTTTAAATCTTTCCCCACTCCTCTTAAATCCAGGTACTCTAGTTCTAGATTCCCTTGCACTTTATTTCCCATCCTCATACCCACTCCTCCCAATCCCTTCCCTTCTTGGACTCTTGTGGTCTAAGGAGGAAAGTTCCAGTCTACCTTCTCATTTTTCTGAATTCCAGTGTGTATAATCCCATGCTAATTTCTGATCATAGACTAATCCCGTTTTCTCTGGGATCAACCTGATGAACCACCTCTGCAAAACTTCCACTACATCTTTTACGTAAGGTGATGAGAATTGTATGCAGTGCTCCAGGTGTGACCTCACCAGTATCCCGTATAGTTGCAGCAGAACCTCCCTGTTCTTAATCACTCTTGCAATGAAGCCAACATTCCATTTATCTTTTCTATTACCTGTTGCATCTGCAAATCAACTTTGTGCGATTCATGCACAAGTACTCGCGGTGCACCACAGCATTCTGCATTTTTTCACCATTTAAATTGTTGTCTAATGTTCTATTTTTCCTTCCAAAGTGGGCTGGGCTGCTGTTACAAACATTGTACTCTATCTGCCAGACCCTGCCTTCTCACTTATCCTGTCCATGTGTCTCTGCGACTTTCTGCATCCTCTGCACAATTTGCCTTTCCACTTATACTTGGTGTCATCAGTCAACTCTACACTCCATCCTTTCATCCAAATCATTAATATATTATTGTGAACAGTTTCAGGCCTCCATGGTGATCTGCTCATCACTAATTACTAATCAGAAGCACACCGATTTGTCCCAACTCTGCCCTCTATTGGGTAACCAATCCTCTAAATAAGATAATATTATTCCCAATGCCTTTTATGCAGCACCTTTTTTTTTGTTTGAGATATTTATTAGTTTTAAATCATTACTCAACCAAAAAGCACATTCAAAATTAGATATTTTTGGAATAAACAGAATCCATCCTTATCCTTTCCTTCTGAATTTCTTTCGATGCATCTTGATCAATATCCAGTCCCTCATTAAAACACATGTTTTCCTGGTAATGAACAAACATTTTCCTGATGTCAGTCTTGGGGTTTGCTGAATCTTGGTCAGTGGTGCTATTCACTTCTTTAATATTTTGATGGCAGACCTGGTGCTTTTAACAGTAGTTTTTTTCTTATTAACTGACTTGATCACACCCACGGCCTCAGCCTGCCTCATGTCACGGACAGCAAAGCGACCTAGAGGTGGATATTCAGAAAAGCTCTCCACACACATGGGCTTATTTGGAATCATGTCAACAATGGCAGCATCTCCTGACTTTACAAATTTGGGGAAATCTTCCAATTTCTTGCCAGATCGACGATCAATCTTCTCCCTCAGCTCATTGAACTTGCAGGCAATGTGGGCAGTATGACAATCAAGTACTGCGGAATAGCCAGGAGCTATCTGACCAGGATGGTTCAGGATAATAACCTGTGCAGAAAAATTAGCAGCTTCCAATGGAGGATCATTTTTGTTGTCACCAGCAACATTGCCCCGGCAGATATCCTTAACAGAAACATTCTTGATGTTAAAACCAACATTGTCACCAGGAAGAGCTTCTTCCAGGGATTCATGATGCATTTCTACAGATTTCACTTCAATCACAATTGAATTGGGAGCAAAGTTAACCAACATAGCTGGTTTCAGAATACCAGTCTTAACACGACCTACTGGCACTGTGCCAATACCACCAATCTTGTAGATATCCTGGAGAGGAAGGGGAAGAGGTTTCTTAATTGGGCGTTCTGGAGGCAGAACGTTGTCCAGGGCTTCCAACAGAGTGAAACCACTGGCACTGTTATTTTTCTTGCTAATTGACCAACTTTTGAACCAGGCCATTTTCAAACTCCGGTCCAGCATATTGTCACCACTCCAACCAGAGATGGGAACAAATGGCACAATCGTTGGGTTATAGCCAATCTTCTTGATGTATGTACTGACTTCCTTCATGATTTCATTGTATGGAGGTTCAGTGGAGTCCATCTTGTTGATGCCAATAATGAGCTGGTTGACACCCAAAGTGTAAGCAAGCAGAGCATGCTCCCTTGTCTGTCCATTCTTTGAGATACCTGCTTCAAACTCACCCACACCAGTTGCAACTATGAGCACAGTACAGTCAGCCTGTGAAGTTCCAGTAATCGTGTTCTTGATAAAATCCCTATGTCTTGGAGATCAATGATAGTGATGTAGTACTTTGAAGTTTCAAACTTCCAAAGAGAGAGGTCAATGGTAATACCACACTCACGTTCAGCCTTTAGTTTATCCAAAACCCAGGCATATTTGAAGGATCCTTTGCCCATCTCACTGTCTTCCTTTTCAAATTTATCGATAATTCTCCTCTCAATTCCACCACATTGGTAGATGAGGTGACCAGTGGTAGTCGATTTGCCAGAATCGACATGTCCAATGACAACAATGTTGATGTGAGTCTTTTCCTTGCCCATTTTTAACTTTGGAATGAGTACGTTTGAAAAGAGCCAAACGTACTTTGGTTGACTCGGAGACTAAAGGTATGCAGCACCTTCTTGAATCCATTGCACTTGTTATTTCTTCAAAGAAATCAATAAATTTGTTAAATAGGTCCTGCCCTTCCTAAATCCATGCTGTGTCTATCTAATAGAACTTTTTCTATCTCGAGATCTTATTTCCTTAATGATAGTTTCAAGCATTTTCCTGATGATAGGTGTTAAGTTTACTGGGCTATAGATACCTGCCTTGAGGCAACATCCATTTTTAAACAGTGGTGTGACATTCGCTATTTTTCAATGTAACAGGTCCGGTCCAGAGAAGTTTGGTAAATTATCACAAACACTTCTACTACAATATCCGATAATTCTTTCAGTATCCTGGGATGCATTCACCGGGGGACTTAACTTCCATTAATCTCACTAGTTTACTCAGGACTACCTCTTTAGCAATTGAAGTCCACCTCCCATTGTATCTGTACCATTTCTCTTTTGCATGTTAGACCTGTCCTTCACTGTGAAGATTGACACAAAATAGTTGTCCAGAGCCTCTGCCGTTTCCACATAACCCAATATTAACTAATTTCACTTCTTCAAATAATCTACTTTCACTTTAGCTACTTATTTCTGCTTTTATATGATTATTAAAAACTTTTACAATCTTGTGTTGGTGTACGTCATAATCTATCTCCCCATACTTGCTTAGTGGTTCTTTGTTGCTTTTTGAAGTTTTCCCAGCTTCCAGCTTCCCACTGTTTTTGGCAAATTTGTGTGCTGGAGGTTTTAGTTTGATGCCTGCCTTCATTCCCTTAATTATCCAAAGATGATCCTTCACACCCTTATTGTCTTTGCTTTTGACTGGAATGTACTTTAGTTGAGCACTGTGAAAAATTTATTTGTAAGTCTTCCATTGTTCCTCATTGTCCATATATGTTCCCAGTCTACACTAGCCAACTCCTAAGCCCATTGTAGTCTCCTTAGTTAAAGCATAATCCACTTTTTTTGATCAAATTATTGAACTCTCCATTTGTGTGAGAATGCAATCATTCTTTCCAAGAGGAATCCTAACTAAAAGATGGTTAATTTCACACAGGACTAGATCTAAAATAGCATGTTCCCTTGTTGGTTCAGTAGCATGCTGTTCAAGAAAGCTATCACAGATGCATTCTATGAAGTCCTCTTCAAAGCCTTCTTGACCACCCAATCTCTGTGGAAGTTAGTCTCTCACGACTACTGCTGTTGAATTCTTGCATTCTTCAGACATTTATTGGCTGTGCCACTGTAATGTTATTATTTGATTATCTGGACAATTCCACCAGTGATTTTCTCCCCTCCCCACACACATATATACTGTTCCTAATCTCTGTACGGATGAATTCAACATTCTTCTCCTTAGATCTTGTATCTCACCTTTTTGCCTATCCTTCCAAATTACCCAAGAGCCTTGGATATTTAATTCCCAATCATCTCCGCCCTGCAACCATGTTCCTAAATTGGCCCTAAATTATGCCCCTTTGTACTGAGTTGTGCGCACCTTCTTTTGAATACTACGAGCATTCAGATAAAGTGCCCACACACTCATTGTCTACTTTATAATCTTTGCATTTGATTTTTCTATACTTTTACTTTTCTCTTTTCTAACTTTTGCTTTGTCTCTATGTTATTTCCCTTTTTTTTCATGGACTGCATCTCCCTGCCAGATTTGTTGAAACCCTCCCCAACAGCAAATAATCTGCCTAGGACCTTGATGCTTGCCTGCTCAGGTTTAGACCATTTGACTTGGACAGAACCAGTTCCAATGCTTCAAGAATCTGAAATCCTCCCTCTCCTGCACTAACGCTCATGCTAGCTATTCTGATAAGTACATGGCATACATTTGAGGTCCTACGTTTTAGAACCATAGAATATTACAGCACAAAAACAGGCTTTTGTAGTCTACCAAACTATCTTTCTGCAGAGTCCCACTGACCATATCCCTTCGTGCCCATCCTCTACATATGCCTGTACAAATTTTTCTTAAATGTCAAAATTGAGCCTGCATTTATCAACAGCTTGTTCCACACTCCCACCATTCTTCTAATTTATCTTCTAGCTCCCTAAATTCAGTTTATAGAACTTTGCCCTGCCTTTATCCTATATGGTTGGGTCCTACATGCACCATGACAACTAACTGTTAATCCCCTCTTTCAATTATCCATTGTACTCATTCACACCCATTGATTAATCGGAGAGATGGAAGCCAATTGCAGTTGCGGTAAGGAAACCAAGTTTCTCCAGATTCAATAACAATTTCTTTCTGCTATATCCTTGTAAAAGTCTAACACTCGTAAAATGTTATTCTTTGCTCTCTTCCAACTGGTTTCCCTCTGTAAATCTGTATATTTTTACTGCTGTACTATGCATGGGTTGACCAGCTGGACTGCTTTCAAAGGGAACTTTCTTATTGTACCTTGGAATATGTGACAATAAACTTGAACTGAAGGTAATTGTAAAATGTGAATATTTCATCGACTTGCATTATATATCTGCTGTAAGCTCATTCCTAAATCACTTCATAGGAGTATAGTAAATACATACAGTACTAACTCTCATAAACTATTATATTTGATCAATGTTGGGTTTCACCCAACAGTTCAGCAGTTTCATGTTCTTGAAGGTATTCTTTCTGACTTGTAGACAAGTGGTTCATTGAGCTTGATTTAAAAACTTTTTGGTTTCAGCTGAGAAGTTTCTTATTAAAGTTTGGCAACTTTTTTTGCTATTTTTAAGATGCATTTTTTTTCGCAATTTTTTTTAATATCAGTGATTCAATCATAGTGTCTTACAGCATGGGAAAAGGCCCAGTTTGTCCAAGCTGAACAAAGTACCTCCTGCTTTAGTCCCACTTGCTTGCAATAGGTGCATACCTCTCCAATCCTTTGCCATTCATGTCATTATCCTAATGTACCTGGCTCTATCATTTCTTTGACAGCTCTTTCCATCTGCCATCACCTATTGAGTGAAGAACTGTACCCCCATATTCTTTCCAAATCCTCCTGCCCTCACCTTGTGCTCTCATCTCAGATACCCTTACTCTGAGAAACAGACGGTCACTATTCACCCTATTTATGGTTCTCATGATTTAATATACCTAACAAGATTCCCTGTTAGTCTCCTACACTTCAAGGAAAACAGACCCAGTTTTTTTCCCCCAAACTCTTGCAATAACTCAAAACTTCCCAAAACCTGGGAACAACTTTATAAACCTCATCTGTAACCTTTACAACAACATCCTTCCAATAGCTAGGCACCCAAAATTGCCCACAATATTCCAAGTATGGTTTCACCAATGTCTTGTACAGCTTCAACTTGACATCCCAACACGTGTATTCAATGCCCTGAGCGATTGGGGCAAGCATCACATACTTCTTTGGGGATCTCTGGAGTAGGTAGGCATGGACAATCCATTTGGCACTGCTAGCTAAATCCTTCAGTCCTCTTTTTCATTTTTATGTACAAATGTCAAATTCAAGTTTATTATCATCTGATTATACATATACAACCAGACAAAACCACACTTGTCTGGACCATGGCACGCACCCACAATCACATTTATGCATAAAGATTTCATTTAAAATGAATATATAAATATTTTGCAATGAAATATAAATATTCCAAGAGCCTCATTTCAATGTGGCAAGACTGAAGCTTTGATTTGATATGTTAAACATGGGATCATTTGCTTCTATCTATTGCTTGCTGCTGCTACAGCTTGCATACAGTTCTGTATTCTAGATTCACTAGTTTGGTATGTCATTTTTAGACATGCATAACGTAGTTGAGAGCATGGTGTTCTGTACATTGAATCAGAGATCAACCTGTGGCCTGACAGTATAATGAAAAGTGTGCTAGAATATGAGTGAGAGTTGCTGCCGTTCAGATGAGGTTGTGGCAGGAGTATGAGTGGGGATTAGTGATGCTAACAAAGTAGAAATAGCCTGTTGTACAAATCCAAACATCAAACAGAGATTCAAAGATAACATGAAGGTTATGAATTGTCCAGTTTCGTTTCTAATTATAGTCAGGAAGAGGGATAGAATTTTGAAAATTTCAGTACAGAAAAGGTGCAGTTTGATCTATCTCCTTCAGCTTTAAAAACTGGTTTGGGTTAGCTTCTTGGCTTGGTCCATAACCTTTTGAGTTGCAGCTTTTCAGCTGCTTAACCATGTACTTTTTAAAAGTTAGGAGATTCTGCTTTGTCGATTTTATAGGTATGAGTTCCTGACTCTCTCTGGGTGATTTAACTTGCAATGACTTAACCTGCTACAAAATAAAATCCGTTGCAGTAGGAGATAGCAAAGCATCACTCCCAGATAAACTCAATGCCTTTTACACCCGATTTGACCACCAGAACAAGGAATAACCACTATGTATCCCCATATCCCCTGATGGTCCTCCACTGTCAGTATTTGAGGTCGACATTCGGACTGCCTCCAGGGGTGAACCCAAGAAAAGAATCCATTCCAGATGGAGTACCTGGCTAATTACTGAAAACTTGTGCTGACCAACTTGCCAGTGTAGTCCCGCACATCTTCAACATCTCACTCCAGCTGGGCATGTTACCCACTTATTTCAAACAGGCCTCAATCATACCAAGAAGAGTGTCGTAACCTGCCTGATAGACTACTGACCATGTGATGAAGTGTTTTGAGAGGCTGGTGTTGAAGCATATCAGCTCCTGCCTGAGTGGGGACATGGATCCACACCAACTTGTTTACTGCAACAACAGCTGTACAGTGGATGCCATCTCACTGGCTCTACACAAAGCCCTGAAATACAGTACAACTCTAATTATCCAAAATGGTTGGGACCGGGCCTATGTCAGATAAATATATTTTTCAGATAACTCTTCATTTTTTAAAAACAGCCCAGTAGCAACAGCAAATCACTTGTATCAATGCTTAAACAACAAGGGAAGGCTATTTAAGCACTAAAATAATGTTTAATTCTCACCAAAAATATGCTGGCCTCTGCTGATCACCAAGACGAACCCAACGCCGCCACCGATCACTGAGACTGCTCAATGCTGCTGCCAATCATTGAGACCTCCCAAGTGCCGCTGCCACTGATCCTTGGCATGGCTTCCCGGGCTGGTGGAACACTCACTGGTGAGTTGGCAGGCTCCTGTCTCCCCGGTTGCCAGAGTCCAGACTCCAAATCCTATCCTAGGGCTACAGCACATGCACACCAGGGAAGGAGGCCGAGATGAGGATTCTGAGTCAGTGTCTGGTGTACCTAGGAGGGGAGGGAATGCCACTGAGCCCAAGGTCCCGGGAGGCTGCTCTCCTTGATGGCACTGTGACAAAGGATTCTCGACCGCTTTGCTTCTGGGAGACAGTAGCACGCAATTTGAGAGGGAGAGTTGGAGAGAAATGTCAATAGGGGAAGGTAAAGAAGAAGTGGAGAGGGGAGGGAGTTACCTGAAACAAACAAAGACAATCATCGTTCTAATTTCATGTGCAAATTATTTTCAACCTGCGAGATCAGTTTGGCTCTGAAAAAATTTTGGATAATTGAGAATTTTTGATTTGGATATCCTCATTTATCCAAAATTTTAAAATATTTTTTGGATAAATGAAGATTTCAGAGAATCCGATTTCAGGTAATCTGAGTTCTACTGTTTTTTTTTCTTTGGCTTGGCTTCGCGGACGAAGATTTATGGAGGGGGTAAAAAAGTCCACGTCAGCTGCAGGCTCGTTTGTGGCTGACAAGTCCGATGCGGGACAGGCAGACACGGTTGCAGCGGTTGCAGGGGAAAATTGGTTGGTTAGGGTTGGGTGTTGGGTTTTTCCTCCTTTGCCTTTTGTCAGTGAGGTGGGCTCTGCGGTCTTCTTCAAAGGAGGTTGCTGCCCGCCAAACTGTGAGGCGCCAAGATGCACGGTTTGAGGCGTTATCAGCCCACTGGCGGTGGTCAATGTGGCAGGCACCAAGAGATTTCTTTAGGCAGTCCTTGTACCTTTTCTTTGGTGCACCTCTGTCACGGTGGCCAGTGGAGAGCTCGCCATATAACACGATCTTGGGAAGGCGATGGTCCTCCATTCTGGAGACGTGACCCATCCAGCGCAGCTGGATCTTCAGCAGCGTGGACTCGATGCTGTCGACCTCTGCCATCTCGAGTACTTCGACGTTAGGGATGAAAGCGCTCCAATGGATGTTTAGGATGGAGCGGAGACAACGCTGGTGGAAGCGTTCTAGGAGCCGTAGGTGGTGCCGGTAGAGGACCCATGATTCGGAGCCGAACAGGAGTGTGGGTATGACAACGACTCTGTATACGCTTATCTTTGTGAGGTTTTTCAGTTGGTTGTTTTTCCAGACACTTTTGTGTAGTCTTCCAAAGGCGCTATTTGCCTTGGCGAGTCTGTTGTCTATCTCATTGTCGATCCTTGCATCTGATGAAATGGTGCAGCCGAGATAGGTAAACTGGTTGACCGTTTTGAGTTTTGTGTGCCCGATGGAGATGTGGGGGGGGCTGGTAGTCATGGTGGGGAGCTGGCTGATGGAGGACCTCAGTTTTCTTCAGGCTGACTTCCAGGCCAAACATTTTGGCAGTTTCCGCAAAGCAGGACGTCAAGCGCTGAAGAGCTGGCTCTGAATGGGCAACTAAAGCGGCATCGTCTGCAAAGAGTAGTTCACGGACAAGTTTCTCTTGTGTCTTGGTGTGAGCTTGCATCTGGACAGCAAAGACGCATATATCAGGATGCTCTTTATCAACTACAGTTTGCCATTCATCCCTTCAAAACTGATTAGCAAAGTCCAAGACCTGGTCCTCAATACCCCACTGTGTAATTTGATCATGGATTTCATCACCTCCAGACTACAATCAGTGAGGATTGGTAAGAGCATCTCCATCAGTTCCGGAGCACTTGGCCCCTGCTCTATTTGCTTTAAGCTTATGACTGTGGGGCTCAGTCTGACAATAACACCATCTGCAAATGTGCTGATGACACCACAATAGTGGGTTGTATAAAAGGAGGGGGGGGGAATTAATCAGCCTACAGGAGAGAGATTTAAACCATGGCTGAATGATGCACGAACAGCAACCTCACACTCAATGCCACCAAAACCAAAGAGATGATTGTGGAGGTGTACAGTCCAGTGATCATTGGGGGATCAGAGGTGGAGAGAGTGAGCAAATTTAAATTCCTGGGAATCACTATCTTAGAGGAGTCTTTCTGGATCCAACATATGAATGTCATTGTAAAGAAAGCAATTCAGCACCTCTACTTCCTCAGGTGTTTGCAGATGTTCAGTATGACATCATAAAGCTTGACAAACTTCCATAGATATGCAGCAGAAAGTGTGCTGACTGGCTGCATAACTGCCTTGTGTGGGAACACCAATACCTCGAGCAGAAATCCCTGAAAAGCTAGTGCGCACAGCCCAGTACATCACAAGCAAAAATCCCCACCATCGAGAAAATCTATATGGAATGCTGCCATTGGAGAGCAGCAGCAATCATCAAGGATCCACACCACCCACGACAAGCTCTGTTTTTGCTGTTGTCATCAGGAAAGAGGTTTTGGTGCCACAAGACTTGTCCCACCAGGTTCAGGAATAGAATAGTTGCTGTCCCTCAACCATTTGACTTCTAAACAACAAACTCAATCAGAGACTCATTTAAGGACTTTTAATTTGAATCATATTTATTATTGAATATTTATTTTCTGTATTACACTGTCAGTTTACATTTCTGTGGCATAGTTAGGATCGTGGTTTGCACCAGCAACCGGGGTTCAATTCCGGCACTGCCTGTAAGGAGTTTGAACATTCTCCCCGTGTTTGCATGGGTTTCCTCTTGGTGCTCTGGGTTCCTCCCACCCTTCAAAATGTATAGGGACTGTAGGTCAACTGGGTGTAATTAGGCAGCAAAGTCTTGTGGGCTGGAAGGGCCTATTACCATGGTGTATGAATAAATTTAAAATGTAAAAATGTATTTCTTTGTTTACATTTCTCTCTTTTGTATTTGCATCTTGAGTACAGTTTTTTTTTTGCACTACCAATAAATTGAAATTGTACTTGGCCCACAGGAAAAAAGAATCTCAGGGTTGTATGTGATATATGAGCCCACCTCACTGACAAAAGACAAAGGAGGAAAAACCCAACCCCAACCAACCAATTTTCCCCTGCAACCGTGTCTGCCTATCCCGCATCGGACTTGTCAATCACAAACGAGCCTGCAGCTGACGTGGACATTTACCCCTCCATAAATCTTTGTCCGCAAAGCCAAGCCAAAGAATATGTACTCTGACAATAAATATGAATTTTGAACTTTGATATGTGTTGGAGAGCAAATGATCAGAGCTGGCACTCTGAGAGTAAAAGAATTGAAACTGAAAGGCAACTATCAGGTGGCAAACTCAGGGTGATCTTTAAAACAGTTTATTTAATACACCCAACTTGTGGACACCCCATGCACATGAACACATGTTTGAGAGATTAACAGAATGGGTGGGGATCAATTTGCTGGCTGCTATGGGGCTCAGACATCTGTTGGGTGGGAGCGAGGCAATTCTGCATACCTCCTCTCCATCATGATTTCTTTAGTCTGTGAAGCTGCGGGGCCGCTGGAGGTGAATGCATGGACACTGTCTCTGAAGGCACTCTCTTTTGCTTCTCTTTCTCCTATTGTTAGAGTTGCTTGGCAATGCTCACATCAACTCTGTTATGGCAGACAAAAGTTGAAGTACATCATGTATATTACATTTTTAATATCTTATTATGTGAAAATAAAAGGAACCTTTGAAATTTGATCATTAACTTAACAAGTCAGTGACGCTGGCTGTGGGGGGCGTGGCAAGATGGCGTAGAGGACAGACATGTCCAAGGTAATGATTTCAATGCAAAATAATAAATCGCCAGGAGAAGACTGATTTCCTGTAGAATTTTATAAAAAATTTAAAGATCTTTTAATACTTCAATTATTGGAGGTGTTAAATTATGCTACGAAAGTACATTCTCTGCTGGAATCCTTTCCAATGGCTATTATTACAAGAATTCCGAAAAAAAGATAGTGATCCAATGAAACCAGCATCTTATAGACTAATTTCATTATTAAATTGTAGCAGCATGCTGCCGCGGCAATTGGGCCGGCATTCCAGGTGGCGAACACGACCAGGAGCCAGCAGACTGCGCAGCAGCACTGGCCCCAGCAAGCGAACCAGCGATCGTACAGCTAAGGCAGCATAAGGGCCAGCATCCCCAACATGGCACTGGACCCCTCTGCACACCAAACAGCTTGGGGATAGCACGTGGGGGAAGAAGGCATTGTAATGCAAGAAGGGGGCCCATGCACAGGAAACCTGCTATTGTTATGCGGGCGGTAACGTCGGTTGATGGGGCAAACGGCGGGAACACCAACAGCATAAATGCCACACCTGTGTGTCTTTCTTCGATGGTTTATAGGGCATCTAAACCCAACGATCAGCAAGTTGGCAGCAGTCCACGGAGTTGACCTGAAGCTGCCGACCTTCTGGACGAATCCACCCCACGTCTGGTTCGACAAGGCTGGGGCACATGTTCAGATCTGGGAGATCACAGCAGAGTCCACCCGGTACTACCACGTGGTGAGTGTCCTGGACCAGGACATAGCTGGGTGGCCAATTTCAACCAGAGGCCTCCATTGGAAGGCACCTACATCACCTTCGAAGAGCTGCTTATCGAGACTTTTGAGCTTTCACAGCGAGAGAGAGGAGCACATTTGCTCCACTTAGGCCCCCATCAGCCCTGATGAATGATAAGCTGGCCCTCATTGGAAAGCATGAACCCTGCATAATGTTTGAGCAGGCATTCTTAGAGCAATTATCTGAAGATGTCTAACTGCTCCTGGCACACGCTGACTTCAGTAACTCCTGGAAAGTTGCAGCATGAGTGGACATCTTGTAGAAGTAAAAGAGAGAGTGCTTGGCATCCATGGGGCTTGTCGCAAAACCCCACAGCCAGACCCGGGCAAAACCGCAGGAGCAGCAACCCCAGAAGGGAGGTGAGCCCAACAACCAGTGGTGCTTCTACCACCAGCAATAGCTCGCCAATGCCAACCACCATGCATGTACCAGGGAAAGGCCAGGGCCAGCCATAGCTGATGACCACAACAGCTGGCCAACAAGACAGCCTCCTGTACATGAGGGACTATTAATTAGGGCGGCAGTTCCTCATGGACACAGGGGCAAAGGCCAGCATCCTACCCCCGTCGGAGCAGGAAACTAGAAACTGGCAAGTGGACCCCACATTAAGAGCTGCCAACAGCAGCACCATCAGGACATGTGGTATGCGCAGGGTCCAACTGCAGTTGGGAGGCAGCCTCTTCTTGTGGGTGTTCACGTTGGCAGCAGTGGGACAGTCACTCCTCGGGGCAGATTTCCTGCATGCCAACAGCCTGCTGGTGGACCTTAAGGGCTAGAGACTCGTCCATGCAAATACATTTCAGACCTTCCCTCTCAAGGACGCCAGACTCCCAGCCCCCCTCCTGGACTCAGTGCAGCATTCCACAGATGAGTATACCAAGATCCCAACAGTGCTTATTCCCCCCCCCCCCCCCCAGTTCATCTTGGAGATGCCCAGATACGGAGTGCGACATCACATCCTGACCCAGGGCCCACCACTCCATGCAAGAGCCAGACATCTGCCCTCGGAGAAGCTCCAACTAGCTAAGGTGGAGTTCAAAAAGCTAGAAGAACTAGGCATAGTATGGTGGTCAGACAGCCCAAGGGCTTCTCCCCTGCACATGCTGCCCAAAGCCACTGGGGGTTGGAGGCCATGCAGCAACTACAGCCACCTTAACAAGGCCACTATGCCAGATCGCTACCCTGTGCCACACATACAGGACTTTGTGGGCAACATTTTTGTTACAATCATCACTGCAGGGCTGCAGAGCAAGAGATAGTTATTTCTAAGGCATTAAAGCTGACTGAAGTCAAGCATTGGATGAGGAAAATACAAATATAGAGGATTATAGTGAAATATTATATAGGTGAGGGAAAATTTGTTGAGAAAGACTTAGATAATTTCCCATAGGATAGATCTTTTCAGTTGCAATTGGAATTGGAAAAATTGAGGATGGAAAAGGAAAGAGAGAAACGGAATTTTGAGTTGAAGAGACAAAAATGAGGCTGAAAAACAAAAAGAGGATGAAAAACGGAAGAGGTTGCTGAGAACTCAAGATGAACAAAAGAAAATTGGCCCCTTGTGCTCCAAAGTGTATTGAAAGGAAAAGCACAAATTGCATACTGTAGTTTGACTACAGAGGAAGTGGCAAATTATTATACTTTTAAACAAGCAGTCTTTCTTTGGCTTGGCTTCATGGACGAAGATTTATGGAGGGCTATGTCCACGTCTGCTGCAGGCTCGTTGGTGACTGACAAGTCCGATGTGGAACAGGCAGGCACGGATACAAGGGAAAATTGGTTGGTTGGGTTTGGGTGTTGGGTTTTTCCTCCTTTGTCTTTTGTCAGTGAGGTGTGCTCTGCGATCTTCTTCAAAGGAGGTTGCTGCCTGCTGAACTGTGAGGCACCAAGATGCACGGTTGGAGGCGATATCAGCCCACTGGCGGTGATCAATGTGGCAGGCACCAAGAGATTTCTTTAAGTAGTCCTTGTACCTCTTTGGTGCACCTCTGTATCGGTGACCACTGGAGAGCTTGCCATATAACACGATCTT
Source organism: Narcine bancroftii (assembly GCF_036971445.1). Classification (NCBI taxonomy): domain Eukaryota; kingdom Metazoa; phylum Chordata; class Chondrichthyes; order Torpediniformes; family Narcinidae; genus Narcine; species Narcine bancroftii. Next base: position 83,296,768 of record NC_091469.1, read on the forward strand.
GGGAAGGCGATGGTCCTCCATTCTGGAGACGTGACCCACCCAGCGCAGTTGGGTCTTCAGCAGCGTGGATTCGATGCTTGCGGACTCTGCCAGCTCGAGTACTTCGATGTTGGTGATGAAGTCACTCGAATGAAATGTTGAGGATGGAGTGGAGACAGTGCTGATGGAAGCGTTCTAGGAGCCGTAGGTGATGCCGGTAAAAGACCCATGATTCGGAGCCGAACAGGAGCGTGGGTATGACAATGGCACTGTACATGCTGATCTTTGTGTGTCTTCAGGTTGTTTTTTTCCCAGACTCTTTTGTGTAGTCTTCCAAAGGTGCTATTTGCCTTGGCGAGTCTGTTGTCTATCTCGTTGTCGATCCTTGCATCAGATGAAATGGTGCAGCTGAGGTAGGTAAACTGGTTGACCGTTTTGAGTTCTGTGTGCCCGATGGAGATGTTGGTGGGGCTGGTAGTCATGGTGGGGAGCTGGCTGATGGAGGACCTCAGTTTTCTTCAGGCTGACTTCCAGGCCAAACATTTAAGATCGCAAAACTCTAATTTTCTATCCAAAAGGATGATCCCCAAAAATGTTACAAGCCCAGAGGACCCCAGAACCCTGCAGCAATAGAAATTCACCAAGACAAATGGTTACTTAAACAAAAGTTGCTTTTTATTATTTTTAAACATGAAAACAGGATCAAACTTTATCTTAACACTATTAACTTAACTAACCCAACTTAAACCCCCTCCCTTCTATTCTAAGCACACGTGTACGTAATGTGTATTTAAGTTTAAAAAAGATCTTTGATTCTCAATCCTATTTCACTTCTCATTCCTCCAAGTTCACTGGTTGCAGGCAATTCTTATACTGTGCATAGAATAAGTAGTTCACCAGTCTTTGGTGCTAGAAAGGTAAATGGTTACTGCTCAGGAAGGTTCCGTCTGTTTTAGAGAGAGATTTGTTGTTCGCTGGACACCCACAACTGATTCCTTGTAACCAGCTACTTCAGTGTCTTACCAAAGAAACCTGCCCATTAGGGTTCTCCAGGTGGTAACCTCTTTCTTTCAGGTCACCATAGATTTCCTTTTTGTTTCTCTTATTTCAAGTGAAACGTTAGGCATCCAGTCCTCTCCTCTTGCATGAACCACAAGGGCTTTGACCAGGCTGAACTAAGCACTCACAACCTGTATTCCAAATGGGGTTTTTCCACAAGTTTTCCAGCTTGTCCTATTCCAGTCCCAGCTGCTGCTGCTGACTGTAAAACTGCAGAATTGATCTCTCTCTCTCTCTTTCTTTCTCTCTCTCTCTCGGGAAAAAAACCTGTTTTACTCTCTCTGCTTGCAAAAGCACATGACTCTCTTAGAACTGCAAGTTTCACTTCAGACAACCTGCAGCTCCGACGAGTTCTTTCATCTGTTGCATTTTTGTAAACAACAATCCATTAGCGACGTCTCTTGGGCACTCTCCAAAGCTTTTGCAAGGGCTCTTGGCACCAGCCTGTCTAGCACGAGCAGAGCTCCAGTATTTTAAATAGGATCTGTTTTAAAGTGTTTGTATGTGACCTATACTAAAAAAAACCTACCCCAATTTATCTTCCAAATACATATCTATAATCTGTCGCAATACAATATGTGTTCTCTAGATCAGCCATTCTCATTGGGGGCTATGGCACATTTAAGGGAGGAGGCACTGACTGAAATCATAAAATATTTATGCTTTTTATGTAGTCAGTGGAGAGAAGTACAGAAGAAACTTGATCGCTTCACAGGGAAGTGGGCCCATAAACTTTGAGCAGAATACTAAGGGGGCCATTGCTCAAAAGAGGTTAAGAATGTTTGCTCTAAATACATCATAAATCTAGATTACATAAATTTGTGTGTGTGTGTGTATATATATATATATATATATCTATAATAGATATAAATATATAGAAAGAACAAAAGTGTTCAAGTTTCAGTGCTGATGTTACCAAGATACATCTTTCCACTTGATCACTGCTGTGTCAGTCCTAGTTATACAACATGGAAATAGGCTCTTTTGCCCAACTCATCTCTATAGCTATGTTGTCCATGCCAATCTCAGTTGTCTGCATTTGGCCCTTGCCCCTCTAAGTCTTTGCAGTAATTATGTAAATGACTTAAAAGTTGTAATTGTAACCACCTTTACCACTTCCTCTGGCAGCACATTACACAAATCTACCAACTTTTGTGTGGAAGAAAATGCCCCTCTGGTTTCTTTTAAACTTTTGTACGCTCATATTAAATCTTTGCCTTCTAGTTTTAAAACTCTCTCATCCTTAGAAAAAGCCAATGATTATATTTCTTATCTGTGCCCCATGATTTTATATATCTCTATAAGGGTCCCCCTCTCTTTTCAATGTACCCTTTTAACACAAGCCTGATAGTCCCAGTGCCGTCTTGAGTGTCTCAAGAAGTGTAAAAAAGTTTAAGTACACTATTGCACCTGTCTGGTAGAACTGAGCTTTGTTCTGGGTTAAATGTCTTGATTTTCTAAAACTTCTTGTTCCTCGTGTGCTGTGCTGGAACACAAAAGGTAGCATATCTGCATTCACTGAAGGGTGGTTCCTGAGATATGGGAAGTGGTCCATTGTTTACAGCATCTTATAGTGGACTTTTTTTCCCCCACCATTTGAAATGGTGGGATGAATGCCTGCTTCTGTCCTAATGAATGATGGCATTTGAAGGAGGTGTAAACTAGTAAAGAATGAAGTAGACTACAGCCGAGGACTCTACCGAGGCCGGGGCCGCTGCCTCCCCCTCGCTTTTGCCCGGATCGGGGCTGCCGTCGCCTACCTTCTGCTTGGACTGGGGCCGGGGCCGCCGCCGCCTTCCCTGTGCCCTGACCGGGGCCGCCGCCTCCTTCTTTCTGCCCGGACAGGGGCCTCCGCCTGCCTCACTCTACCCAGGCCGGGGCCGCCGCCTCCCCCTCACTTTTGCCCAGATCGGGGCCGCTGCCTCCTTCTTTCTGCCGGGGCCGGGGCCGCCGCCTACTTCACTCTGCCGAGGCCGGGCCACCGAATTCCCCTCGCTTTTTACATTTTAGACCCCATTTACACAGCAGTAAGAAAGGGTGTGACTCGGTCAACCCCGTCAGAATCCAACTGGGTCCCTGACCTACCTCAGAGGTAGTTAGAGAACCCAATTAAACTTACCTAGGCCATGTCCACAGGTGATTTGCGACCAGGTATGGTCCGACGTAGGAGGGGAAGCAGGCCCCTCCAGCCCGGGTAAGAAACCTGCATAGGAGAAGTCCACTTCGATATAAAACCTACGACCCAAGGACCTCACTGCCACGTCCCAGCTTGCTTGACCACGGCACACGAACCATGGGTGTAAAGGGTGGGGCCAGTACTGTGCACACTGCACTCCACCTAAAAGCTCCTTTGTGCAGGCCCAAGGACAGGTCCACGTCCTCCTCCTCCACGTCCTCCCCCTCAAAAGATGCTCACAAACTCAAGCTAGCATGCTGGAACATCAGAACCATGCTAGACAAGACGGACAGCCACCGACCTGAATGTCAGTCTGCCCTCATAGCACATGAACTCCTCAGACTTGACATCGACATAGCCGCTCTCAGTGAAGCCCGCCTTGCAGATGTAGGCAGCCTCCAAGAACGCGGCACGGGCTACACAATCTACTGGTCTGGCAAGCCTGTGGATGAACGACGCCTATCTGGTGTAGGCTTCATGGTCAAGAACTCCATTGCCTCCAAACTCGAAAACCTCCCGTCAGGCCATTCGGACTATATCATGTCCATGTGACTCCCCCTTCAAAACAAGCGTCGCATCACCCTCATCAGTGTCTATGCTCCAACCCTCCAGGCGGAAGCAGAAGAAAAGGACAAGTTCTACACTGATCTGCGCAACCTCATTCAACGCACCCCTATAGCCAACAAGGTTGTCATCCTTGATGACTTCAACACTCGCGTCAGCAAAGACTCAGAAACCTGGCCAGGAATCCTGGGCAAGCATGGTGTCGGCAAGTGCAACGAAAATGGGCGCCTCCTGTTGGAGCTCTGCGCAGAACAGTGGCTTGTCATTACAAACACCCTTTTTCAGCAGAGGGACAGCCTGAAGACTACCTGGTTGCATCCCCGATCCAAACACTGGCACCTCCTGGACTACGTCCTGGTGTGAGAAAGAGACAAACGAGATGTGCTCCACACCAGGGTCATGCCCAGCGCAGAATGCCACACTGACCTCCGGCTGGTTCGCTGCAAGCTCAACCTTCACTTCAAGCCAAAGTCCAGGAACAGTAAAGACCCCAGAAAGAGTTTCAATGTTGGAAACTTGCAGTCAGACGAAGTGAGAGGAAACTTCCAGGCAAACCTCAAAGCAAAGCTCGAGGATGCAATCCGCCTCACGGACTTGTCCCCTGAAACCCTCTGGGATCAGCTGAAGACTGCCATACTGCAATCCACTGAAGAGGTACTGGGCTTCTCCTCCAGGAAAAACAAGGACTGGTTCGACGAAAACAACCAGGAAATCCAGGAGCTGCTGGCAAAGAAGCGAGCTGCCCACCAGGCTCACCTTGCAAAGCCATCCTGGCCAGAGAAGAAACGAGCCTTCCGTCGCGCATGCAGCCATCTTCAGCGCAAACTCCGGGAGATCCAAAATGAGTGGTGGATTAGCCTCGCCAAACAAACCCAGCTCAGCGTGGACATTGGTGACTTCAGGGGTTTTTACGAGGCTCTAAAGGCTGTGTACGGCTCCTCACCCAAGTCCAAAGCCCGCTGCGCAGCTCAGGCGGCAAAGTCCTCCTCAGCAACAAGATCTCCATCCTCAACTGATGGTCAGAACACTTTCAATCTCTTTGCAGTGCCAACCGCTCAGTCCAAGAATCAGCCCTGCTCCAGCTCCCTCAACAGCCCTTAAAGGCTAGAGCTGGATGAGGTCCTCACCCGGGAAGAGACATATAAGGCAATTGAACAACTTAAAAGTGGCAAAGCAGCAGGTATGGATGGAATCCCCCCCAGAGGTCTGGAAGGCTGGTGGCAAAACTCTGCATGCCAAACTGCATGAGTTTTTCAAGCTCTGCTGGGACCAAGGACTCTACATCACCTTTGTTGACCTCACCAAAGCCTTCGACACCGTGAATAGGAAAGGGCTTTGGCAAATACTAGAGCGCCTCGGATGCCCCCCAAAGTTCCTCAACATGGTTATCCAACTGCACAAAAACCAACAAGGTCAGGTCAGATACAGCAATGAGCTCTCTGAACCCTTCTCCATTAACAATGGCGTGAAGCAAGGCTGTGTTCTCGCACGAACCCTCTTTTCAATCTTCTTCAGCATGATGCTGAAACAAGCCATGAAAGACCTCAACAATGAAGACGCTGTTTACATCCGGTACTGCACAGATGGCAGTCTCTTCAATCTGAGGCACCTGCAAACTCACACCAAGACACAAGAGCAACTTGTCCGTGAACTACTCTTTGTAGATGATGCCGCTTTAGTTGCCCATTCAGAGCCAGCTCTTCAGCGCTTGACGTCTTATTTTGCGGAAACTGCCAAAATGTTTGGCCTGGAAGTCAGCCTGAAGAAAACTGAGGTCCTCCATCAGCCAGCTCCCCACCATGACTACCAGCCCCCCGACATCTCCATCGGGCACACAAAACTCAAAACGGTCAACCAGTTTACCTATCTCGGCTGTACCATTTCATCAAATGCAAGGATCGACAACGAGATAGACAACAGACTCGCCAAGGCAAATAGCACCTTTGGAAGACTACACAAAAGAGTCTGGAAAAACAACTAACTGAAAAACCTCACAAAGATGAAATGGTGGGCTCCGAATCATGGGTCCTTTACCGGCATCACCTACGGCTCCTAGAACGCTTCCACCAGCGTTGTCTCCGCTCCATCCTCAACATTCATTGGAGCGACTTTATCTCCAACGTCGAAATACTCGAGATGGCAGAGGCCGACAGCATCGAATCAACGCTGCTGAAGATCAAACTGCGCTGAGTAGGTCACGTCTCCAGAATGGAGGACCATCGCCTTCCCAAGATCGTGTTATATGGCGAGCTCTCTACTGGCCACCGAGACAGAGTTGCACCAAAGAAGAGGTTCAAGGACTGCCTAAAGAAAGCTCTTGGTGCCTGCCACATTGACCACCGCCAGTGGGCTGATATCGCCTCAAACCGTGAATCTTGGCGCCTCACAATTCGGCGGGCAGCAACCTCCTTTGAAGAAGACCGCAGAGCCACCTCACTGTCAAAAGACAAAGGAGGAACAACCCAGCACCCAACCCCAACCAACCAATTTTCCCTTGCAACCGCTGCAACCGTGTCTGCCTGTCCCGCATCGGACTTGTCAGCCACAAACGAGCCTGCAGCTGACGTGGACTTTACCCCTCCATAAACCTTCGTCCGCGAAGCCACACCAAAGAAAAGAAAGAAAGAAGAATTGTAGTTTGTCATCTGTATTCCAATAATTTTGTATTAAGACTTGCATTTCATTTGCTTTTCTAATTGTCTGCTATAATATTAACTTTGTATTACTGATGTGTAAAGCCACCCTAATTTCTTGGATTTTCCATTGAAAATATATTTTTAAAAAATTGCTAGGTATGTTTTTTCCTCTACCAAACTCGCCCTTCTCCTTTCTTCATGCAGTATTCCATCTGCCATTTCATCCCTATTTGTTGCAATATAATTGCAATCCTTTCATATTTTCGTATTACTTGTTTTCTTTTGATTAGTTTCATCCTCCAAGACACTGATGTTTACTGTAAATAAATGAAGCCCATACAGTGATTTTTGTTGGACCACACTTGTGACATTAGGAATAAATTAGTTATTTTTATATTAACTCTTATTTAAGAATCCCTTGTTTTACCATTTTAAAGTACCATTTGTATAATTGTCTTTGCGATGGCTTGGCCATTAAATTATCTTTCCATAACTGCTGTTCATTTTTTATTTCTTTTTTTTTTAATTTGAGAGAGATATTGTGCACAATCCTGCACCATCCAAATACAGCTACGTGACCAATTAACCAACTAACCATGTGTGTCTTCACTAGGAAGCCAGAGCACCTAGAGGAAACTAGGGGACGTGGGGAGAATGTACAAACTTCTTACAGACAGCACCAGATTCAAACCTGGGTTACTGGCTCTGTAATACCATTCTTTTAGCCACTACATTAACCATGCAGCCCTCAATATATTTAATTTTATAAAATAAATGCTTTGAATTTTTGCACAAGTAGCAATATAATTTTATTTGCTTCTTAACATTACAAATAAAGGAAATACTTTGTTCTTTTGACAGGTGTTTGTGGAAACATTGGACAAATGTTTTGAGAATGTCTGTGAGCTGGATTTAATTTTCCACGTTGACAAGGTACAATTTAATAACTGGTTAAAAACACTCTGCAGGTCAAACAGCGCACTTTATATAGCAAAGATAAAAGTACATAACCCAACATTTTGGGCTTGACTGGTGTTCATTCACGATAGCTCGTACAACAGACAATGGAAGTTCATTTCTATCCTTCCATTTGTTTTTAATTTGCAACTAATATTCAAATGTACTTCAGACTGAAAAAAATATTCACGAAGTGTAAATATCCAAGGAACAAAGAGTTTACTTAAATTGGGTATTTTTATAAGTGCACTGTCAACTTTCAAAAATATGTCTCTCTGCTTCTGTCCTTGCTTTAATGTACTCAGATTAAATTTACATGAATTAAGGTTTTAAATCTGCTCCTGGCTTCACTGCAAACAATGTTTTTTTTAAAATTTGAGTAAACATTTTTAGAAGATAGATAAACTCATATCAATATGCACCATCCAAATTCATTTCTGGCCACAGATTTGGGAAGTTGTGTATTGAAAGTCAATAGCTTATTCTAAACCTGAGACATCCTAATCAAACAATTCAATCATTTACTTTACTTAAATTGTCATAATAATTTGAAATGTACTTAATTTTGTTCAAATCTTTTGATCTTTAAACAATTATTGCTTTGAACAAAAGCCAAAATGTTCATTAGTTTTCTCACCGTTTCCAGATACAGGTGCTTAGATTTTATCTGCAACTTTGTAGCCCTGTGTTACCAAGTGTATTTTATTATGTGTAATCTCAAAGACACTGAAGTCAATTTTAAAAAATCTATCTGCCTACCTTTTATATTATATTACTTTCAGCATTATGACGCATGTTGGTGTTTATCATAATGCAGTTTTGGTGGTGATCATGTTTGCATGGCCACTAGCAAGGCCTTGATTATAGTTATTGTTTGATTAGTCTTGGCTGCCAGGAGGGGCTGACAGAGAACAGGAGACATAACATGCAAGATCTAATGGAGGCTTGTAGCCTCATGGCATGGTGCTGTTTGCAATAACTTTAAAGTAAAGAACCTTTTCATTCATCTATGTGTTGTCTCAGAACTCGCATACGAATACAAGCTGAAACATGGTGTCAAAAGCAGGATGAAGGAAATTAAAAAACTAAAAGGAAAATCTAAAGTCAGCAACTGATCAGTGAAGAGATGCTAACATAGTGAAAAATGGAAGGATTACATCCACCAGCGAAGATTCAGTTGACAGAAAATGTGGCTGAAAATTGGAACAGTTAAACAGCATTTTGGATTGTATTTAGTGGCAGTCGGAGCTGACGAGAAAAATGATAAAGGGAAAGTGTTTCAGTGATGAAGCCCTGGAGGTGTATAATAACTTCACATTTGCTGCTGAAGGAGACAAAATGAAATTGGAAAAAATAATGGAACAGTTTGAGGCATACTGCATACCTAAATGTAACGTGACATTTGAGAGGCACAGATTTTTCACGTGTACAGAAAATGGAGGAAAGTATTGAGAAATAGAAGCAAAATGTGTGATTTTGGTGGATTGCTGATAAAAGACAGACTTGTGTGTGGTATTCCAAATAATAGTCTGAGGGAAAGACTGCTAAGAGAGCTAAATGTAGACTTGGACAAAGCCATAGCACTCTGTAGGGCTACAGAATCTAAAATCCAAACAAAAGAGCTATTCAGTGAAACTAGTCGCAACATAGATGCAGTGAGCAAGAACAGACATAAACTGTTTATTTTAAAAAAAACACGCCAAAGTGGAAAGAGAGGCGTGGCCAGCAAACAAAAATGAAAAGAACAATCAAAAGCCATGTCGTCGATGCGGTACACAACACCTACCAAAAAAGTGCCCAGCAAATGGTAAAACATGCAATATGTACATCAAAAGCAACCATTATCCCTATTGGTGTAGGAACCAAGTGCAACAAAGCAAGGTTCATGCAATAGATGAAAGGGAGATAGAATTCCTCCATGTAGATGTTGTGACTGAAAAAAATAAAACAGAGACTGGATGTTGAGATTAAAACTGAATGACATAGACATTTCAGTTAAATTGGATACTGGAGCACCAATTTATGTAATATCAGAGACTGATTTTAAAAAGATTAGACCCAGACCAAAGATGTATGGAACAAAAGTGAAGGTGACAGGATATTCAGGTACCGATATACCAGTGCAAGGAGAATGCATGGTCAAAGTGCTAGCATTCATCGTGGTACTAAAGGATGTACAGGCCATACTAAGTTTAACACTCAGTGAGAAAATGAACCTGGTAAAAAGAGTCCTCGTGGTGGAAAGCAAAGGAGAGACAATCTATGATGAACTCGTGAAGGAGTACCATGACCTATTTCAGAGTCTAGGCTGCCTTCCAGGAAAACACACAATCCGAGTGGATAAACATGTGCCACTGATAATACATCCATGCAGAAAAGTTCCATTTGCTCTTCAAAAGCAACTAAAGGCAGAGTTGGATAGGATGGAAAGCCTGATTGTGATTCAGAAGATAGATGAGCCAACGGAGTGGGTGAGTTCACTTGTTGTGGATAAAAAGAATGGAAAGCTTAGACTTTGCCTGGATCCAAGAGATCTAAACAGCAATAAAGAGAGAACACTTTAAGCTTCTGATGCGTGAAGAAATCATGTCACAGTTTGTAAACACAGTTTTTCAGCAAATTAGATGCATCATTAGGATTTTGGCAGTTGAAATTAGATGAAGCAAGTTCTAGACTGTGCACGTTCAATAGTCCATTTGGCAGATACAGATTCCTAAGGTGACCATTTGGAATTACCTCAGCTCCTGAAGTGTATCACAAAACTATCCATATGGTCTATGAGCACCTGGACAGAGTTGAGACCTCAATGGATGACATCATAGTATGGGGAACCACGAGAATGGAGCATGATTAGAAACTAAGGAAAGTGCTGGAAGCAACAAGGAAAACAAACCTGAAGCTGAATAGAGAGAAATGCCAGCTCAAAGTGACAGAACTAACATTTGTAAGAGATATTGGCAGTGAGGGCATCAGACTAGATCCCAGAAAGGTGTCTGCCATTGGGAACATGCCAAGGCCAAAATGCAAAAGGAACATACAGAGGTTTAATGGAATGGTCAACTATATGGGTAAATCCATATCCAACCTCTCAGAAAAGACGACTCCATTGAGAGACTAACAGAAAAGAACATTGAATGGGAGTGGGATCATGAGCATGAAAAGTCATGGAGCGAACAAGAGAAACTGCTCACGGAGGAACCAGTTCTGATGTTTTATGACCCAGTGAGACCCATCAAGATATCATCAGACCCATCACATAGTGGGCTCGTGTAGTTCTTCTGCAAAAATATAATGACTGGCAACCCATTACGTATGCATCACTCAATATCAGGTACGGAGATGCGATACGCTCTAACTGAAAAGGAGCTGCTCAGCATCACATATGCCTGTGAAAGATTTCATCAGTTTGTGTCAGGACAAGCATTCAGTGTAGAGACTGACCATAAGCTCTTGATTGCATTGTTCCAAAAGCCATTAAATGAATGTCCACTTAGAATACAAAGAATGATGGTTAATCTGCCACGCTATACACGCCAGGTAAACTAATGTACACAGTAGACACGTTGTCTAGAGCTGTTGACACGAGAGAGCCCGCAAACACCAAAATAGATGAAAACATGAATGCCTTCGTGGACATGGTCACGATGCAAAAATGAAGCTCATAAAGTCGTAGACAAAGATGAAACACTGAGACAACTGAGAAAAAACATTTTGGATAGATGGCCCAACATGAAGCAGGACTGCTCACCTGATGTTTCAGAGTACTGGAACTGCAGGGCGGAACTATCAGAGGTTGAAGACATTATCTACAAAGGAAGCAAAATCCTTGTTCCAAAGAGTCTGAGAAAAGAGATGCTAAAAAGGATCCATGGAGGACATCTCTGAACCGAAAGTATAAGAAAAGAGCACGAGAGGTGATGTACTGGCCAAGAATCAACAATGATATAACAAATGAGGTGTCAAACTGTACAATATGCCGGAAATATCAAGCAAGCAATCCTGCAGAACCACTAAAGCCACACTCAGCACCATACAGACCTTACCAGAAGGTAGGCGCTGACCTATTTGAATGTCAAGGGAAGGACTATCTGGTAGTCTCAGACTATTACTCCCTGTATCCAGAGGTGTGTAAACAAAACCACCACTGCCGTTGCAGTAATAATAGGTATGAAAGCCATATTCTCCAGACATGGCATGGGAAGCGAGATCTTCACAATGGACCCCAGTTTTTCAATTCAAAGTTCTAACAGTTTACCAAAGGGTGGGACTTTGTACACACCACGTCAAGTCTTCATTTTCCACAGTCCAATGCTCTAGTGGAAAAATCGGTGCAGACAGTGAAAAGATTGATGAACAAGGCAAAAGACAGTGGAAGAGACTTCTACCAGAGCATGCTAGTATACCATACAACGCCGCTCGAGTGTGGTATGTCACCAGCACAACTTCTTATGGGGCATAGCCTAAAATCAAATCTACCCATTTAGGAGAACCTCCAAAAAACAAAAGAGGAGGAGAAAGTGAGGAAGTTCAAAGAACAACAGAAAGAAAAGCAAAAGTATTACTCTAACAGAGGAACAAAAAAAACCTACCAGAACTCTACACTGGTGACCAAGTAAGGCTAAAAGACACAACAAACTTATGGACTCAGATGGGATCTGTCCTTAGTGAAGTCCATTCAGACAGATGAAGGTGATGTTCTGCGAAGAAATCATTGAGATATTCAAATGGGACCAGCCACAGTAGATGGAAAGACAGATACTATTGAACAACCTGAATGCACATCTTAGAAGACATCATCTGAGGCCACAACTCAGATTCAAGGACAATTAATCAGGAGATCGTCAAGACACATGAATCCTCGTAAGAGACTCATTTTGCAAAGTTAAAGACTCTCGTTATAGAATGAAGTAGTGCTATCTTATTCATTCTTCCAGTTTAGTGTGTGTAAATATGACCACACAAAACAAGTTTAAAAAATGTTAACAATGTTGCTAATAATGAAAATGTAAGTTCCTGATATTAAAGTTAAAATTGCAGAGTTATACAAAGAAAACATGTTAGTTAAAAGTAAGCTACTTTTGCTTTAAGAAAGGGAGATGTAATGATAGTGATCATGTTTGCATGGCCACTAACAAGGCCTTGATTGTAGTTCCTATTTGATTAGACGGCTGCCAGCAGGGGGCTTAGAGAGAGCAGGAGAGACAGCGTGCAAGATCTTCCCTGATGTGCTGTTTACAACAACTTTAAAGTAAAGAACCTTTTCCTTCATCCATGTGTGGTATAAAAACTCACACATATGAATATAAGATGAAACAGTTTTACATTCCGATTTTAAATAATAGAATCAGATGGAAAAGAATTTTGGGGTTGTATGTGATGTCATATATGTACTTTGACAATAAATCTGAGATTTTTTGGTTATTTTACTTTGTGCAGAGCCAGCCTTTGGACAAACTAACTTTCTGCCCATTTTATTCACTTTGTGATATTTGGAAGCATCATCATCCCTTTTAGAGAATAAATGGTAAAAAATATTGATAAACGTTTCTCATGAAGATGCATTTGCTGAGAGAAGAATGTGGTGTGAACATTTCAATGTTGATGTTTTTTTGTCAGATCTGTTTCCATTGTTTTCCCTCCTTTGTCTTGTTTTTGAATGATCTCCATAGTCTCATTATCCATAACGTGGAATAATGTTTCAAGAATTGAATTGAATATTTTATTTATATAGCAACAGAATGTTGCTCCAAAGTGTTTTATATCATTTAAACAAAAAATACACAAAGCACAAAATCAACAAATACAAAAAAATTAGACACTGGACAAGAGAGTCATCTTGCAGAATAGTAATGGGTTGGAGAAACACATGAGCGGCAACAGGCTGCCTAAATATAGTGGCATGGCCGACTCAACCCTGAGCCCTCCAAACCCAAACTATCTGGGTGCGTGTTGCATCTACCGACAACCATGACAAAAGCAAGGCCAAAACTTTTATGAGGTCAGGGGAATCGATACAAATTCGAACCTTATCATCATTTCTTGAAACTGCATCCATTATAATGAGCAGCAGTTTTTTTAAAAAAAGAATGAAATACTAATGCTGGTTTGGACAAGCTTTAACTGTCAAAAAAAGTCTTTATTTTTCTTCCTGTGTTACTATTTTCATAAACCTCTACAATGTGCTAGTTTGTTTGGAAGATTGAGTTTAGGCAAAAGTCCAAATGAGATGTTTAGGAAACCATGCTAAACGATGATTTGTATTAAATAACATGAAAAATTCCTTATTTTTAGTTGCGTAAACCTTTGGTCCATTTATAATTTTTCACAAAAATATATACACTTTAAAAAAAAATTAAATGGTGTATTCTTGCATGTTCCATTACTTTATTACTGAAAATAATATGCTGATTTATTTCCTGGTATTTTGTGGTCTTTACACATGCCAATTTAAGATCTCTGCATTCTTAAGTGATTCTATTCTTTTTAAGGTTCACAATATTTTGGCAGAAATGGTAATGGGAGGAATGGTTTTAGAGACCAATATGAATGAAATTGTTACTCAGATTGACGCTCAGAACAAAATGGAAAAATCTGAGGTAAGAATTCTAAAGCTTGGAGGAAATGCCTGTAAACCGCATGTCTGAATTCTGCATGTTTCTTGTGCCTCTGTCAGCTTTTCTCTAGTGGCAACACTGGCTTGCTTGTAGTGCTAAGGAAAACTCCTGACAAATAGTTTGAGTAGTTTTACTGTGATAAACGAACAGCAAACTTGATGCATTTTAATATGCCTTTAATAAGTTTGAAAATATCAGTTATAAATTTAGATGACTAAGTTTTGATGGGATTGGCATGAAAAATGTGCATGTGCATTAATCTGAATTATTTCCAAGTTAATTCGTATAAATGCATAAATTTAATAGGCTACCTCCTTTAAAACTAAAAGCGATTGAATATAAAATATTAAGTGACTGTCTCTGAGAACATTTTATTGGGCCTGATCTTGTGCCATTTATCTGGTGTTAAGCAATGCAAAAATTTGGTAACATTACACTTGGGATAGAGAGGGGGGGAAAAATGAGCGGTGATCATAGTCATAGAGTCGTACAGCACACAACCCAGTCCTTTGGCCCAACTCATCCAAAATGATCAAGTTTTCTACTTGAGCTAGCTTGTTTGGCCCATATTCCTCGAAAACATTTCTGTTTATGTACCTGTCTGAGAGTCTTTTAAATTTTTTAATTGTATCCACTACTACATCTTGTTGCACCTCTTTTTATATACTCATTACCCTCTATGTGGTGAAAAAAAGTTGCCCCTCGCATCTCTTTTAAATCTTTCCTCTCTCAGCTTTAACCTATGTCCTCAGACTTCCTTTGCCTGGCAAAAAGAATGTGACATGCAATTTATCTGTGCCCCTGATGATTTTGTACACCTCTATGAAGTCACCCTGATGCCTCCTGTACTCCAGGAATAAACTCCCACGCTTTCCAGCCTCTTCTTGTAATTTAAGACCACCAATGCAAGATACATCCTTGAAAATCCTTTTTTGGCACCCTTTCCAACTTAATGGCAGCTTTCCTACAGCTGCTTGACCAGACCTGTGCACAATACCCCAAGAGTGGTTTCACCAATTTCTTGTACTGCTGTATCAGGACATCTCAATTCCTGGACTCAGTGCCTTGAGCAAGGAAGATTAACATGCCTAACGTTTTATTCACCACCGTGACTACCTGCATTACAACTTTCATGGAACTATGTTTCTGTACCTCTTATGCAGTACTCTCCAGGGCCATACCATTTATAATGCAAATACTGCCCTGGTTTAATTGGCTGAAGTCCAACACATTGGACTGGTCAGAATTCATTCTATCAGGTATTCCTTAGCCAATTTCCAAGTTAATCGAGATATGTTCAATCTTGGATAGCTTTCACTGTTCACTATTCCACTATTTTTGGTGTTAATTGCAAAGTTACAAAACATGCTAACCAATTTGTAATTCAGGTCGATAATGTAAGCAACAGTGGGTCCCAGAACCAATCCCTTTTACTACATAATTGAACACCAGCCTCCAATATGTTAAAAACAAAATCTTCAGTGCCACCCTCTGACTCCTTCCATCAAGTCAGTTTTGAATTCATTTGGCTAGCTCGTCTTAGATCAAAATCATTATTCAACAACCCATGTCAAAAGTGTGTGTGAATGTCTAGGATTTAGTTGTACTGCTGTGCATACCATAATCTGATAGATCCTCAACATTGTTGCCGAATCTTCCATGTACTAGCACTTAATTATACTATCAACTGTTGGTTGCCTGTGGAACAAATTTTGAAGCAACTAATTTTCACCATAGCTATGTTGTTTTCTTTTTTAAAATTTTATTTACAAATTTTCGAGTCAAACAATAGTAATATAAATCCATTAATAGCTATTGCATGTCTAACTATAATTAACAGTACCTCCCCTCCCCTCGCCCTGAGAAAATGTAAGAAAAATAGAATGTAATTTGAGCAACTCAGAAATAAATGTGACTTGTCCTCTGCTACCTTCAGAGAAGATCTTTTTTGAGGGACAAATTAGGTCCATCCGTAACCTTTCCAATGTGCAGTAACATAGAGACCCTGATTTGAAAAGGGAACGCAGGGAAGTTCATATCGCTGATGTATTTCTTACTCCAAGCATTAGGTCCTAAACCAGACCTTCACAAATCAAGGCAAAGGTGGGAGTCAGACTTTGGAATAATGATTGATGAGCTATGCTGGTCAGAATTGTGTCAGAACAGCATGACCGCGATTATTAATGCACAGTATAGGCTGGTGCAGTCTAACTTTCTCCACCAGCTATATTTGACATGGCAAAAATTGAATAAGAGCTAAGCCAGAAATTTCAGATCAATGCTTCTGATGTGGCATTGCGACAGGAACATTTGTCCACGCAATCTGGACATGTACCAAGGTGAGACCCTTCTGGATGGAAATAGACCAAGTCCTAGAAAAAAAAAATCATAGGTAAAGAATTCCTACAAGACCCAGAGCTGTTCCTATTGGGGAAATATGATGGACATGAGGCTTAAGATGAAGCTGTCCAAATTCAATTGGTAATTATCTCATTGGCAGTGGCCAGGAAGTTCATAACTGTTATCTTAAAATCTGACTCTCACATGGGCATTGTGCGCTGGAGTGCAGAAATGCAAAACTGTGTTCTCCTTGAGAAAACTGCCTATAATTTAAGGAAAAATATAAAATTTTTCTAAAAATTTGGCAACCATATTTAAATTTTATAGTCATAGTATAGGTTTGCATGCCTCGGTGCCGTGGCTGTCAGGCCATGACAAATCCCTGATATGTTCCCAACCTTTGTTGTAGGTGTATTTAATGTTGTATGTAATTGTGGTCTGTCGAGTGTGGGAGGGGTGGGGGGGGGGAAAGGAGGAGAGGGAAAAAATGGCTCAGACGCAACTGCGAATCTTGTATATCTTGTAATGTATATATAATGTAATGTATTATATAATATAATATTTAATGTATAACTAATTTGTGATTCATTACTGGAAATTGAGTTTAAAAATTTATAAAATATTCAAAAAAATAGAAAAAGAATAGAGAGCAAGAAAACAAGATAGTTCAAGACTAGACTAAAAAGGTTGGAAAAAAAATAAGAGGTTATCAGGTTTGCACCGTCCACCTTCTGAGCCTTAATATAATCTAACTTTTCTTGATTCAGGGGAGGGGAACAGATGGGGTGCTCTGAAAGCAAAGGGAGAAATCTAAAGATTTACAGCTATATTCCATGAATGCAGCTGCCAAATGTTGATTTAAAACATCATATTTGTTCCTCATTCTGTAAGTGATTTTCTCAAGAGGAACACAACTTTGCATTTCCCCATTCCATCATGCCATGTCTAGATGGGAATCAGACTTCCAGGTAACAGCTATACATTTCCTGGCCACCGCCAATGTGGTCTTTACAAATTGCGTTTGAAATGTGGACGGCCTCATTATGGATCTTGCGCCCGCGATATTTCCCAGCAAAAACAATTCTGGGTTTTGTTGAAAATGCTTTCCTATAATTTGTTCTTGGAAATTCCCTAGATCTACCCAGAAGGGCCTCACCTTGGAACATGACCAGGTTGAATGTGCTGCATCTAAAACATTGGTCTAAAATTTCTGATTTAAGTTTATTTTATTTTTGCAGCGTGAGATATAACTGATGCAAGAAATTGTACTGTACCAGTCTATATCTAACATAAGCTATATTTGTCATACTGTCTCGACATAGATTAGACCAGTTCTATTCTCCACTTATTATGTCCAAGTCTGATTCCCACCTCTGTCTTGTCTTATGTAACCCCCTTTTAGGAGTTTTTGCTTGAAATAGGAAATACGCTACTGAAATAAATTTCTTTATAATCCCTTTTCGAATCAATCTCCAAATTGCTGGACTTTGGTAAAGTCATTGATGGACCTAATTTGTCCCTTAAATAAGATCTCAGTTGAAGAAAGCAGAGAAAAGATTTATTTAACAAACCATACATATTTTTTAACTGATCAAATGACATAAGTTGCCCCTGCTCATAACAATCCTTAATACACCTGATCCCTTTCTGAGACCAGGTGTCCAGGATCTTGTCATTCAATATTGATGGTATTAATCTATTTTGAGTCAGGGGTGGTTTTGGTGATATCCCCACCTTAATTCCAATCAGCTGGTTTATTTTATACCAAACATTAATTACATGTTTTAATAGTGGGGCTTCTCTTATTCCTGAAACAAAAAGTAAAGTAACAGAAAAAATCAAAGATTAGGGTTTAAAATATGCAGGAAAATGGGGGAATATGGTGAGTAATGAAGAGCAATCTCTAACTTGCTGCCCCCAAGATTGTTGGAAATGGGAATTATCAGAAATTTCAAAAGGAACATGCAGTTAATAGTTATTTGAGGGAATATACGTGCAGAAGAATTTTGCTCTGTGGGGTTTCGACAATAAGATATAGCAACAAAGTTGGCCATTCAGCCCTTTGAGTCCTCTTTGCCAGTCAATCATGAGCTGATTCATTCTCCCACTAAGCACCTCTCCCCATAACCTTGGGTATCTGAATAGTCAGGATATCAATCACCTCTGCCTTAAATGCACCCAACAACCTGGCCTCCACATTCACCCGTAGAAGCAAATTCCAGAGGTTCTCTACTCTCTGGCGAAAAAAATCCTTCTGCATTGCTGTTTTAAATGGGCACCCTTCAATCCTGAAGTTGTGCACTCTTGTCCTTAACTTCCCTACCATGAGAAACAACTTTGGCACTTTTTTCATTCTTTGGATTCTGTTCCCTAGTGAGCTACTGAGGCATATAATGATGAGAAAGGTTTTTGGATTGTAGGAGAATGAAAGATTATACAGACCAATTGCAGGTAAACAAGAAATTTGCACATGCAGAGGTCTAGTGCAGTACACAAAATGCTGGAGAAGCTCAGCATAAAGCATCCATGGAAAGCAAAAGGCAGTTGACATTTTGGGCCTACCGGTTTGTTGAAATCACACCAAATCCAAAACAAGATGCCATAAATGAAAATTAGCCACTGGTAGATCTAATAAGGAATTCAGAATAAATATCTTCACCTCGTATTTCATTAAAAAGAGGTGTTTATCATCATGTGAAGTGATTAGTATATATACCTTTTTAAATGGAACCTAAACAAACAGAAGGGAGAAAGAATAGGTTACCCATTGCTTTTTGATGACCTATATTGATGCCTGGTTAAACAGAGTTTCACTTTTAAACATCCAGGTCTGTATTTTTAAATTAAAATGGGACCCTGGTCCTCAAGCCCCAGCAATAAAACAGTTGCTCCGATTGATCCTTTTGTTAATCCCTGAATTTAATTGCTCCAACACCAACAGTTGTGCTTTCAGCAGTGAAGGGTTGAGAGTATGGAATTCCCCTCAAGTCTTTCCACCTCTTTCTTATTTTAAAAGGATCCTGAAAATCTATCGCCTCAACCACAATACAAATAGTTGAGACTGGAATATTTATTCTCGTTCTAGACACATTTGAAGTGCTTAACATTCTGAGCAACTAATGTCAGTGATGTTTGGAATATAGTATAATCATTAGCTTGGATCTTTTTTGGCTAAATAGTCTGATTCTCGCCTACAAGTTCTATTTTTAAAAATTCCATGTGTAAATTATCAAGTGTAGAGGTGCTGCTTTCATTCGTGATATTTTGATATGAAGAAACTTTGTGCAGTACTTCATGGCCCAAAGTATAATTTAAATCTTCCTTGCTGCTTTGGTACCAAAGGATTGTCTCCTTGCCACAGTACAATGGAGTATATGCCAGTAATGTAGTACATGTTATTGGGGAAGACTTTGGGACTTGTTCCATTTTTGTTTTAATATTTTTGGGTGGTTGAACTGGATAATGCTGACAAGGCCAGCTTTTATTTCCCATTTTAACAGTTGAATGGTTTTCTGGGGCATTTTGAAGGGGAATGAAGAGTTATCCACTTTGAAAATATTAGAACCCAATTTCAGAAAAGTTTTTTAACATGCAGCTGCAAACAACTGCCATGTACTTCATGATATACTGACTGAAAAATAATCTCCATATGTTTAAACATGTCTTTCAGGATGGTGAAAAATAGATTTTCAGTTGTCTAGTATTCTGGAAGAGTAGATTTTGCAATGTTCCAATTGTCGAGCTGAATATAGAACCATAGAATCTTTATTATGGTGAAGGGAGGCATTTGGGCCTTGTCTGTGATGGTATTTTTATGGAGTAATTTGGGATCATTGCATCACCCACCTCTTTCCCTGTGTGACTTTTCATGCTCTTTAGATAATTATTTGTCCCTTGTTGCAGATTTCCCCACCAGAGAAAATAGCTTATCTTTCACCCAAAATTTCACTATTTTAGAAATGTCTATTGAATCTGTAATCTTGGTTTGGTTCAGTGAAAGTATTCTGTGTTTCTGTATTGGCTTCAAGCTATAGTTTTGTATTCTTGATATAATTTCACTGAATATACAATAATGCTCTATTATTGCCCTTAGTGTTCTAGAATAGCCTGCAATACCCCTTACATGGTTCTGCGATTGTGATCCATCTAAAATCTTTTTTAAATTTTATATATTTGTCGCTGTATTTGAAGTATAAAACTCATCTGAAAGCATTTTCTTAGTTTTGCCATTTTACTTTTGCAACTATAAAACTGGTTGCTTGAAATAACAATGAAACTCCAATAATCTTGCATCTGTTCAAAAAGTCTGATGTTGGGCCTTTGACTCATCTAGCTCCCGGGTTCATGAGAGTATTTACTATACTACTGTGCCACCATTTTTAAAAAAAATATATGTTTTAAAGTGTGTTGGAGTATTTGTAAAAGTAATATCCATTAGTTCAGAAAATATCCCATTTCAGCACCATTGGTGTCAAATTATCAGAATTTTACTGTATTATTGATTAAATGTAGTTGACTAGACAACTTGCAATCTGACTTCAGCTGTAGGAACTAGAAAAATATGTGGTATTTTTGAAGTTAGATTTGCACCCTGTCGTAGGAATTAAGTGCAAAGAATTCCTCCTATGCGTCCCATGTTATCATAAGCTGCTGATTCCTGATTCCAGCACTCAGTGTCTGTAATGGGCAACCTATTTCTGAGTCTTATTGTCCTTGTATATTTAAAAAAGAAAACTGAACTCATCGGTTAGGCAACTGAGTAAGAACCAAGGTTTCTTTTATTATCATGTAATAATACATAAATGTAATACATTTTAACTTTTGTCTGCCATAAGGCAAGCAAAGTATCACTGTGAATATTGTCCAACGCCTCTTTAAAAATAGGAAAAAGATGAGCAAAAAAGAGATCCTTTGGAGATGTTGAGTGTCTGTGGATTTGCCTCCAGCACTTCTACAGCATCTGTCAGCAACCTCACAGACTCTTGTTTGAACCATTGGCAACCCAAGCTCCAGGTCGAAACCTCCAATATGATCAGGAAGCCTTCAGTGCTTGAAGCCCTCTGGGATCCTTTGTTGCCCTCAGCATCCTCCTGAATCCTAGTTGCGAGACCTGGTTCCCATGAGTCAGTGTCCATCACTACCGTGATCACCTTCTTTGTCGAGTCATTTTCCTGTTCTTCTGCTTCTCACATGGTATGTTCTCCCATTTCTGGTGCCTTGCACCTTTGCCCAATGGAAATTGCATTTTAAAGAATGAAAAGTGTGCACTAATTCACATGGCAACCATGAATTCTGGATATGGTATGATCCATTACATGAATAACAAAACAAATCCAGTGTGAGGTGTTGCATTTTGGAAGGGCAAACCAAGGTAGGACATACACAATAAATGGTAGAGCACTGAGGAGTACGAAGGAGCATAGAGATCTGGGAAGACAGTTACATTGTTACCTGAAGGTGGTGTCACAGGTGGATAACATTTTAAAGAAAGCTTTTGGCATCTTAGCCTTTATAAATCAAAGTATTGAGTACAGGAGTTGGGATGTTATGTTGAAGTTGTTTAAGACATTGGTGAGGCTAAATTTTGAATACTGAAAGAGTGCAGAGAAGATTTACTAGAATGTTGCCGGATCCTCAGGAGTTGAGTTACAGGGAAAGATTAAACAGGTTAGGACTTTATTCCTTGGAGCTAAGAAGGGAGATTTGATAGATGTTTACAAAATTATGAGAGGTATAGACAGAGTGGATGCTAGTAGGCTTTTTTCACTTAGATTGGGGGAGATAAATACGAGAGGTTATAGTTTTAAGCTGAAAGGGGAAAGGTTTAGGGGAACATTAGGGGAAAGTTCTTCACTCAAAGAGTGACGGGAATGTAGAATGAACTGTCAACTCGTGAATGCAGGCTCAATCTTAAGTTTTAAGAATAAATTGGATAGATGGATGGGAGAGGACTGGAGGGTTATGGAATGGGAGCAGGCCAATGGGTCAATTGAAATAATGGTCGGCGTAGACTAGAATGGCCAATTGGCCTGTTTTCTATGCTGTAGTGTTCTATAGTTCTATATTTAAATTTTTACTAACCCTTTTGAACTATATGAATCGATATCTGCTTTTCCCATCATTCAATAGTGATCATACACCATTAGATCTAACAAAATTTTGACATTCTGATAGACGAATTTAAGATGATGAAAAGCATTGATTGAATGGATGCCCAGAGACTTTTTCCCAGGGCTGAAATGGCTAACACAAGGAGGCATAATTTTAAGGTGCTTGGGAGTAAGTAGAGGGGGGATGTAAGAGGTGTGGTTTTCATACAGAGAGTGGTAGGTAAATGCATCATCAGTGGTGAAGACAGATACATTAAGTATTAAGTAATTTAGAGGAAATTTTAGGGATTTTTTTTCATGCAGAGAGCAAGTTGAAGTCTGGAACATCCTGGAAGCATTCACTCTGACAGCTTCAAAATATTGAAATGAATGCTTGAAAAGCCATGGAAAGGAAAACTAGACCAACTGCCAGAAAATGGGATGTTTAGATGCATTAAACCATAAAAATAATGGACCTAAGGGCTAGCAGTAAATTTAAAAAGTAGCATCTCCATGGCCATGCAAGATGCTTAATTGTAGTGAGAATACATAATACCTATAATTGCACTACTCTCAAATATTTTGGTTTACATTTCAAATTGTAGAGCTAAGCAGAGGGCCTTTTTTTTTTAAGAATCCAGGTGACATGGATAAACCAAAAAATTATTGTCAGTCCTGACTTTCCCTCGAAGATGGTGTTGAACTATCACCTGAACTAATGCAGTCTTTCCAAAACTACTCCCAGAATGCTGTTAGGTAGGGATTTTCAGTATTTGGACCCAGTGACAATTAACAAGATTGTTATATTTCCAATTCAAGATGGTGTGCAGCTTTTGGGAGAACTTGGGGTTTCCATGGGTTGAGTTGTGGATTCAAGTAGTCCAGGCAAGAAACTATCATGCATTTAGAAAATAGTAACACTGTGGTCGTTTTGTTAGAGGGGATTAATGTTTAGGGTAGAAGATGAGAAGCCAGTAATCAGGAATGTTTGTCCTGAATGTTGGTGAACTACTTGAGTGTTATTGGAGTTCAGGGTATTGTTAACTCGGCTAGCAATATCATGGGCACCAGCCTTCACTCCATCAAGGATATCTACAGGCAGTGTCTTAAGAAAGCAGCCTCGATCATGAAGGATCCCTACCACCTAGACCATGACCTTGTCACTGCTACCATTAGGAAAAAGGTACAGAACCCTGAAGATGAGCACCCAGCGGCAGAAGGATGGCTTAATCAAAATAGGACATATTAAATGGTAGACAATTGAGGAGTGCAGTGGAACAAAGGGATTTAAGAGTCATGGTACATAATTCTCTGAAAGTTGGATTACATGTGGATAGGGTGGTGAAGAAGGCATTTAGTATGTTGGCTTTCATAAATCAGAGCATAGAATACGGAAGTTGGGATGTTATGTTGAAATTGTATAAGGCATTGGTGAGGCCAAATTTCGAATATTGTGTGCAGTTTTGGTCACCAAATTACAGGAAGGATATAAATTGTATAGAGAGAGAGTGCAGAGGAGGTTAATGAGAATGTTCCTGGGGTTTCAGGATTTGAGTTAGAGGGAAAGGTTGAGCAGGCTGGGACTTTATTCCCTGGAGGTTAGAAGGTTGAGGGATGATTTGATAGAGGTATTCAAAATTATAAGGGGGACAGGTAGCGTCAATGTGGATAGGCTTTTCCACTGAGAGTGGGGAAGATTCAAACAAGAGGGCATGGATTGAGAATAAAAGGGGGAAAGTTTAAGGGAAATATGGGGGAGTTTCTTCACAGAGGGTGATGGAGGCATGGAATGAACTTCCGGCCGCGGTGGTAGAAGCAAGATCGATGTTAATATTTCAAGGAAAGGTTGGATAGGTATATGAACAGGAGAGGTGTGGATGGTTATGACCCAAATGCGAGTCAATGGGACTAGTGGGAGAAGATGTTCGGCCTGGACTAGTAGGGCCAAACTGGCCTGTTTCTGTGCTGTAAATGGATATATGGTTATTCCCCTCTGCCATCATATTTCTGAATGGACAATGAACAACAGACACTACCTCACTTTCTTCTATTTTCTTGCACTATTTATTTATCTTTGAAATTAATTTATAGTAATATTTGCACTGTGATTGCTGCAGTAAAATAACACATTTTGTGACATGTTCATGACCAATTCTAATTCTGAATAAGCCAATACTCATTTGAACTTGTACTTGTAGTGGTGGATAGCCTGCCCCTGATCTGCTCTTGTAGCCACAGTATGTATATACCTGGTGCAGTTGAATTTCTTGTCAATGAATGGTGAACACCCGGATGTAGATAATGGTTGGGGGGGGGTGGTGTGCTTTGAGATGGAAATACCATAATGTCAGTAGATCGGGCGACATGGTTGGCGTAGCAGTTAGTGCAATGTCTTTACAGTGCCAACAATTGGGACTGGACCTGGATTTGAATCCTGCATTGTCTGTAAGGAGATGGTACATTCTCGCTGTGTCTTAGGAACATAGGAAGTAGGAACAGGAGTAGGCCAAAAATGGCCCATCGAGCCTGCTCCACCATTCAATAAGATCATGGCTGATTTAATTTATGATCTAACTCCACCTACCTGCCTTCTCCCCATATCCCCTATCATGTAAAAATTTATCTAACCGAATTTTAAATTTGTTTAATGAAGCAACCTCAACCACTTCCCTGGTTAGAGAATTCCAAACATTCACTACTCTCTGGGAAAAACTATTTCTCCTCATCTCTGTCCTACATCTACTCCCCCGAATCTCAAGACTGTGTCCTCTCGTTTTAGTTTCCCCGTCCAGCTCAAAAAACCTTCCTACATCTATCCTATCCATACCCTTCATAATCCTATATGTTTCTATAAGATCTCCTCTCATTCTTCAGAACTTGAGCGAAAACAATCCTAGATGATTTAATCTTTCATCATAAGTCAACCCCTTCATCCCAGGGATCAACCTAGTAAACCTCCTCTGGACCGTCTCCAAAGCCAGTATATCCTTCCTCAAATATGGAGACCAGAACTGGACACAGTACTCCAGGTGTGGTCTCACCAGTACCTTATACAGTTGCAACATTACCTCCTTACTCCTGAATTCAATTCCTCTAGCAATGAAGGCCAACATTCCATTTGCCTTCTTAATAACCTGCTGCACCTGCAACCTAACTTTTTGCGATTCATGCACAAGCACTCCCAAGTCCCTCTGCACAACAGCATACTGTAGTTTTTCACCCTTTAAATAATATTCAGCTCTTTTATTTTTCTTGCCAAAGTGGATAATCTCACACTTACTAACATTGTACTCCATCTGCCAGACCTTTGCCCATGCATCCAGCTTAACTACATCCCTCTGCAGACTCTCCACATCCTCATTACAATTTGCTCTTCCACTCAATTTGGTGTCATCCGCAAATTTGGCTACACCACATTTTGTCCCCTCCTCCAAGTCGTCATGTAAATAATGAACAGTTGTGGGCCTAGCACCGACCCCTGCGGCACCCCACTTACCACTCTCTGCCAACCTGAAAAACTCCCATTTATCCCGACTCTCTGCCTCCTGTCAGACAACCAATTTTAAATCCATGCCAATATACTTGCCCGGACTCCACTTTCCTGTAACTAACTGATAAGTCTCTTGTGCGGCACCTTATCAAACACTTTCTGGAAATCCAAATATACAACATCAACCTGTTCCCCTCTATCCACCGCACCGATTATATCCTCAAAGAATCCTAACAAGTTTGTCAAACAAGATCTTCCCTTTCTAAAACCATGCTCCGTCTGCCTGATTGAACCCTTACGTTCCAAAAGTTTCACTATTTCATCTTTAATGACGGCTTCAAGCATTTTTCCAACTACAGATGTCAAGCTAATTGGCCGATAATTTCCAGTCTTCTGCCTACATCCCTTCTTAAAAAGTGGCGTGACATTTGCTGTTTTCCAGTCTGCCGGGACCTGCCCAGAATCCAAGGAATTTTGTTATATGACCACCAATGCATCAACTATAACTTCTGCCATTTCCTTCAGAACCCTTGGATGCATATCATCAGGACCAGGTGATTTGTCTGGCTTTAGTCCCATTAGTTTCTCCATCACTACTTCCTTTGTAACAACTATTTTATCAAGGCCCTCCCCAACATTCGCATCCTTAACTCCACATTTGGGCATGCTGAACTTGTCTTCCACTGTGAAGACTGACACAAAATATTTGTTCAGTGCCTCAGCCATTACCTCATGTTTTGCTACCAGTTTTCCTTTCTCATCCTCCAAGGGTCCTATGTTAACTCTGGCCACCCTCTTCCGTTTTATATATTTACAAAATTTTTTGCTTTCTGTTTTTATATTTTGTGCCAATTTACTTTCATAATCCTTTTTCCCATTTCTTATTACCCGCTTTGTAACCCATTGTTGTCTCTTAAAGTTATCCCAATCTTCCAGTTTCCCACTGCTCTTTGCAGCTTTGTACACCTGCATCTTCAATTTTATACTCTCCTTTATTTCCTTTGTTAACCACGGTTGATTTTTCCCTCCCTTGCTGCCCTTTTTCCTGACCGGAATATATTTTTGTTGAGAATTACAAAATATTTCTTTGAAAATCTTCCACTGTTCCTCAACTGTTTCATCAATTAGCCTGTGCTCCCAATCCATTCTGCCCAATTCCTCCCTCATCCTATGGTAGTCACCCCTGTTTAAGCATAATATATTAGTTTTAGATCTAACTTCCATCTGAATATTGTGCGCAGTTTTGGTCACCAAATTACAGGAAGGATATAAATTATACAGAGAGAGAGAGTGCAGAGGAGGTTAATTCAATCATACTATGATCGCTATTTCCCAGATGGTCTCTGACTATTACATCATTTACTCTACCTATCTCATTGCACAACACTAGATCCAGGAGAGCATTTTCTTTTGTGGGTTCCTTAACATGCTGCTCAAGAAAGCTATCGCAGATGCATTCTATGAAGTCCTCTTCCAGACTCCCACGACCAACTTGATTTTCCCAATCTATGTGGAAGTTAAAGTCCCCCTTGACTACTGCTGTGTCATTAGTACATGCCTCACTTATCTCTCTATTAATTTCCTGTGCCATTAAACTATTGTTATTTGGTGGGCGATAGATTATACCCACCAATATTTTTTTCCCTTTGTTATTCTTTATCTCTACCCAAATGGACTCAACATTATGCTTTTTAGATCTTATATCGTCCCTCACTACTGTCTGGAACTCATCTTTGATGAAGAGTGCAACTCCACCTCCCTTACCATCCTGTCTATCTCTTTGCACCACCTGATACCCTTGAAAGTTTAATTCCCATTTAGGGTCACCTTGTAGCCATGTTTCCGTGATGGCTACCAAATCATAGGCATGGGTACCGATTTGCGCCTTGTTCACTAACCTTATTTCTAATACTGCGGCCATTCAGATAAAGTGCCCTTATGCTCTTTGTCCTTTTAATATCTAGTGACTTCTGTAACCTTTTCTTTTGATTTTTCTGCCCACTATTTTTCTTTGTAATTTTCTTAACACTATCATTGACCCGAAAACTCACTGCACCATCTGATTTTTTACTTTCTCCTCCCAACATTACTTTTCCTATTTTACTTTTCCTGGCCATTACTTTATCTTCCTTACCCTTTTCCCTATCACTCTGGTTCCCATACCCCTGCCAAATTAGTTTAAACCTTGCCCCATGGCTGTACCAAACATACTTGCCAAAATGTTGACACCTTTTGGATTTAGGTGCAACCCGTCCCTCTTGTAAAGATCATGCCTTACCCAAAAGAGATCCCAATGATCCAAGAAGCCAAATCCTTGCCCTGTACACCAGCACCTCAGCCACACATTCATTTTCCTTATCCTTACATTCTTTTCATCACTTGCATTTGGAACAGGTAGTAATCCCGAGATCACCACCCTAGCGTTCCTGTCTTTCAGCTTTCGTCCCAGCTCACTATAATCCCTTTTCATTACCTCCTCCCTTTTTTTGTCAATGTCGTTTGAACCCACATGTACCAAGACATCAGGCTGCTCTCCCTCTCCTCTCAGAATATTTTGGACCCGATTTGTGATATCTCATACCCTTGCACCAGGGAGGCAGCACACCATGTGGGTATACTTATCTGGCTCACAGAACCTCCTGTCTGTACCCCTGACAATGGAGTCCCCAATAACTACTGCATTTCTCCTTTTCCTTTTCTTTTGCACCACTCTGCTAGGCTCTTTGCCATTGACCTGGTGCCCGTGGCCATCTTCTGTCCGGTCATCTCCCTCAACAGAATCCAACACCACATAACTGTTGCTGAGTGGGATAGTCATTGGTGTGCTCTCCATTTTTCTCGCTTTTCTCTTTCCTCCCCTGACGGTTTCCCACTTACCTGACACGGGTTCTGGAGTATTTATCGCCCTGAAAGTTGAGTCGATTAACTCCTCACTCTCCCTTGCAAGCCGCAGGTCATCAATCTGCAACTCCATATCACTAATTCGGTCCCTTAGTAACTGCATCTCGGTACACCTGGTGCAGATGTGGCCATTTGGGAGGGTGGAGGTCACCCATTGTTCTCACATCTGACACCCAGTCCAGAGCACTAACCCTATTGGCATGACTCTGAATATGAAGGCAAATAACTCAGCTTACCTTTTCTCCTTGCCTGTTTTCGCCGAAGCCTGATGAGCCAAAGCCAGGAAGTCTCACTCTTTCACTGCTCCACTCACTCACTGAGCTGCTCCTCGCTGGCCGCTCCCTCCCCTTTCAGTCCTTTTATTGGCCCCTTGACCAATTTACCCCGTCACTTTCAGCAAGCTCCTCCTCCTCTGACTCACAGCCCGACTCTCTCCAAGCTCCTCCTCCTCCGACTCCCAGCCGAACCAAGTATCCATGGGCTTTCTCTGGGGACTCCAGTTTCCTCCTATTGTTTGGGTTAATAGGGGGTAATTGGGCAACATGGACTTGTGGGCTGAAATGGCCTGTTACCATGTTTTATGTCTAAATAAATGTGTGATGGTTAAACCCTCATTGAAGATGATCACTGCCTGAAGTTACTTGACACTTTTTGGGTCATAATTGAGCATGGTCCAGTTTGCTGAATACAGGTAGGCTGCTTCATTTGTTCTGGAGTTGAGAATGTCAGAACATGATACATTTGTCAGTGAATATTCCCCCCCCCCCCCACCCCCCTTTTGACCTTGTGATAGAAGGTGGGTCATTGATGTAGGTATTGTTTGAGACTAGACCACTTTGCTGAGGAAGCCCTCGGGATGCAATGATTAAGCTCCAGCAACCACCACCGCCATTTTTGCGTAAAATTTCACCCTAACAATTGCATCTTCCTCTTGATTTCAGTTGTGCCAGTAAAAGCACACAGAAATGCTGGAGGAACTCAGCCAGTTTTGCAGCATCTCTGTTCGATTGTGCCAGGGCTCCTTGATATCACATATGGTCAGAGCTACCTTGGTGTCAAGATCTATCTCTCTCATCGTGTCTATGGAATTTTATTGCTAAGTTCATGTTTGTGACCAGGTTTAGAGCTGAATAGACCTGGTCAAGTGCAAACTAGGCATTGGTAAGTGCAGCTTGATCGAATTGTAGATAATCCCTCCCATTATTTTAACAATGATTGAGAGCAGCCAGATTGAATTTGAATTTGTCCTGCTCATCCTCTGAAATCAAGGACTATAAGTTTGATTGCTTTACTGTTATTCTGTAAATAGGAAAACTCTATGTATAATATTTCTACTTGCATTGCTTTACAATACTTTTTAAAACAGATGTACATGAATGATTTTAAACCCTGTGTTTTATAAATTTCACAGTATGTTTTTTTAAGATATTAGCCTGACTGCAAGCTGGATTAGTGTACTGCAGTGCTTTGTATATCCATTCTAATTTTTCCTCTATCCTTGAGGGAAGTTCAAATCTATTTGCCAGAAGTATGTCACACGTATGAATCAATCTCATTTTGTCAATTTTTCTTTGGTTGTAGTATTTCATTTCATTTTTCAGTTATTTATTATGACTGAAAGCTCTTGAAATTATTGTTGAAATTATGAATATTGCTTTGCTTTCTTAAGAATTCATACACCAAATTTACCATGAGATGTATAATGAGATCATAAAATTGGAGCAAAAATAGGCCATGATGCTATTCAAGCCTTCCTCCACCAGTTGATTGAACTTCTATCATGATTCTTTTTTCTTATGTTATCCTTGTATTTCTTGAAGACTTCTATAAATGATCTTCCACAGCACTCCAGAGCTAAAAAGTCTGAAGATTTGCATGAAAAAAATACTGCCCATCCCTGTCCTAAAATGGCATGTACTTTATCTGAGGCTGCGTCCCATTGCTGTAACTTCTTCAGGGAGTAGAAATGTCCTCCCTACATCTAACCTGTCAAGTCCTGTAAGAATATTGTAAGTTTAAATGTAATCACCTCATTATTATAAATTCTAAATAATGCCATTGCAGTGTGTTTAGTTTCTTGTGGGGAAACCTGCCACCCCAGAAACAAGTCTATTTGACATCTACCTGAAATTCTAGTAAAAATCAGATGTTGGGTCTTAAAGGATATGACTTTCTCCGGATTCAGATTCTATTTGCAGTGGCAGAACAGTCAAGCAGCTTGGCACAGTGAGAAAGAGGCTTGTATCACAGTTTGATCACTTCAAGGTATTGCTTTGTTGTTAAATACTTTTGGTGTTGAAACTGCAGTGGTATACAGGTAATATGATATTCAATACCTGTCACTTGAGGAATGGGATGAAAAATTTAAGATCCACTTGTTACTTGAGAAAATCTTTTGTCCTTATCATCTACATAAAACTGTTGTCTCAAATTGTTTCCCTTGTGCATCTGTCGAAAAGTTTCTCAATATTGAATTCTTTTCTGTAATTGAAAAACTTTTCAGATTCAACTAGATGTTGTCTTGACTGGTCAGGTTATAGTCACATTGTGGATAATGAAGTGGTGTATGAAAATTACTCTCTTCAGGATCCACTTGCCTTTGCTGCCAACAGAATAATGATTATGTTGTCCAATTTTCTTTTGGGGTGTAACTTGTATGCATAAATCTCTTGAATGACAATGTCTCTTAAGGAATGGAAGGTGCTTGAGCTGTGTGCTTCCATTTGGGGCAAAGAGATTGATGGCTGTTTCCAGATTTACCTTTGCTCTACTTAATTCACAGAATGCCGTGAATATAGACACAGACATGAAAAATACAGTGATGGTGAAGGGTATTCGTGGAATGAAATGAAAAATGAATAAAGTACTTAGTTGGAAGAGAAGTGACCGTATATATTTAAATCACCTACACTTTCTTTAGGAATGCCACAGACAAGTATCATTTTGAAGCACCAATGAAATCTTAATTGCTTGTAGACACTTATCCTCTCATTTCTTGGGCTGCTCTTCCAATCCTTAAAAGCTGCTTCCTAATATTGGCGTGCTGGTCTTGATATCAATTCTTTGTAATATTTAGTGATTTGGAGCAGTCTGTAGAATAATCTTGGAAGAATCTCAATTCTAAAGAGTTATTCTTAGTTGCACCTTCCTTGAGCTTTATCCCATTGGGAACATGTTCAGTATTTCTCACATACACACTGGCCACCTTTTTATAATTAGTTTTAAGATCTGTGAAACATCAGGATCCTTGCATGCTGCCAGTTTACAAGAAGATCTGCCTTGCCAAAAACAAGATCCAGGTAAGTGCTCCATTTATAGACTGTTTTCCTAAGTGGCGCTAGAATGTAAAAATTGATGACCCCCCATTGAAGAGTTCATTGTAATGCCATAAGACATTATTGACAGAGAGGATATTTAAATTTGAAGCAGCCTGCTAATGTTATAATGTATGCATGTTTCATAATTTTGGGGAGTTGCAAGGCTGAAAAATCTTCTCATTTTAATGATTTGGCCACAGTTAAAATCTCCTGGTTCATCAGAATACTTGGACAGAATTTGTCCCAGATAGGATGAGATTCACTAAGATTGCTTTCCTATCCAATCATTATATTGTGGCAAACTCTGGAAATTACATTTCAATGCCATTGATTTTTGGGTAGAAATCAATCATTTTAAATTATCTTAAGACTTGACTACTAAAGAGTAAGGTTGGGAGATATCCATGCTGGTGACTTAATCATTAAAAAAGCCTATCTCCATTCACCATTAATCATTTTGTATTTGATGATCATGTCAGGATGTTCAGTATCAATATCCTACACAACTATATTTAACTGTAGCTGGTAGGTATTCATAAAGAAAAATATCCTATCACGCATACACAGGAAATAATTTGGAAGAGGTTGTGGATTCTCTGTTAATAGATTTTCCAGAGTAAATCCCAATGATTGTTAATGTGCTATTCAGACCAGAAAGAATCCTGATTGATCATCAGGGATAACAAAAAAGAACAATCTGTTGCCAAATCTCAACAGGTCGAGCAGCATCAGTGGAAGAAAATGAATTACTGGTGTTTTACCCAAGGATCCATGCAGTTGGTTGACTTGTTTCTATGTTTTGAAATTGGCTTTCTCAATTTGAACCAAATGGGGAAAACAACATTGAATTTTGCACTCCTAGTTGTGATTCAGTGATTTCAGCTGGAAAAGGTTCATGTGAAAATCTGGGGGAACAAAGTTGAACTGTGCTATAATTTGTTTCATTATATATTCTCAACTGTTACTTCTATTTTCACATCAAAGATAAATGTTTTGTGGATCAAGTACTGGGCTAGCTAACTGAATTCATGGCAAAGCATGCGTTAGTGCTTTTTTTTAATGAATTGGGAGGGAAAGGTATATTGTACTGACATGATTCGTACTCCATTATATGTGTATAAATTAAAAAGTAAATGTTTTCCCTCATTCTTGAAAGTATTCATCACTTTCCAAATTGGTGACCTTTCTAGCAATTTCCATTCTTCTCTCTTACAGACCTTTATCTTTCAATCTCCCAGACAGGACAGATAAATACTATTACCCTTATCTCTCAGGTACTGCTGCCTTTAAATGGCCCAACATAATTCCGCTTCTTGTTGTTCACAAATAGAAAGCAAAATGATGTCATCAGAGTTGTGGGTCACTTGAATGGGAACCATGGGAAACTCATTATCATGTGCTTCCTGGTAGGGATGTTATGAGGTTTAGCTTTTAAATTCTTAGCGTAACTCTTCCTGTTGGTTTCTCCTCATTTTGTTCTCCTACTTGCAGACTTCATTTTGTTTTCTCTTTCTAGTAATTGTATGCATGCGGTGTAATCAGTAGCGTGTATCATCAGACTAGGAACGCAAACCTTTCGTGACCATTGATTGTCATCCATTTGTTATCTAATGGTTGTTTCATGAGAAGATTGTTTTTAGAGCGCTTAGTTTAACCCAACTCATTTACAGTGCTTCGTCACCCATCTATAATTTTGACAAAACAAAATGTTGCATTATTCATTCTATTGCAGGGATGTTTATCTAAAGTATGTTCATCTTTCTTTCATCTTGTTTTTTTTGTACAAGGTTCTTAGAAAC
Source organism: Narcine bancroftii (assembly GCF_036971445.1). Taxonomy (NCBI): domain Eukaryota; kingdom Metazoa; phylum Chordata; class Chondrichthyes; order Torpediniformes; family Narcinidae; genus Narcine; species Narcine bancroftii. Next base: position 83,330,689 of record NC_091469.1, read on the forward strand.
CATCAGAATTTTCTGCATTTAATTTGTAACTTTACTCAGTGACATTTAAACTTTCATTTGAAATTAAATTTCTATTTGGTTTCCTAAATCCTATTTTCTTTCACTGTTTTCCTTGCTTTTCATGTCCATCTGTATGTGTATTTTAATGCAATAAACTAATTTTAATTTGGAACACTAATTTGCACAACCATTTTAATAATTCTAAGAAAAGAATTCCATCCCTACATACTACTCATATTTCTGGTGTTCTCTAATTATGAGACTGTCATTTTTCAAAATGTTTTAATATCTTTAAACTTGTATGCAAAGTATTAATTCTATGGCATTACTTATTATGTTAGCTGATCTCTTACAGATGAATTTCCAGAATGTGTTAAAGCCATTGGTGATTACTTTGCTTGAACTGCATGAGCTTGACTAATAATTCTTTATTAAACTTGCATGATTTAATAATATTGCTGAATGGCTATATGTGCACAAACTCTTGTAGTTCTCATATGCATTGAGATTTGCTTACATGATTTTTTTTAAATTGCCTTCAATTTGAATGTCTGTTACTTTGTTTTGCTTTCCTCAATTTCTATTCCTTGATAGGCTGACTTTCAAAGTGAACTTGAACACTTTAACCTAAACTTAAATTCTCATGCATTTTGAGGCAAAATGAAAATGGATACTGAGCAAAGGCCATCAATCTTTGAAGAAGAAAGTTGGTTAATGTTAAGAAATGAGTTACTTGTTATAGAATTCTCAGATAAGATGTTGTATTTGATTATTTATATTTTGCTAAGTATCTCAGAATTGCACCAAAATTCTGCTAGTTGAACAATATTTATAGAATCAACTAAATGTTGCATTCAAATAGTACCGAGGCGTTAGTACCATCTTCCTAAAAAATATAATGAAGTTGGTTCTATTTGAAACTGTAATGAAATGGAGGAAAGTACAGCAAAATTAACTGTTGAGATTGATGTTGGGCCTTCAATGTTAACGGTATAGCCTACAAAGATATCTTTTTAATCTCTTAAACTTTAGCTGGTAAGTGAATCTGGCCATTTGTAATTATTTCATTGATCCTAACAAGTTTTGTCATTCCTCTGATTAAACTAACATTGGACTACCGGTAATTGTATGAGATAGATAAGTCTACAGAGTGACCAGAATATCCTTCAAAGTTCAATGGAAACTCTTGAGGAAAAATATATGGTGACATGCTTGTGTTGTTTCCATAAATCCAATGTCACAATTATAATCCTGATTACAGCCTTGACAAAAGTTGCTGCCAATGTCAACCTTAATCTGTTCAGTGAAGCACCAAATATGTCTAAAACCATTGGTGTTTTACCAGGGTAGGGATAAAGTATGTCTATCTTAATGTAAAGTTGTCAACATTAATTCATTGTTAGGACTCTTGCTATCTATTTTTTTTAAATCAAAGGTTTAATTTTCATTCCTTAACTTGGGTACTTAATGTAGATTGATACTTCTGACTGAGTGCTATTTTCTTGGTGCCACCTTTCAACTAAAATGTTAAAGCAAGGCCTAATTTGTGTTAGCATGTCAAACAGTATCTTTGAGGCAAAAATATTTGTCAATGTTTTCAATTCAGGGCCAAGAAGGATGAAAGAAATTGTCAGTAAGTAGCAATATGAGGGAGTTGTGGCATAGCAGCTGGTCAGTGATCAGTGGAATAAGATGGAGGGGAGAGTGATGGGAAAAGTAACCAAAGAGAAGAAAACTCAGTGTGTAGGAAGAGAACACAAAGGCTGTGTGGCTAACCAGAAAGTGGAAAATTCAGTGTTAATACCATTAGGTTGCAAGTTATCCAAATATGGAATGTGAGATATTGTCCTTCCAATTTGCATTTGGACTTTCTTTAGCAACAGAAAAGGCCAAGAACATACAGATCAGTGTGGAAGTGGAAAGGAAGTACAACTCAAAGCTCAGGCTGGTCATTGTGCTTGATACCACTTCATGAGCCACAAATGCAGCATACCAGGTTGGAAAAGTGTAGGTGCATTTTGCCTCACTTCGAACGACTGTTTGGAGCTCCAGATGGTGATTAGGGAGGTGGTGAATAGACAGGTATTGCAGTGGAAAGAGGCAGGGGATGGGGATGGTTGAGTGGACCAGGAACTCACAGAAAGAAGGCAGAAACAGTAGAAATTGTGACTGTGATCATACATGTGCCAGCAGAAATGGTGAAACATGATAAGTTCAATGCAGAAATTGATAAGGTGAAGACCAAAACATTTCTATCACAGTTATGTTTCAGGATAGAGGGGGTGAGAGTAGAAAATAGATGTGTGAGGACTATCATTGTGGCAGAGGGCAAAATGGGAAGGGAGTAGGAAGGATATTATAGAAGTTTTGGAGCAGCAAAAGGCCCCATTGTGAGAATGGATGTAGCAGAGACCGAAAAGGAGAAAAAATAATTGCTTCCTTTCTGGAAGGATGGTTGTAGGAGGTTTAGTCGAGATAACTGAGTGGATGGGTTTATAGAAAATGTTAGTGGCTAGCCTCATCTCTTCATCTCCCTCACCACCATCCAGGGGCCTAACAATCATGTCCAAGTGTGGCAGATATTCACCTACATCTCTTCCATCCTGGTCTACTTCACTTGGTGCTTGCAATGTGACCTCCTCAACGCTGGAGAAACTAAGCATGAACCTTCCATTGTGTAGAGCATCTATGCTTTGTCTGCAACAGCCATCTCAAACTTCTGCATGTATTTCAGTTTGGCTCCTTCCCACTTCCCCACAGACTTGTCTGTCCTTTGCCTTTTCATTTGCTATGGAGAGGCAAATGCAGATGGGAAGAACATATCGTTTTACTTGCTACTCTGCAACCTAGTGGTATGAAGGTAGAGTTCCCAAATTTTAGGTAACCCACTTCCCTACTGTCCACATACCTTTTGCATCCCCTTTTACAACCCTCCCCCACTTTCCTAACCTGGTTCCGTCAACCCTGCCGCAGTGGTTTCCACCCATCACCACCCAGCCTCTCTGTTGCACCCCTCTCCCATTTTGCTATCTACTGGCAATCTTTGCTTTTCCATTTCAGTCCTGAAACAGGGTCTTGAACCAAAATGTGGACATGTACCTTTTGCCATCTCAGATCCTGGTCGGCCTGCTGAGTTCTTCTGGTGTTTTGTTTTTCCCAGATTCTAGCCTATTGACCTTTTGAATGAATTGCATGTTCAAACTGCATTCACTGGAGTACTCAATTGATTTATAGCACTTCAAATATTTCAGGTGTTGGAGGCATGGTTTCCAGTTTACTGAAGACAAATTATGATTCCAGTTCACAAAAATGTTCCATATCATTTCAGAAGCAGAGGAGGAAACATTTCCACTATTTGCTATTAACAGTAATTTATTTCTTAAAAAATACATTTGTAAATATGTAATAGAAAAAAACCTCAACTTTTTCAGCACATCCTTCAGGAATATATTTCTGTATGCCAACTTTATGTTCCTGAATTCTCATATTTTTTTTTTTAACTTTTACATCCTCGTTTAGGCTGGTCTTGCAGGAGCTCCAGCCAGGGCTGTGTCTGCAGTTAAGAATATGAACCTTCCTGAAATTCCTCGAAATATTAACATAGGTGACATCAGCATAAAAGTGCCAAACCTGCCCTCATTTAAATGAGAAAACATCCTCAGCTTCCAGTTTGGAATATTTTCTAAAAAAGGTTTACCATACAACTATCTACCAAATGAAATATCTAATTACTATCAACAGGTATGTTGGGAATTGATATTGTAAATTGCACCAGTAGAACATGAAAAGGCATTTTATTGTACTTGATTTATTTTGAATTCAATTTTCTGTATGATATTACATTGACATTCCAGTGCTCTAAGAAATGAATGTGTGTGCTGGCTGCTATTTAAGATAATTATTTAAGACATGGTTACTATGTACAATCTGTGCTTTCAAACTATCTTTGTATATCTGATGGATTCCATATTATCAGTAAAAGAACTCTGACTATTTTGGAGATATTTGTATTTATTTTGAGGTCTTGTACAGTGGACCAATGAAAAATTTCATAAGGTTCCCAGTTGCAGTATTAAGTGTTTTTTTTTTAAATTATAACAGATCTTCAAATATTATTCTTTCCAATTCAGAACTTGTAGAATCCAGCATCAGCAAATAAGTTATTTGCAATATTTTTATTCTCTGTATTCCTAATAACTTCATATGCATTTGTATATAATGCAAATATAGTTAGATGAAATGAAGAACATCAAAAAGTTTGACATTAGATTTTAAAATGCAAACACCATTCAGCTGCTTAAACTTGGCTGATGTGGAAGGGATAAAGACCATCTTAATACAAACACATACAGGGTTATGAACAATATTTGCACATTTAGTGTTATGGGTACGGCCTAGGGTTTCTAAAAGTTTAATTTTTAAGATGGGATTGCTAGCCCATTAAGCACAATGTTAACCCTATGCATTAATTGTATAAATACTTGAGGAACAATTGTGAAACACTCATGGTTTAGAAGAAGAACATTTATGACTGAATCTTACTTGAAGTTGGTGACAAGATTCAAAAATTACTCAATGATGAAAGAAAGAATATTATTGAGCCAACAGGAATTATTCAAGGGAAGTCTGTCTGGATGGAATTTAAAGGTTGTGGCCGTGGTAGCTAAATACTACAACTTGAAATGTTTTGAAAATAAACATATATGCAACCCTAAAATGTTTAATTTCATTGCAGCAGAATATGTTCAAAATAATGAATACATTGATATTATGCAGCATTACAATTAGCTTATAACTGTATCCTTATTTGTTACGTGGTTAATAAAGTTATAATTACTTTTGCCTTGATAGCGTGCATTCTGAAATTATTAGTATTTTCTTTGACAGTATCTGCATAATAATGAAATGGCTGAAGTTTGCAAGCTGCAAACTTGTAATATAAGTTATCAATCTGAAAAATCCAGCGTGTTAAATAATGTAGGATAGGAGACCTGAGTTCATTGCCTTATTCTTGGTGCACAAAGCCCTGTATAACAAAAATAATTCATTTGTGTTGTGCTGCCTCTAATGTTACTTGCTTAATGTAAAGCAAAAGTTTGATCTTCGACTGTTATATCAACACATGAAATAGATACCACATTAATTTATTTGCAGCTGTATACAGTCCTGAATGTAAATGTAATTTACAAAGATAATCTAGCCATCATAACAGGAACATGACCTGCACTTGTGTGGTTTAAGGGGATCATTAATCACCTGTGTGTTTGTTGGAAAGCCTACTGGAGCTCAGTGCACATCATTATCATGTAATGCAGAACAAATAATGGTTAAAAAAAACCACCCATATTACAATGGTTCAACACAATGTATCTGCTTTTGTATTCAATGCATCAATTTATGAAGCCCGAGCATGCATATACATTCTCCTTGCCTAATCATATCCTCCTGCAGTCAAATGATAAAACCTCCTAGTTTGCTGTCATAAGCAAATTTGAAATTTTACTCTGCACATTCAAAAGCAGTCATTCCAAATACTAGCCATCTATATCAGATCCTGCCATTCTTCAGACAGAAGACATCATTTACTGTAAATTAATTCTGATCAACTGTGCACATTAGTACCAATAACAAAGATAGGAAAAGGGATGTGGTCCAGACTCGGGGTCGGAGGAGACAATGAGTCAGTGCCTGGTGTCGGGTGAGAGGAGGAGGAGCCAAGAGACAGCATCAGAGGGTGAGTAGAATAAATAGAGAGTGACGTGGAGGTAAGCAGTTAAATACAAGGGCTTACTGGGGCTTGGGCCTACTCAAATCGGGCTGGGAGTCTGAGCAGGCAGCAGCTGGAGTTTGAGCTGTGAGTCAGAGGAGTAGGAGCTTGGAGAGAGTGACTGGGTTAATTGGTCAAGGTTAATTAGTCAAGGGGCCAGTAAAAGGAGAAAAAGGGGAGGGAGCGGCTCACTGAGTGAGTGGGGCACTGAAGGAGTGGGACTTCCAGCCTTTGGCTCAACAGGCTTAGGCAAAAGCAGGTGAGGAGAAGGGTAAGTGGCATTATTTTAGCTCAGTCATGCCTATGGGGTTAGTGCTTTGTACTGGATGTCAGATGTGGGAACCATGGGTGAGTCCCACCCTCCCAAATAGCCACATCTGCATCAGGTGCACAGAGATGCAGTTCCTTAAGGACCGAGTTGGGGAACTGGAGCTGCAACATGAGGACCTACGGCTGGTAAGAGAGAGTGAGGAGTTGATAGATTCAATTTTCAGGAACATAGTTACCCCAAGACCAGATGTGTCAGGTAAGTGGGTAACTGTCAGGAGAGGGAAGAAAAATACCAGGAAAATGGAGAGCACACCTGTGAATATCCCTCTCAGTAACAGGTATATTTTGTTGGATGCTGTTGAGGGAGATGACCTGACAGAAGCTGGCAGCAGTGACCAGGTCGCTGGCACTGAGCCTGGCATGGTGGACCAAAAGGTAAAGAGGAATGCAGTGGTCATTAGGGACTCCATTGTCAGAAATACATACAGGAGATTCTGTGAGCCAGATAGGTATGCCTGCATGGTGTGCTGCCTCCCTGGTGCAAGGGTGCGGGATATCTCAAATTGGGTCCAGGGTATTCTAAAAGGGGAAGGCGAACAGCCTGATGTCTTGGTACATGTGGGTACCAATGACATAGATAAAAAGGAGGAAGTACTGAAAAAGGATTACAGAGAGCTAGGACAGAAACTAAGAAATAGGACAGCCAGGGTGGTGATCTCTGGTTTGCTACCTGTGCCAAATGCAACTGAGGACAAAAATGGAAGGTTAAGAAAAATGAATGTGTGGCTGAGGGGCTGGTGTAAAGGACAGGGTTTTTGGCTTCTTGGATCATTGGGATCTCTTTTGTGGAAGGCATGACCTCTACAAGAAGAATAGGTTACACCTAAACCCAAAAGGGGTCAATATATTGGCAGCTAGGTTTGGTACAGCCGTCGGGTGCGGTTTAAACTAATTTGGCAGGGGTTTGGGAACCTGTATGATAGGGCAAAGGACAGAAAAGATAAAACAGGAAAAGTTAGGTTAGGCAGCGAAAGTAAAAAATCAGAAAGAGCAAGGAGGGTGAAAAAAAGCAAATCTGAAGGCTTTATATCTTAATGCAAGAAGCATTCGGAACAAGGTAGATGAATTAGCTGTGGAAATTGAGATAATATGATTTGATTGGGATTACAGAAACATGGCTGCAGGGTGGGCAAGCCTGGGAACTTAACATCCCAGGGTATACGATATTTAGGAGGGATCGGCAAGAAAGAAAAGGGGGTGAGGTAGTATTGATGGTGAGAGAAGGGACCGACACGATTGACAGAAAGGATATCAACTCGGAAGATGCGGAATCTATATGGGTAGGACTGAGGAATAGAAAGGGGTAGAAAATGTTAGTGGGAGTGGTATATAGGCCTCCAAATAGTAGTGTAGAGGTGAGGGAAGGCATTAAAAGAGAAATTAGAAAAGCGTGCAATAAGGGAACAGCTGTCATCATGTTGAGGAACCAACTTGGGAGCAGGCCATTTTAGATTGGGTATTATGCAATGATAAGGGGCTAATCAACAATCTTGTTGTACGAGGCCCTTTGGGTAGGAGCGATCACAATATGATCGAATTCTCACTCGACATGGAGAGTGGTGAAATTAAAACCGAGACTAAGGTCCTGAATTTAAATAAAGGGAATTATGATGGTATGAGATGGGAGTTGAGTAAGATTGATTGGGTGGTGTTTATGGGGGAGTTGACTGTGGATAGACAATGGAAAGCATTCACCGATCTAATGGAGAAATTGCAAAAATCGTTTATACTGGTTTGGCATAAAAATAAACCAAAAAAGGTGACTCAACCGTGGATAACAAGGGAAATTAGAGACAGCATTAGGTCCAAAGAGAGAGCATATCAATTGGCCAAAAAAAGTACCACAACCGAAGACTGGGAGCAGTTCAAGATGCACCAAAGGATGACAAAGGGATTAATCAAGAGAACAAAAATAAATTACGAAAGTAAGCTTGCGGCAAATATAAAAACCGACTGCAAAAGCTTTTATAAATATGTCAAGAGGAAAAGATTGGTGAAATCCAGAGTAGGTCCCTTGCAGTCGGAATCAGGGGAATATATAATGGGGAATAAGGAAATGGCAGACCAATTAAATTCTTACTTTAGTTCTGTTTTTACAAGAGAGGATACAAATAACCTCCCAAGGATGCTGGGAAACATAGAGACTAATGCAAGGGAGGAACTGAAAGAAATCAGTATCTCTAAGGACATGGTCTTGGGGAAATTGATGGTATTGAAGGCAGATAAATTCCAAGGGCCTGATAATCTACATCCTAGGGTACTTAAGAAAGTGGCCATTCAGATAGCAGATGCTTTAAGAATTATTTTCCAGAACTCGATAGACTCAGGATCAGTACCCATGGATTGGAGGGTAGCTAATGTTACCCCACTATTTAAAAAGGGGGGTAGAGAAAAAGCGGGGAATTAGGCAAAATGATGGAATCCATTATTAAGGATGTAATAGCGGAGCATATGACTAGCAGAGAAGGGATTGGACAGAGTCAACATGGATTTACAAAAGGTAAATTGTGCTTGACAAATCTATTGGAATTCTTTGAGATGGTGACAGGTAAAATAGATGGGGGAGAGCCAGTGGATGTGGTGTACCTGGACTTCCAAAAGGCCTTCGATAAGGTCCCGCATAAACGACTGGCTTCCAAAATCAAGGCTCATGGGATTGGGGGCAAAGTATTGATGTGGATTGAGAACTGGCTGGCAGGTAGAAGACAGAGAGTTGGGATAAATGGTTCGTTTTCTGAGTGGCAGGTGGTGACCAGTGGGGTACCACAGGGATCTGTACTGGGACCCCAGCTGTTCACAATTTACATTAATGATCTGGATGAGGGGATTGAATGTAATATCTCCAAATTTGCAGATGACACTAAGCTAGGAGGGGTTGTGTGCACGGAAGAGGGGGGGTCAGGAAGCTCCAGTGTGATTTGGATAAATTGAGGGACTGGGCAGATACATGGCAAATGCACTACAATGTGGATAAATGTGAGGTTACCCACTTTGGTAATACAAACCAGAGGGCAGATTACTATTTGAATGGCAATAGATTAAGAGATGGGGAAGTGCAGAGAGACCTAGGGGTACTTGTACACCAGTCTCTGAATGCGAGCATGCAGGTACAACAGGCGGTTAAAAAGGCAAATTGTATGTTGGCCTTCATATCAAGAGGGTTTGAGTATAGGAACAAGGATACCTTACTGCAGCTGTACAGGGCCTTGGTGAGACCACACCTGGAGTATTGTGTGCAGTTTTCGTCACCTTATCTAAGGAAGGATGTTCTTGCAATGGAGGGAGTGCAGAGGCGATTCACCAGGCTGATACCTGGAATGGCAGGAATGACATGAGGAAAGATTGCGCAAATTGGGATTGTACTCCCTGGAGTTTAGAAGATTGAGAGGGAATCTCATAGAGACATATAAAATTCTGGCAGGACTAGACAGAATGGATGCAGATGGAATGTTTCCAATGATGGGAAAATCCAGAACCCAGGGCCATGGTTTGAGGATAATAGGCAAACCATTTAGGACCGAGATGAGGAGGAATTCCTTTACCCAGAGGGTGGTGAATCTGTGGAATTCATTGCCACAGAGGGCAGTAGAGGCAGGTTCATCAAATATATTTAAGAGGGAATTAGATCTATTTCTTCAGTATAAGGGTATTAAAGGTTACGGAGAGAAGGCGGGGACGGGGTACTGAACTTTAAGATCAGCCATGATCTCGTTGAATGGCAGAGCAGACTCGAAGGGTCGAATGACCTACTCCTGCTCCTATCTTCTATGTTTCTATGTTTCTAGAAGCAGGAATATAGCGAGTTAGGGAGGAAGCTAAAAAGCAGGACCTCATAGATGGTAATCTCAGGATTACTGCCCATGGCACACACCAGTAAGGGCAGAAATACGAAGTTATGTCATGGCTAGAGTTGATACAGGGGGCGTGGGTTCATATTCGTAGATCATTGGGATTTCTTCTGTGCCTTGAGCTAGGGAAGGTCAAAACAGAAAGATAGTGCGGACAAATGTGCAGTTGAAAAGATTATATGGAGGGAGCAATTCTAGTTCTTAGATCATTGGAACCTTTTCTGGGGAAGGAATTTACAAGTGAGATGGATTGCATCTGAACTGGAGGGAAACCAATATCTTGGTAGGGAGGTATGCTATTGGAGGTTGACAGGGGGGGGGGTGGTGTTATGGGGAGATGTTTAAACTAAATCTGCAGGGAGGTGGGAACCAAAGTGAAGAGGCGGTTGGTGCAAAATAGGGACAGCTGGTGGGGAGTTTGTGAGGAGGGACAGGCAGATTTGGCAAAATTTCCATCAGTGGGATGAGTTGCAAAGCAACAGAGAAAGAAACAATCAAAAGTAACAAAGGACAAAAGGTTTTATATTTAAATGCATGCAGTATTAAAAAAATAAAGTGGATGATCTCATAGGGCAGCTACACATTGACAAGTATGATGTTGTAGCCATCACGGAGTCATGGCTAAAGGATGGATGTCATTGGGAGTTTAATATCCAAAGATACACAGTGTATTGAAAGGATAGACAGGTAAGCAGATGGGGTGGTGCAGCTCTGTTGGTAAGGAATAACATTAAATCATTAGAAAATGGTGATATAGAATCGTTGTGGGTTGAGTTAAGATGTGGCTAAGGTAAATGGTAACTGGGATGTGGATAACACATTACAACAACATATGGGAGTCATGCAAGTAGATTGGAAAAATGGGGTTGGGACTGGATCTAAAGAGATAGACTTTGTAGAAAGCCAATGAGATGGGTTTTTAGAGCAGCTTGTTAATGAACCCACTAGGGTAGTGGTTCTCAACTTTTTTCACTCACATACCACCTTAAATAATCCCCCACTAACCACATTGAATGCCAGAGGTGTTCTGCGGTTAGTAAGAGATTACTTGAAGTCGTATGTGAGTGGGGGAAAAAAGACTGAGAACCACTTCACCAGGGGATAGCTGTACTGTATTGAGTGTCGTGCAATGCACCCAAGGTGATCAGAGAATTTAGAGCAGTGGTTCTCAAACTTTTTCTTTCCACTTGCATACCACCTTAAATAATCACAAGCACCTATGGCATATGGAATACTTAAGGTGATACGTGAGTGAAAAAAATAAGTTTGATAATGACTGGCTTAGAGTAAAGGAACCATTGGGGGCAGTAATCACAATATGATAGAGTTAAGTTGAGATTTAACAAGGAGAAACTAAAGTCAGATGTGTCTGCATTTCAGTGGAGTGAAAGGAATTACAATGGCATGAGAGAGGAACTGGCAAAAGTAGATTGAAAGGGGGCACTATGAGGGAAGATGGCAAATGGATGGACTTTCTGCAAGAAATGAGGAAGGTGCAGCATAAATACATACCAAAGAGGAGGGAATATTCATATATAAAAATGTCACAACTGTGGCTGACAAGGGAAGTCCTAGCCAATGTAAAAACAAAAGAGAGCATTCGAGCAAGCAAAAATTAGTGGAAAAATAGAGGAATGGGAAGTTTTTACAAATTTGCAAATGGTAACTAAAAACTAATAAGAAGGGAAAAGTTGAACATAAAACATAAGAAATAGGAGTTGGAGTAGGCCATCTAGTCCATCGAGCTTGCTCTGCACCTACCTGCCTTTTCCCCCTATCTTTTAATTTCTGACTTTGTAAAAATCTCTCCAACCTTGTCTTAAATATATTCACTGAGGTGGCCTCCACTGCTTAAATGGGCAGCAAATTTCACAGATTCACCATCCTCTGGGAAAAGCAGTTCCTCCTCATCTCTGTCCTAAATCTACTCCCTTGGATCTTGAGGCTATGTCCCCTAGTCTTGTCTCCTACCAATGGGAACAACTTATCTACCTTTATCTTCTAGAAATGTATAAAATTATGAAAGGCATATACAAGATCCCCTCTCATTCTTCCAAATACTAGCAAGTACAGTGTCAGACAACTCAATCTCTCCTCATAGGCTAACCCCCTCATCTCTGGAATAAACCTGGTGAACCTCCTCTGCACCACTTCCAAAGCCACTACATCCATCCTCAAGTAGAGATCAAAACTGCACACAATACTCCAGATGCGGCCTCACGAATACCTCGTACAGTTGCACAATAACTTCCTTGCTCTTAAATTCAATGCCTCTAGCAATGAAGGCCAACATTTCATTTGCCTTCTGCACCTGCAAACCAACCTTTTGTGATTCATGCACAAGCACTCCCAAGTCCTTCTCCATGTCAGCATGCTGCAATCACGTCATTTAAATAATAATCTAATCTTCCATTTTTCCTTCCAAAGAGGATAACCTCACATTTACCAGCATTGTACTCCACCTGCCAGACCCTTGCCCACTCACTTAACCTATTTGTATCTCTCTGCAGACTCTCCATATCCTCTGCAAAATTATTTTTCCATCAATTTAATGTCATCAGCAAAATTAGGTACACAGCCCTCTGTCCTCTCTTCCAGATCATTAATGTGTATTGTGAACAGTTGTGGGCCCAGCACTGACCCCTGCAGCATAACACTCTCATTGATTGCCAACCATAAAAATACCCTTCATCCCAAATCTTTGCTTTCTATTTGATAACCAATCTTCTATCCATGCTGATATATCACACCAACTCTAGGCATTGTTATCTTACATAAAAGTCTTTTATGCGGTACCTTATCGAATGCCTTCTGGAAATCCAATAAAAAACGTCCATCTACTGCACTCATTATATCCTCAAAGAATTCCAGTAATTGCGGCTGAGTTGGAGAATGGATAAAAGAGAGAATAAGTAGCAGGGAGGAATGGATTGGAAAAAAGGAATATCATAGATTGGTGAGGGCAGGGTTGCCCTGGTGATTAGCTGTAAATAAGATAAAAGTTCAAGGTTAATGTGAGAGCAGTTATAAGACAGTATATGTATATATCTTCTTCCTTCTTCTTTGGCTTGGCTTCGCGGACGAACCTCCACGTCCTCCCCTATGAGATTCCTTTTCCTGCAGGCCAGGTAGAATTTCTAATTTATCAGTAACTGTAATATTTAGTGAAGTGAATTAGTGATTTGATTCTGATTTAATGAGTCTTCTAATCTGGGTTCTACATTCCTGTTCACAACATGGCCTCTCATGATACCAAATGCAGTTTTGGTGAATACATTTTGAAACACCTTAAATTTTAAATTTAAACATACAGCACGGTAACAGGCCCTTTTGACCCACGAGCCCATGACACCCAATTAACCTACAACTCCTGGTATATTTTTTTTGAATGGTGAGGGAAAACCCATGCAAACATGGGGAGAATGTACAAACTCCTTACAGACAACGCAGGATTCGAACCTTGGTCCTGATCGCTGGTGCTGTAACAGCATTGCGCTTACTGCTACACTAACCTGTGTCAGTGTGTAGGATGATTCTGAGCTTTCTATCGCCAGCCACTTTAATTCTCTCACTTAAACACATCTGTCTGCGGCTTTCACTATTACTGAAAAGTAGAAATTCTACTTGGCCTGCAGGAAAAGGAATCTCTACTCATGCTTCGGATGCTTTGTCTTTCTCCATATGACAAACCTTCCATCCCAGGATACTGTATACCTAATGCTCTGCAAGTGGTAGGCAAAGGATTTTTGACCACAGGCTACAGAATGACAGCTAAAGTACACCTGTGATGAAGGTGCTTGTTCACCCCATATATATTACCCTCAATATCCCTGCAAAATTTAGCCATATAATATATCAGCAATACAAGGAACAAGTGAGTGATGTAATTAGCAGGATCTCAACCTGAAGAATTTTGTAACTTAAATTGTTTCCAAAATTTCAACAAATCCAGTTTCTCTTTTTAAAATAATTAAAACTTTTATTTTATTTTCGGGAAACAAGAACTCTGCTATATTTGAATTACATTAATTATTGAGTTGTGGAGGCACACCACTAGGCAGGCGAACCGGCCCCACTTGTAATCCACGTGGTGGGGCAGCCGGCCAAAATGGCGCCGTCCGGGGGTTTCCCCTTCTTCTCAGCACGGGGATTAGAAGCCCGCGCTGGGGGATGACGTGACGCCCGGGTGACATCGGCGCCCCCCAGCACGGTTCTCAACAGGTCTGGGCTGGGAGAATAAGTCCAACCCAGCAGCCTGCAATAAATCAGTTCTGCTCACTGAGCTCAACCCGTCTGATTGTGTGTTCTTTCAATAGCATTTTAGCTGCCGCTATAATTGGTGACACCGACTGGTTCAAACGTCTTTGAACCCATCATGAGTAAACCTGGGATCAGTGCTATAGCTGTCAAGCTGCCTGAATTCTGGGTTCAGAAGCCGGAGACCTGGTTCAGCCACTCGGAGGCCCAGTTTCACCTCTGCCAGATTTCATCTGACAAGACCAAATTCTACCATGTGGTCGCTGCCCTGGACCCACCGCCAAACGCATGCTGCACCTCATTCAGCACCCATCCACCGAAGACAAATACGAGACCATCAAGCGAGTGCTCAATGGATCCCTCGGACTATCCAGGCACCAGTGTGCTGCTCGGATGCTGCACCTCGACGCCCTGGAGGACTGGTCCCTGATGGAGCTGAAGGACGAGATGCTCGCGCTCATGGGTGATCACACCAACTGCCCACTCTTCGAGCGCATTTTCCTTGACCATCTGCCCAAGGACATCCGTCTATTACTGGCGCAAGAGAGCTTTACCGACCCGAGCAAGGTCGCTCAGAAGGCCCAAGAGCTATGGCTCGAGCGATTCCCGGAGGGTTTGGCAGTCCAGCAGGTCATGAGGCATGGGTATGATCACGCCAAGCCCACCCCTAGCGCTGCGGTAGAGCATTCGGCCACCAAGAGCATAACCAGAGGCATGGCATCCGCTTAAGGCCTCTGCTTCTACCACCAGTGCTGGGGAGCCAAGGCTCGGAAGTGTCATCAGCCCTGCTCATTCCAGGGAAACAAGCAGGCCAGCCGCTGTTAATGGCTGCGGTGCTGGCCAAGGATCCAGCCTCCTCTACCTGCGTGACTCAGTCAGTGGCAGCGGTTCCTTGTTGACACTGGGGCCCAGATCAGCGTCATCCCGGCCACGGCCATCGAGTCCAGGAACTGACCTCGAGGACCGGACATATGGAGACAAGATAGTTCACTTCCAGATAGGCCGACAAAAGTTCTTATGGAGGTTCACCATCTTGTTCCATCCAACTGCCATCCTGGGTGCCGACTTCCTCCTCGCCCACAGGCTTCTGATGGATATTCGAGGTAGGCGCTTGGTGGATGCCTGTACTTTCCAAGCCATTCACCTCGACGCCTACCGCACAGAGCAGCTGTAGATGGCCACGATCAGCACGCCCAGACACGAGTTCCAGCGAATCCTGGATGATTTCCTGACACTCCTCAAGCCACAGTTCTCTGCTGCCTTGCCACGCCACGGGGTGTTCCACCACATCCCCACCCAGGGCCCACCGGTTCATGCCAAGGCACGCCGGCTCCCGCTTGACAAGCTCCAGGTGGTGAAGGAAGAGTTTTCGCATCTGTTTGAGCTGGGGATCCTTCGGCGGTCCGTCAGCCCATGGGCCTCGCTGCTCCACCTGGTCCCGAAAGCCTCCGGCGGCTGGCGCTCCTGCGGAGACTATCAACAGCTCAACGAGGCGGCAGTTCTTGACCATTACCCCATCCCTCATATCCAGGACTTTACGGCCAACCTGCAAGGTATGAGGGTTTTCTCCAAGGTTGACCTGGTGCGCGGGTATCACCAAAACCCATTGCACCCTGAGGACATACCCAAGATGGCCATCATCACCCACTTCGGCTTGTTTGAATTCCTTCACATGCCTTTTGGGCTCAAGAACGCCGCTCAGACCTTCCAGCGCCTCATGGACTCAGTGGGCAGGGACCTGGATTTCATATTCATTTACTTAGACAACATCCTCGTTGCCAGCAGGGATCGGGCGCAACACAAGGCCCAGCTGCGCACCCTCTTCTCCTGGCTTGCTGACTTCGGCCTCACCATCAACCCAGCCAAGTGCCAGTTTGGGAAAGAGTCCATGCAGTTCCTGGACCATACCATCACAGCTAAGGGAGCCACGCCCGCCACTACGAAGGTCGCCACTATCAAGTTCCCACATCCGGACAATCTCAAGGGGCTGCAGGAGTTCACGGGTATCGTCAACTTCTACAACCGATTCATCCTGGGAGTTGCGCACGTCATGCAGCCGCTATTCGCCCTCATCACAGCCAAGCACAAAATGCTCAACTGGATCCCAGAGGCCTGCAGTGTATTCAAGGCCACCAAGGACACCCTCGCGAAGGCTACCATGCTCACCCACCCACACACCGACCTACATATGGTGCTCTCCGTCGATGTCTCTGCCATAGCCGTCGGCACCGCCCTGGAGCAGCAGGTGAACGGACAATGAAAGCCACTGGCATTCTTCAGCCGGATTCTCCGCCCACCAGAGCGCAAGTATAGCGCTTTTGACCGTGAGTTACTGGGCATGTGCGGTGGCATTTCCACTATTTCTTGGAAGGGAGGACTTTTACCATCTTCAGTGATCACAAACCCCTCACCCAGGCACTCGTGATGGTGAAGGATCCCTGGTCGGCCCGCCAGCAGCGTTACCTCTCCTTCGTGTCGGAGTTTACCACATTCAGCACAAGGCGGAGAAGGACAACGTGGTCGCCAATGCACTCTCGTACAGACCCTCTGCGCACTGACGCCCGGCCTCGACCGACCAGCTCACCCGGGACCAGAAGTCCGACGAGGAGACACGTGCCTTCAGGACTGCCATCATGAGCCTGTGGTTCCGAGACTTCCCGACTCCGAGCAGTGGAAGCACCGTCCTGCGCGATGTCTCCATGGGCACCCCGCGGCCAGTCGGTTCCCCAGCAGTGGCACAGGCAAGTCTTCCATCACATCCACGACCTTTTGCACCTGTCCATCAGGTCCACAGTCCGGATGGTGGCAGAGCGGTTCATCTACCATGGGCCGCAGAAGCAGATTGCGGGCTGGGCCAGAACATGCACCCATTGCCAAATGTCCAGGGTACATAGACACACCAGGGCGCCCATGCAAGAGTTCGAGCATGTCCAGGAATGGTTCAGCCTCATTCACGTGGACATAGTCAGGCCCTTACCCGTTTCCCAGGGCAACCGTTACCTGTTCACGGTGGTAGACCACACCACTCGTTGGCCCGAGGCGATCCCGATGCCAGATGGCTCCATGGACTCCTGCTCCGAAGCGCTGTTGCACGGTTGGGTCGCCCGGTTCGGCATTCCGAATCACCTCAATCAGACGCCCAGTTCACCTCTGCGTTCTGGGCACAGATCGCCAGCAGGTTGAGGATCAAGCTATACCACACCACGGCCTATCACCCACAGGCCAATGGGCTAGTCGAGCGTCCGCACCGCCATCTTAAGTTGGCACTTATGGCCCACCTCACCGGTCCCGACTGGGTGGACGAACTGCCTTGGGTGCTCCTGGGTATCCGCTTCACGCCCAAGGAGGATCTGCAGGCATCATCAGCTGAGCTGGTCTACAGCGCACCACTGGCACTTCCTGGTGAGTTCATCAACGTGCCTCACAACCCCCAGCAGTCGCCACACGAGCTGCTTCCTCACCTCCGGGCCCGCTTGGACTCCTTCGCACCCCTACAGCTGCCCAGACGTGGCGCAAGGCCATCTCACGTCCCTAGCGAGCTGCTTTCTGCAGAGTGCGTTTTTATTTGGCGGGCCCCGCCCGCAGCACCTCTGCAGAGACCTTACGAGGGACCATACAAGGTTGTCTAGCGTTCAGGGTCTACATTCACGCTGGACATCAGCACAGACGGGAACTGTTTACTGTGGACAGGCTGAAGCCAGCGCACCTCAACCCCACCGAACCAGTGATTGTGGCCCAGCCCATAAAGCGAGGCCTCCCAGCTAAAAAGGACATTGGCGCCGGTTCTGGGGGGGCGGGGGTGCTGTGTGGCGGCATTCCACTAGGCAAGCGAACCGGCTCCGCTTGTAACCCACGCGGTGTGGCAGCCGGCCAAAATGGTGCTGTCGGGAGTTTCCCTTTCTCAGCATGGGGCTCAAAAGCCCTCGCTGTGGGACCACGTGATGCCCGGGTGACGTTAGCGCCCCCCCACAGTTCTCAGCTGGGAGTATAACTCCAGCTCAGCAGCCTGCAATAAATCAGTTCTGCTCACTGAGCTCAACCCGTTGTGTGTTCTTTCAGTAGCAGTGTAGCTGTTGCTACAGAGTGTTATTTTTAATATCATATTAGTTTGCTTTCTTTGAATTTACAACATTATTACTGCAACCCAAATCATTGTGAGATGTTTTGCAGAAATGTGATAAAGTAAATTTAATAGAATATTATAGAAATTCTTTATTATCTGAATAGTGAAGAGGCTCCTGGAAAATTAACTGTGCATGCATTTTTAATAACAATATGTAATAGAATTTGAAATTCATTATTCCTTTACAATTAATGGCACTCAACACATTTGTAAATAAGTTTCTGTTGTATAAACATGCTTTAAATGTTTTGCAACCTCTGTATTCTACCTTAAATATCTATAATAGGTTAAAAGTTATTATTTTGTGTCATTATTCTTCAAACATTACAATGATTCAAAGGAAAAATAAGGTAGTTTGAAAGATG